>NC_136999.1:45564852-45929852 GCF_032717465.1 Coenobita brevimanus | reverse complement strand
CTTGCAGCAAACACAACGAATGGAAGACCTTTATCCCAGTCTTTCTGATGTTCCAAACAGTATTTCTTGAGCATCGATTTGAGTGTTTGATGATATCTCTCCAACGCTCCTTGGGTCTGGGGATGGTAAGCTGAAGACGTGATCTGGGTGATGCCCAACTCTTTCAGAGACTGTTTGAAAACGTTTGACATGAAATTACTTCCCCGGTCTGACTGTACCTCCTTAGGCAGACCAATCTTTGTGAAGAACCCCAGCATTTCCTTAACCACGTTCTTTGCTGAGATATTTCTAAGTGGAATGGCTTCAGGATAACGAGTAGCCATATCAATCATGGTCAACACATAAGAAAATCCTGAAGAAGTCTTAGGAAGAGGGCCCACAATATCCACCAATACACTGGTGAAAGGCGCCTCAAAAGGAGGAATGGGAACTAGAGGTGCAACCTTTTCGGTCTGATTACACTTCCCCACAACTTGACAGGTGTGACAAGACTTACAATACCAGGAAACATCCCTGAAGATACCTGGCCAGTAGAAGTGTTTCAAAATGCGTGCCACAGTCTTCCTCACTCCAAGGTGTCCTGCCAAACTGGTATCATGAGCCACTCTAATGATATCCTGCCTACAAACACGAGGGATGACAACTTGATGTACAACCTCCCATTCACAGTCGGCTGATGCTGTTGGGGGTCTCCACTTCCTCATAAGTACTCCTGACTTTACATAATAACAAGTAGAAGCACCAGCTGACTTCCTCACTGCAAGCAGAGTTAGCTAGACCTTTCAACTCAGGGTCAGCAACCTGCAACTCAACCAACTCTTGACGAGACAAATTATCAACACTACGGGGTACTGCCTCATCTGGTGAGTGGTCCAAATTAGCAAGAAAAGTGTCAGCTAGGATAACATCATCATCATCATTATCCTCTAAATCACCAGTAACTTTAGACTTAGCCCTAGTGACAGCACATGCAGGAAACACATCAGGGACATCACAATCCTGGGACGCAGCCACTGGCTCACTAGACAACTGAGGAGCTAGACACACTTGACTTCCACCAATATCATTTCCAAGTAAGAAAGTTACACCTGACATTGGGAGTGTCTCAACCAACCCAACCATAACAGAACCATTAACAAAACCAGACTCTAAATTCACTCTGCACAGAGGAACAGAGAAGTAATTATTCCCTACACCTTGTAAGATTACAGTTTCATCAGAGGAATTAAAATTAGAGCCTAGAACACTGGTCAGCATAAGGGATTGGCAAGCACCTGTATCACGATATATTTTAACTGATTTCCTGTCATTACTGTCCAGAGGACTGACAAAACCATCAGACAGGAAATTAGCACATGAACTCTTGAGAGTGTCACCCACGTTACTGCTCAAAAGAGGAGCTCCATCATGAGAATTTACGTTACCCCTCAAAGCAGGTTCAGTTAACTCAGTTAAAGAATTCTGGGAACTCTCAAGAGTGGACACTAGACCAATTGACTGAATATTTAAAGACTCCTTTTTGTTCACATCACGCTGTCTCCTGAAACATCTCTCCAAGCTTACTACAATAAGTACATTTACTTTTCTGAAATCTAGAGGTGAAGCTGGTATTTACTTTCTGAGAAACATCATCCTTATTCTCTTTCCTGTTACCTGTACTCTGAGTAGAGGCAACGTACTTACTCTCAGCTTTCCCTTTTTCTCTAGAATATCTCTTGTGAGTGAGAACATACTCATCAGCTAAAACTGCAGCATCAGACAAATTATCTATTCTTTTCTCATCAAGATATAGGCTTACATCTTTACTAATACACCTTTTGAAATCCTCCAGCAAAATCATCTGCTTAAATTTACCAAAATCAGAATCCACATTCTTTGAATTTAACCACTGCTCCAACAAATCTTCTTTGATTTTTGCATACTCAACATGGGATTGCTTATCTTGCTTGTAAGTTGTCCTAAATTTTACTCTATAGGCTTCAGGAACAAGCTCATAGGCCTTAAGAATCAAGCTCTTAACTACATCATAATTATCAGACTCATCCTGAGGCAAAGATGCATAAGTTACTTGAGCTTTACCGGTGAGAACAGTTTGAAGGAGTACTGGCCAATACTCCTTAGGCCAATTAAAACCTGTAGCTACCCTCTCAAACAACTGAAAATACTTTGTTAAATCAGATTCATTAAAAGGAGGGACAAGTTTAACATTTTTAGCCACATCAAAATCATCAGAGCTAGATGATCCAGTTCCACCTTGTTTCATGCGATACTCATGGTCTGCCTGAATCCTAGCAATTTCAACTTGTGCCTCAGCCTCCTTAGCTTTTGCCTGAAATTCAGCCTCCTTAGCCTTAGCCTCCTGCAGGGCTAGCTGTAACTTAGCTAATTCAATCTGCGTTTGCTCATTTGGAGGAGTTACATTAAACAAGCTTTTATTAATCATGCCAACAATTTGATCTTTAGAATGATGAGAGTGAACTGCAATTCCCAATTGTTGAGCAACAAGCTTAAGTTCATTCTTTGTTCTGTTTTCTATATCACACACTGTTTGCACATTTGACAAAAAATCCCTGGCTTCATCAAGTGTAGAAATAGTAGCCATCATGAATATATCACAGTCACAAAATATCAAACAATATCCTTATGATAATATCCTGAATATCCTGATATGAGGTCGCCAAATTTATGTTACGGAACAGAGAAAGATAACGTACACTTTCAGTGAGAATGCTAAAAATCACTACTGTCCCGTAAAGTTCCAGGTTCAAAACAAAAGAGTTAGGTAAAATTACAAGTTAAAGTTTAATGCTTAAATTAACAACAAAACATTCAGGACTCATAAGGATAATGTAATGGCAAAAAACAGGTTAAATATATGGTTAACTGCAATAGCCTCTATTAACACGAAATTAGCAAGAGTAAATTTATCTAAGTCAGCCCTGATAAAATGAGATACCAGATAATACTCAGTGAATGCCAGATAAATAATTACAGATACAAACTATTATCAAAAATGACTGACATAAAGAACCCCACACGAATCACAAAAACTTCACTAGGCCTACAAATTAAACTTATGCTATACAGTACAAGAAAAAATGCAATAACAGTAATACTCAAATTACACACAGCTGCTAGATGGTTGGAGATTTCTTGAGCACTCACAATAATAATATCTGTACAGGGGAGGACAGAGATGTGAACAAAATGAGGAGCAGATCTAAGTGGCAATGATGCAGAGACTGAGCTCATTATATAGGGGCCAGCAGAGCTTGATACAACTTGTAATAAGGACGCGCAAATGAAGCGATGGGGACAAACGATCGACAATCCCGCACTGAATAACAGAAAGGACGACTTACTCTACTATAACGGTAGAAGGGGGGGACTGAGGCAGAACACGCTCGTGATCAAACATGCAGCAACTGTGCGTTAAAATTACACAAAGGATGATGAAATCATAGGCTATGTAACAATATATATATATATATATATATATATATATATATATATATATATATATATATAACAACCGAAATGGATATGGGCAGGTCATGTAGCCTGAATAAGGGATAATCGATGGAGCATGAGGCTGACTGACTGAACTCCAAGAAGTTTCAAGCGTGGCAGAAAAAAGGACCGACAGGAGGTGGGGAGATGAGGTAGAGAATTTTGTAGGGAAAACGTGACATAGATTGGCTCAGTCAAGGAATTCGTGAAGACTGGGGGAGGCCTCTGTTCATTAGTGGACTTGCAATGGCTTGATAATGGCGAAGATATATATATATATATATATATATATATATATATATATATATATATATATATATATATATATATATATATATATATATATATTCTCATCTCATCAGCCAATTGAGTATCCACTGCAGGACTGGCCTATCCCGACCGAAGTGGGAACGATACAGCCAATGTAACTCTACCAAGTGGCTTAGGGTCTCTGGTAGAGATTATATGTAGGGTGAGAAGTGCATGAAAGTGTAATTGTAGTGTTGGAGTGGCTTTCGATGTGTGTATAGTCTGTAATCCAAGTGTAATCGGCCCGCGGAAGCCGACTGGGTGCAAGCATACTTTATGCTGTAGTATGTGACTGGTTCAACCACAGCATCCCTTATGTCTGCCAAGCAGTATGTAGCCAGAAGAACGCTCCCAAAATTTATTACCCTGCCGGGGCGTAAACCCTCGTTCTTCAGTTTACGAAAACACACACTTTGTCACTGGACCACAGAGGCTCCACAGAGGCTCCATATATACGAATATATATATATATATTGCCAGACGTCTCAATCCCGTTTGGGGTGGCCACAAACAAAACCCCTCCATGTCGTCCTGTCCCCCGTCATTTCACTGCCCTGCTCCCAACTCACACACCCCTCTCTCATATACCTCTCCACCCCATCCCTCCATCTCATCCTCGGCCTCCCCCTCCCTCTTCCCCCCTCCACCTCACTCACATACACTCTCTTCGTCAGTCTTTCACCCTCCATCCTCTCCACATGGCCAAACCACCTCAGTGTGTTCCTTATAACACTTCCTATCACATCCACATCCACACCACAACGCTCCTTTATATCCTCATTCGTCAGCCTGTCTCTCTATGTGACTCCACAGGCTCCTCTTAAATAACTCATTTCCACTGCTGTCACTCTTGACTTGTGTCTTTCCAACAACGTCCAAGCTTCACTTCCATACGTTAAAGTTGGTATCACAATACTCTCATGTAGTAACTTTTTCACTTACATGCTCACTTCCCTGTTTCTTATCAGTGCTTTCAAAGAACCAGCAACCTTTCTTCCCTGCTGTACCCTTTCAAGCACTTCACCTTCCAAACCTCCATCCTTACTCATCACACTACCCAAGTACTTAAATGTACTCACATTTTCCAATTCCTCACCATCCAACCTCGCTGTACATTCATTGATTTCACCTCTCTCAAAGACCATCACTTTACTCTTCCCTACATTCACCTTTAGATTCCGTTTCCTACACACTCTCCCTAACTCATCCACCAAGCCTTGCAGCTCCCCTTCGTCTTCACTCAACAACACAGTATCATCTGCAAACAACAGTACAGGGAGTTTCCAAACACTGTCCTCTCTTATCAGGGCCACTCGAACATCCACTATCCTACCTTGTACCTCTTTTATTACCCCATCCATGTACAGATTGAACAACCATGGAGACATGACGCATCCCTGTTTCAACCCAACCTTCAAAGAGAAAAATTCACTTAGTTCACCATCCACACGCACTGCAGCCTTAACACCATCATACATACTTTTTTTTTTTTTTTCATAATAATCATGGCGGCGCAACGGCCAGGGTCATATGCCACCGTATAACAAAGAAGTAAAAAGTAAAAACAAAAAAACAGAGGATATACCACACAATAAAAAAGGAGAAATTCTAAATTTCCTTAAAAAGTCCTGCCTCCTTCACAAACGAGAGGGTTGCCCCTCCCAAGACACAGGCATCCTCCCCAAGCACGGAGGAAAGATGATACACACCACCATCCATTTGGTGGTCAGAGAGGAACCGACGACGCAAATCCTCAAGACTAGGGCACTCCACCAACAGGTGCCGAACAGTCAAGGGAACCAGACAGTCATCACAGAATGGAGGAGGAGCCCTCTCCATTAAAAAACCATGAGAGAAACGGGTGTGGCCAATGCGGAGGCAGCACAAAGCAGTCTCCCATTGACGAGGGAAGCCCTGGTAACTGAATGAGCCCACCTTCTGGCAAATCAAGCGCAACTTATTGGCACCTACTGCATCCCAAAGCTCCTGCCAACAGCAACAAACTCTGAAGGCAATAAAGGAGCGCATATCTGCAGCAGGCAGACGATACAGAGGGGACTGTGCAAGAGGGGGACGAGCCGCTGCCGCCTTGGCCAGCTGATCAGCTCGTTCATTCCCTGCCACTCCTACATGAGCTGGAACCCAACAGAAATCTACACGACGTCCACGATGCCCTAAAAGGAAAAGCCACTCTAAAATGGATAAAACCAAAGGGTGAGAGGGATTAAAAGACTCCATTGCAGAAAGCGCACTTCGTGAGTCACTAAAAACAATAAAAGCAGTGTGGGGGAGAGTGAAGAGAATCTGAAGGGCAAATAAAATAGCAGTCAGCTCAGCCGTAAAAACAGAAGCAGTCACAGGGAAGCTCCCACCTCGACAGAAGGTAGGAAACACCACACCAAAGCCCACACCTGCATCAGACTTAGATCCATCAGTATAAACTGGTATGGAGTCCCCATGAGAAGAGGCATGCTCTAAAAACAGAGAAAATAAAACCTGAGAAGGAAGGGAGGCCTTACTGGATGAGAAGAAACGACAAAATGTCACCCTGGGGAGAAGCCAGTAGCCCACCCTCGGGACACGGTGGGGAGTGATCGGCACAGAAGGAACAGAGAAGCTAGACATAACTGACTTCACCCTGAAACCAAAGGGCTTTGGAAAGGATGGCCGAGTGGCAAAAATAGGTGACCGAGAATCTTGAGAGACCTTGACAATGGGCACAGAGTCTGGAAGACGAGATAAGCGATACCAACATCGCATCAAAAAGGAAGAGCGGAGCAAGTCTAGAGGAAGGACACCAGCATCAGCCAACAAACTCGAAATCGGGGAAGATCGGAATGCCCCAGTGGTGAGACGAACACCAGCATTTTGTATGGAATCTAAACTACGAAGCCGGGCTTCTGAGGCAGAAGAATAAACTTCACATCCATAATGAAGTTTGGATAAAATCAGAGACTGATCCAAGAGGAGGAGGGTCTTGCAATCAGCTCCCCAGTATGTGTGCGCTAAAATTTTCAAGAGACCCAATGCTCTGAGACACTCAGCTTTTACGTACCTCAAGTGAGGGACCCAAGTCAACCGGCTGTCAAAAATCAGCCCCCAAAACCGGGTTTCCTTTAAACACGAAATACGACGCCCGTCTAAAAACAGGTTTGGGTCAGGGTGGACTCCACGAATGCGGCAAAAATGCATGGCAACGGTCTTCTTGAAGGAAAATCGAAAACCTCGGTCATCAGCCCATCTAGAGACACGGTTGAGAGCCATCTGCATCCTCCTTTCTGCCATTGACATCCGTGAGGTAGTGACAGAGATTGATAAATCGTCAACATAGAGAGAGCCACGAACACCATCAGGGAGCACAGAAATAAACTGTTAATTGCCACTGCGAAAAGGGTAACACTTAGTATGCTCCCTTGTGGCACACCATCCTCAAGGGGACGTGCAGTAGACAGCTCACTCCCAACTCGGACCCGAATAATACGATTAGATAAAAACTCCCGGATAAAAGTGGGGAGTCTCCCATGGAGACCAAACTCATAAAGTGATTGTAATATACCATGATGCCAGGAAGTGTCGTACGCCTTCTCCAAATCAAAGAACACTGTGATATGATGCTGGTTAGTTGCAAAAGCCTGGCAGATGGAAGATTCTAAAGAAAGGAGAGCATCTGTGGTTGACCGCATCTTCCGAAATCCACACTGGACTGGAGACAAGTAACCACCCTTCTCTAAGTACCACATGAGCCGACTATTCACCATTTTTTCGAGGACCTTACAAAGGCAAGACGTCAGTGAGATAGGGCGATAATTAGTGGCCTGCAAGTGATCCTTACCCGGCTTAGGGATGGGGAGAACCACAGCAACACCCCATGAGGCTGGAAACCCACCAGTGCACCAAATTCTGTTATACAGTGACAACAGAAAATGAAGGGCTGCATCAGGCAAGTGGTGTAAGAAGGCATATGGGACATCATCTAAGCCTGGAGACGAGTCGCGACACTGCGACAATGCTGTCTGAAGTTCAGAAGCAGAAAAAGCAACATTATACGACTCTTCCGCAGTAGATGGAAACTAATGCCCAAAGATTCCAGGTGCCGTCGGCGGCGTGCCTACGGGGATGAGGTGTCCTTCCTAGAGACATTAGCAAAATGAGCTGCAAATATCTCGGCAACAGACGAAGAATGAGCCACCACCACATCTGCATGAGATAAAACAGGAGGAGAGGGAACAGGAAATTTCCCTGAAATCTTCCTCACCCGTTTCCACACTTTCGTGAGAGGAGACTGTGAAGAAATTGAAGAAACAAATGACGCCCAAGACTTCCTCCTAGCCTCCTTCATAACCCGCCGGGCATGAGCTCGGGCCCTCCTATATGCCGCTAAGTAACCAGGGTCACCTCGGTGACGACGAAGTCGGGAGAAAGCAGCACGTTTAGCCCGAGCAGCAGAAGCACACTCATCGGTCCACCAGGGAACTGGACGGCAAGAAAAGTGACCAGCTGTTCTCGAAATACTCTGCAGTGCTGACGAGTGAAGTAAGTCTGTGAAATACTCAACAGCAGCATCAGTGCTGACAAAATCCTCCACACATCGGCTCGGGGAACACAGCTCCTCAAAAACCGGCCAGACTGCCCTATCCAAGCGCCAGTGGGGAAGACGACGCCGAGGCTCACTCTGTGTCGATCTTAATAAAATAGGGAAGTGGTCACTGCCATGTAAGTCCGGTAACACAGCCCATGTAAAATTCAGGGCTACCCCTGCAGAGCACAGAGACAAATCAATAGCAGTAAAAATACCCGTTTGACTATGGAAGTAAGTAAGTTCACCAGAATTTAAAATGTACAGATCCACATCCTCCACAATGGAGGCTAACATAGTACCTCTAGCATCAGCTGTGGAGCCACCCCACAAGGGATGATGACTGTTCATGTCGGCCAGCAAGAAATAGGGTGAGGGAAGTGCATGAATAAGATTTTCAAGATCAACCCTCTCAATAGTGGCACTAGGAGGGAGGTACAAAGAGCACACAGTATAACGACGGGGAAGGAAAATCTGGAGAGCAACAGCCTGCAGTGGAGTGTTAAGACTCACAGCAGTGAAAGGTATGTCACTGCATACTAGAATAGCCACACCCCCACCATGACCCTGTCCAGGAAGAGGATCTGAATAAAAAACCTGGTAACCAGGTGGACTGGGAGGCGCAGCATCACCAACCATTGTCTCTTGTAGGCAAACACACACAGGTGAATACTCAGTCAGAAGCCATTGAATAATATTAGCCATTAAAACTATTGAAATAAAAAAGGGCAGGGGAGAGGGACAAACAGAAAACCATAAAAAAAATACTAAAAATAATAAAATGGAGGAACTGTATACTCAAAAGAAAGGGTCACTTAGTGGAAACCACTGAGCGACCCTGGGAGACAATCTTCTTGGGAATGCGGATACGCCCACGAAGGGCCTTGTCACGGGCAGCAGCATGGCTAGAACGAGGGCCTGGGGTCTGCGAAGTGTTGGGAGACTTCACAGACACCCGTCGCTGCCCAGCAGGAAAGGAAGTGCTACTCCGAACCCTGCCCGGGGCCCCCAGTGAACCAAGAGATCGAGCAGGAGGGGTTGGGGTCCTGGCCTCCAAACGTGGAGGGGGCAGGACAGGATCCTCCGAGGTAACTGGAGGAGGAACATCCGATACCCCGGAGGAAGAGGTGCCAGACTAACCTGACACCCCAGAAGCCCCCAAAGACCCAGAAACAGGGTCCGAGGGCTGTTGCTCAGATGGAGTAACTACAGAGGGTGTGGACTCCACGACCGACACCTTGCTTGGAGGATCTTCAAGACTCAAATACTCTGAGGAACCACGATGACGTTTAGCGAATGAAGAATGTGCACCATGACTAACAGGGGATACCATAGATGTAGAGGTCGAGTCTTGAACTGTAGCGGCAACCGTCTCAAGTGCGGGAGATTGTTGCACTGGCATGGGATCAACAGATGAAGGCATAGGAGCTGACACAACAGGAGGAACTCGAGTCTGCTGCTGGATAGGACGATGAGGACGGCTATGACCGGACAAAACTGACGCATAAGACACTCCGTTACGGAAAACAGATGACATGGCTCTACTCCTGGCCTCAGAAAAGCTTATTTTATCATGATTACGGATGAGGAGGATCTCCTTCTCTAAGCAAAACCGGGCACAATCTTTAGATGAAGCAGGATGTGCCTCACCACAGTGCAAACGACAAACAGGTCCAGGACAGTCCTGTCCTGCATGAGTGGATTCTCCACAACTGACACACACCACTGGGAGGCCCTGTTGCAAACGACGACAGACTCGCCCAACATGCCCATACATGTGACAGTGGTAGCAGCGTCGTGGGTTTGGTACAAAGGGTTTGACCCTAAGGGACAACCAAGCCACCTTCATGGATGAAGGGAGGACAGTGCAGTCAAACGTCAGTAACAAGGATGGAGTTGGGGTAAGTACACCATCAACCTTCATCCGAAACCTCTCCACTTTAACAACCCTGGAGACCTGGAGTTCTTCAAGCAGCTTCTCTTCACTGTAACGAAGTAAGTCTTTGGAGAAAACAACACCTCGACTATGATTGAAAAAAGCATGAGGAACACAAGTAAACAACGCATCCGGGTCCTTACACTGGGCAGCCAGCCGGGAACCCTCTTCAGGGGATGTAACCTCCACTAGTAGGCTACCATCCCCCTGAGGTGAAATCTTCAGCTCTCTCCCACATATTGACATAATGCGCCGATGAACAGTAAAAATGTCCAAATTCCCAATAGGCTGACCATCCAAAGTACGAATGGTGTAGTACCTTGTGAAATCAACCCTCTCAAAGACACCCGGCAGGACCTCACGGGCATGTCCACAATATGTTGTCTGTTGCCGGCTCTTCTTTGAAGTGGCCACTGGCCGCAAACCACTGGATCCAGGCAGGTATAGTTCCAGGGTGGCAATATGGGCCTCACCAGCCAGAGGCACAGGAGGCGCACAGGAGGGAGATTGCAAAGGATGGTCAGGGACAGAACCAGGGTCGTCAGCTGCAAAAATTTTTGAAGATGCCATATTCAAAGAAAAACCACCTTCATTCCCCCACCCCTCCACCCACCATGGAGCCCAACAAGGGGAGGCCATATGCAAGGGAAAGCACCACTGGCGACACCAGAGATAGTGGGGAAGTATACGCAGGTAACCATCAAGGGACCCTGACAAGGGTGACTCCAGGACAATAGGAGCCACCAGGTCCCCCAGTGCCCATTGACCCTAAAGCTACTCGGTGACTAGCCTGGATGGCTAGCCAGTGACCAGCCGATTGACCTGGTCAGGCCCAACCAGGCCACCCGTCTAGCCAGAATAAGGGACCAAAGAGGTGTATTGCTAGCTGCAGGGTGCACCATGCAGCATTGCTCAACCACCAGGACTCCCGTCTCCCAGCATTACGGGACGCCACGCACGGCAAACACGTGGGGAGGCAACAGTCCCGCCCTAGATGGAAAATGGGCAGGGACTGACATCACTAGTAGGCCTCCTCTACCAGTGATGTAGGGGGTACTTGGTCCACAAGGCCGACAAATGCCAAACCCTACAAAGGTAGGCTTGCCTCCCAAGTAGGTGGCACTGCCAACCATCCTTCAAGCCCCACCACCACGTCAAGGTGACCCCTTACAGTGGGGTCATACATACTCTTCACAGCATTCAACAACTTCCCATCTACTCCATACATTCTTAATACTTTCCACAATCCTTGTCTATCTACCCTGTCATATGTTTTCAAATCCATGAAAGCTGCATACAACTTCTTTCTCTTCTCTAGAAACTTTTCCACTAAAGTTCTAAGAATGAATATCTTATCTACACAACCTCTTCCCTTCCTAAAGCCTCCCTGTTCTTCTCCAACTAATTCCTCTGTTCTTTCTGTAACTCTGTCAATAAGTATCCTACCATACATTTTTCCTATTATACTAAGAAGACAAATGCCCCTATGATTACCACACACTTCTTTTTCCTTTTTCCCTTTGTACAAGGGAATAATTGTACCTGACTTTCAATCCTCCAGGACTCTACCTTCCTCCCAGGCCAATCAACACATCTTCCACATCCATTCTACTACAATCTCTCCCCTGTGCTTCAGCATTTCACCACACACTCCATCAATTCCTGGGGCTTTCCCCAATTTAACTTTCTTCATTGCTTCCACAACTTCTATCCTACTGATTTCTTCCTGTCTTCTCACCTCCCTCCTTCTCCCAGCCATTCCCCAGCCACTTATACTCGCATTACTTCCATCCTGTATGTTCAACAATTCCTTAACTTGCTGTCCCGGAGACGTGAATTCACGTCCTCACATGATGTGCATTCATATCTCGGAGACATAAATTAACGCAGCAACATTGCAAGGTCCCTAATTGGCACAATTTTCAATTTTCGTGAGTGATTTCGCGAGTGATTTTTGGCATGTATACATGGGACACCTTCCTCTATTCCTGTACAAGATGCCAAGCAGGGACAATGCCTTACACCGCATAACCTCTCCCCCCCCTGCACACCATTGTCTCGGCAATTCACCTGTTACCAGTGACCTGGCTAATAAAGACATTCAGGGCCTGAGTGATTCCCCAATCGATAACAATGTGGAGGACAAAGTTTACATAGCATTAGAGGAAGAAACAGTCAGAAATGATGATCAGTTAATGTGGGAAAAAAAGGTCATGAATGTTGATGAGCTAGTGAGTGAAACAATGCTTATAATGCCTATATTACTGTTTTCAAACCAATATACTCTTGTACTACATATAAATTCGTACCAAGTAAATAAATAAATACCGTTTATGAGTGGATTAAATAGCTACCCTCCCATGGAACTCGTTTTCTTTGGTGCGAGCCTGTTAGAAAACCCAGTCAGGTAAGGAGGAACTCGTACCTGGATCGAGTATTTTAAACCTCAGGTGAGCGATTTCTCTATGAATTTTTGATGTTTCTCACCAAAAGCGGATGTTTGAGCCAAAAAAAAAAAAAAGTCCAAAAATGTCGGGACTGGGGCATACCACTGCCCAGAAAACGTCGGGATGGGGCGGGTTAACCCCTTAACCGTGGGGCGTCACTTTCGTGACGCTTGGGAGCAAGGGATCATACCGCAGGGTGTCGCTTTTGTGATTCTGTGTTATTTTGAATTCACCCGGGCTTCCAAGTGGGGGCTTGTATCATCTATCAGTACTGCCAATGTCCAACACTAGTCAGCACTCCTAATCTCAACTGTACTCCCATCCATTGTTGACAATTTAGCCATTTCTCCCCGTTCTTGACTCCCCTCCCTACCCCCCCCTCCATTACCCTATCCTCTCGCCTGCCCAGCCGTGCTACGCTAAGTAAATCTTCCCTGGAATTTTTCACTGATTTCATCCATTGAAATAAGCCCTATGCCCTATTCTTATATCAAATAACATATCTATCTATCTATATACCTAGGCTGCTTCCCCCAAGGAAAGGGAGGTAGCCGAGACAGGACGACTCACTCTCCATTTACTCATCCATTCAAACACATTTATTCGCATCTTAGCCCCAAAGGGGAGAACGGACAGATCCTCACTGCATCACACCGCACAAGGGTCAACTGCGCAATGCAATCAGTGACATCCACAGCAGGGCCCGACAGCAGAACTGGTTTACCCCTGCCACATCATAAGAGACCCATCCCCTTACCCGCACCTGACCTGACTAGCTGATCAGACATATACAAGAAAGAAATAAGGTGAGAGTGCCATACACCTGGAATTGGCTAATTATCACCTGACAACACCTCATGTGCACTTGTTCGCTAATTTTCGCTGTTTATTTCCCCTTGAAATATGCCGTATAATCTATTTTCATAATAAATATACATATAAGGAGGGAAGGGAGAAGCCTAAGTGATATTTATATTCACCTGGAACTACCTAATTTATAATGTATTGTGTAGATTTCCTGCCAATCATTTCATTGCTATATATTAGCTGTGTCAAGAGGCTAACCTTGGCAGTAATGCATCTCCCTAGGTAGGCCACCACCCCGGCCCACCCTTATCAGTTCACTCTCATCTTCCAATGTGGAGGTATGTCTGTTCGCTCTTGCTAGCTTCAGGGACTTTTCACCCCCATGCAAAAGGCCCTGTGACCTTTACCCCCAACTAAATCTCGTGTGGAAAGAGGTAAAGGGCTGACAATTGATAAAGGAGTGACTACGATCTTTCTATTGAGTAAAACAGTGCAAGTGGAATTGTAAATAATGTGTAAATAATGTGTAAACAGCAAGTGAAAGTAATGAATGTAAATATACGTGAACAGTGGAAAATAGTTTTATAAGTTACTTCAAGTGACAGTGCATAACACTGTAAATAAAATATAAATGTAAATAACGTAAATAAAATAGAGAACGTAAATAGAACTCCGCTCATCTTTATCTCTTTTCTATCGCCACTTTAATGGTCACTGCTCCTCTGAACTGTCTGCTTGCATTCCTCCACCTCTACGACGGGCGCGTAGCACCCGTCTGGCAGCAAACTCTGATCCCTTTTCTGTCCAGCTCTCTAATGCAAGAGTTAACCGTTTCTCCCAGTCTTTCATTTATGCAACAGGTCAGCTCTGGAACTGTCTCCCTCTGTCTGTATTTCCTGCTGCCTATGATCTCCAGTCTTTCAAACGTAGTGTGTCCAGGCATCTCAAAATGATCGGATCTTGAATTTGGCTCTCTATTGTATTTTGTTTTTCTCTTGGAGGGAACTGTTACTGCGGGCTCATGGCCTTTGGTTCCTTCTTCCTCGCATTAAAAAAAAAAAAAGTATTATAAAAATACGAGTATATACCATAGGAGTAATGAAATGAAAGTTTCACTCTAGCATATCTGAATACTATGAGTTATGAGAGTGCAGGTGAAAGTGACATTCACTCTCAATGCTAGTATACAGGACGAGAAAGTGAATGCTACATATTATAATGAAAGAAACTGAATCCCTACAGTGACAATAAACTAATACTACTGAAGGAAACTTATGGATAAAGACTGTAGATATATATAAGTGTTATATAGTAATAGAAATATAAAGTGTGAGGGGTTTTATGAATAATAAATGACAGAGTACCAAGAGCGAACTAGCGCAAGTGCGACGGTCAGACGCGCTCGTAATTTTCATCGCTTTCACAGTGTTTTTTTTTTTTAGTATGGATCCCAAACTACTTGAAAATCATAGACTAGTGTTTATAGTGTTAATATCTGGCTGTGGTAATCATATTACGGGTTGTCGGGAACTGTAAAGTGGAGAATTCGTTACCCAACTTCAGAGGTCTCCACAAGTCCTACGGTAACGACGAAGGCTCAACAAACATTCCAGGAGAAAGCTGAAGGTATGTGCCATAAGCATACCTAATATTAATATTCTAGAACTAATAACTGATTTTTGGCAAATATCTTTTGAGAGTCTGTCGGAGCCCGAATAACCCCGCGGCACACGCAAAACATTGGTAAACATGCCCGTGGGTAGGGGTTAAAGTGTTCTCTCCATCTGCTCGCTTTTTCTCCCTTCTCCACTAGTAAGCTACCATTTTTATCTTTCACTCCCCTGCTAACCTCACTTCCACCCTGTCTTACTCTCTTCACCTCTTTCCAGAACATTTTCTTACAGTCCCTCCACTTTACACTCAAATTCCTTCCAAATTCCCCATTCACTCTCTTCTTACTCTCTCTTACTAATCTTTTCACCTCTCTCTTTCTTTCTACATATAACTCTCTATTCCGCCTCTCAGCTTCTTCCACGCCCCTATTTCTCATCCATTCATTGTATGCTTTCTTCTTTTGTGCCACAGCCTGTCTTACCTCTTCATTCCACCACGCTGTTCCTTGCATCCCCCTCTGTCTTCTCTTCCTCCCACACACCACATCACATGCTGCACATATTTCTTCTGTAAATACCCTGCACACACCTTCCACGTGCCCCATCTTCTCCAATTCATATTTGCCCAATCGTTCTTCCACATCTCTCTTATACTCTGCCTTTTTCTCACACACACACACACACACACACACACACATATAAATATATATATATATATATATATATATATATATATATATATATATATATATATATATATATATATATATATATATATATACGGTATATATAAACCCAGTTGTTATATCCTTATAAAACAGTGTATGCCAAAACCTGCACTGTTTACTGCAGTACCTTTCATATAAAAAAGAACAAGGATGACTTCATTAAACCTGTCGGCCCATGTTTCACCAAAATTTATAAAGATGTGATCACAATATCAGTCGTATGCTTAAAAAATATTCTTTGCACATCTATCGATTCTACATTTAGTCTTTATGCTGAGGTACAACTGTGGCACTGGTGTAGCAATATACCTGTATTTATTTTTAGGCTTACCCCAAAATTTTGTATCCATTAAATTTTCTATGAAGTAAAGATTTAAATATTTGTTTTCTGCAATGACGTGGAGTAACTTATAATTTATTAACCCCCAAAAAACTGTTAAAAATGATCCTCAGTCTTCAATCGTATTATTAAAAATCTTCATTACGATTATTACAACTAACAACTCTTGTGAAATACATCTGGGTGATTTGTTAATACAATTGCTAGGAAAACATACAAATGCAAGCAAGTTCTTGAGAGTCTTCCGAAAATGCAAAAAAAAAAAAAAAGTGAATTATAGGTGAATTAGAAAAAAAAAAGTGAATTATAGGTGAATTAGAAAGGAGTTGTTGAATCGTTAAGCTTCCCACCAGTTAAATTCCATGCCACAATGCTGGAGTCTGCAGATGAGGCAGGAAATTTTTTATTTTAAAACATGACCATTTCCATTATTTTTTCTATTTAGGTTCTTTATTTACCATTCAGTACAAGCCTCACCACTCAGGGAACACTGTCCCTGAAGGCCAAGCAGGGAAAGGTGCATGAGAGCAAGGGAAAAAAAAGTAAATCGGTATCCTAGGGCATAGAAGGTATAGAAGTAATTATCGTTACAAGCACAATAATTAAGAAAGACATACAATGGCACATACATGGTACAAAGTTCTTATAGTAATTATCATTACATGTTCTGAGATGAGAACAGTGGTACATAGATACACACCTATATACATACGTATGATGAGAGAGGCACACATGCACACATACATATACGTATATATTTATACATATGTGTATATATTCAGACACATGTAGCCATAGACATAATGCATGCACAGGATAGGTATGTTCTCAAGAACTGTGCTTCTATGCTTACATCCTGCCTAGGGAAACTCTTTCGCCTTTTTCTGTCAACTTGTATCTTTCCTTCTTGCTGGAAGTTTACTCTCATTCAACCAGTCCCAAAGAAGGGTGACCACTCCCAACCCTCCAACTATCGTCCAATTGCTTTAACGTCCTGTATTTCAAGTTTTCGAGTCAATTCTCAATGGAAAAATTTTAAGGCATCTTTCCTATCACAACCTTCTTTCCGATCATCAGTACGGGTTCCATCAGGGACGCTCCACTGGCGATCTTCTCACCTACCTTTCAGACTCCTGGTCATCCTCCTTTCGGGACTTTGGCGAAAGCTTTGCCATTGCACTTGACATCTCAAAGGCTTTCGATTGAGTCTGGTATAAATCTTTAATTTCCAAACTGCCCTCCTATGGTTTCTATCCTTCTATCTGTGCCTTCATCGCTACCTTCCTTTCTGGTCGTTCTATAGCCGCTGTTGTAGACGGCCATCGTTCTTCTAGATCTATCAACAGTGGTGTTCCTCAGGGCTCTGTCCTATCACCAACTCTCTTCCTTTTATTCATCAGTGATCTTCTAAGCTGTTCATCTAACCCTATCCACTCATACGCTGATGACTCCACCCTTCACCTTTCCATTCGGTTCCCGCAATGCCCATCTCAACAGTTACTTCAACAAACAAGGGATGAGGCTATGGCACACCTAATGTCTGACTTGGCTCGTATCTCTGACTGGGGTAAAAATAATATGGTTGTTTTTAATGCATCTAAGACTCAGTTCGTACACCTATCAACCCGACAAAATCTTCCACAGGTATACCCACTAATGTTTAATTATATTCAGCTTAATCCTGCATCATCGTTGAACATGCTTGGGGTTTCATTTACTCGGGACTTATCTTGGAAAGATCATATTACATCTCTTGTAAAATCTGCTTCCAAGAGATTGGGTGTGCTAAGCCGACTCCGCTCTTTCTTTACCCCTGCACAATTGTTGACTCTATACAGGGGTTTTATCCGCCCCTGTGTGGAGTACAACTCTCATGTGTGGGGAGGCTCCCCACATACAGCTCTTCTCAATAGGGTGGAGTCAAAGGCTTTTCATATTAACACTCCTCCTCTTACTGACTCCCTTCAACCTGTCTCTTCGCCGCACTGTTGCATCTTTATCTCTTTTCTATCACTACTTTAATGGTCACTGCTCCTCTGAACTGTCTGCTTGCATTCCTCCACCTCTACGACAGGCGTGTAGCACCCGTCTGGCAGCAAACTCTCATCCCTTTTCTGTCCAACTCTCTAATGCAAGAGTTAACCGTTTCTCCCAGTCTTTCATTTATGCAACAGGTAAACTCTGGAACTGTCTCCCTCTGTCTGTATTTCCTGCTGCCTATGATCTCTAGTCTTTCAAACGCAGTGTTACCAGGCATCTCAAAATGATCGGATCTTGAATTTGGCTCTCTATTGTATTTTGTTTTTCTCTTGGAGAGAACTGTTATTGTGGGCTCATGGCCTTTGGTTCCTTCTTCCTTGCATAAAAAAAAAAAAGTATAAAGATATGGGTATGTGTACAGGCGTGCATACAGATACATATGCAACATGCACATATATATGATATATTCATACAGTATATACATGGACAGAGAGACACACATATACATATACACCCTAAGCAGATACATATACATATTCACATAGCTAAATAAATAGAAAAAAAACAATATGCTTTATATAATTACCTCTCGATTCCAAATCCCAGCAGTAGGACATTACATGCACATGCACCCAATATGTGCGTGTGTGGACAACACACACACACACACACACACACACACACACACACACACACACACACACACACACACATACACACACACACTGGCTTGTACTATATGTATATGATATATACATGCACATACAGTATAGACAAATATACATACATTTACATACACACACACACACACACACATATATATATATATATATATATATATATATATATATATATATATATATATATATATATATATACAGTATATCTATCTTTTGCCAGATGCCTCAATCCCGTTTGGGGTGGCCACAAACAAATCGCCTCCAAGTCGCCCTGTCCCCCGCCATTTCACTGCCCTGCGCCCAACTCACACCCCCTCTCTCATATACCTCTTCACCCCATCCCTCCATCTCATCCTCGGCCTCCCCCTCCCTCTTCCCCCCTCGACCTCACTCACATACACTCTCTTCGTCAGTCTTTCACCCTCCATCCTCTCCACATGGCCAAACCACCTCAGTGTGTTCCTCATAACGCTTACTATCACATCTACACCACAACGCTCCTTTATATCCTCATTCGTGAGCCTGTCTCTCCATGTGCCTCCACAGGCTCCTCTTAAATAACTCATTTCCACTGCTCTCACTCTTGACTTGTGTCCTTCCAGCAACGTCCAAGCTTCACTTCCATACGTTAGAGTTGGTATCACAACACTGTCATGTAGTAACTTTTTCACTTCCATGCTCACTTCCCTGTTTCTTATCACTGCTTTCAAAGAACCAGCAACCTTTCTTCCCTGCTGTACCCTTTCAAGCACTTCACCCTCCAAACCTCCATCCTTACTCATTACACTACCCAAGTACTTAAACATACTCACATTTTCCAATTCCTCACCATCCAACCTCGCTGTACATTCACTGACTTCATCTCTCTCTCTCTCTCTCTCTCTCTCTCTCTCTCTCTCTCTCTATATATATATATATATATATATATATATATATATATATATGTATATCAAAGAGGAATATTTGGCTGCCAAGCGGAGGGCTAGAAGAGAGGTATACACGGCAAAGTCTACGTCACAAATACTATTACTTGATAACCTAAATCATGGGGATAGTAAAAATATGATATTTAGGGTGGCAGGTCAAGTGAAGAGGGATAATCGGGATATTATAGGTGAGCAGTGTGTGAAGAATGATGAAGGAAGGGTAGTGGTGAACAGTGAGGATATTAAAGATGCATGGAGAGAGCATTATAACCGGTTGCTGAATGAGGAGTTTGACTGGGACAGGGAAGGTTTGGAGCCCGCAGATCCAGTGTCTGGCCCTTGGCCTTTGATTGATGCTGCTACTGTGAGTAAGACAATAGGCAGGATGAAAGTGGGGCAGGCAGCAGGTGTGTCTGGGTTGACTGCCGAAATGTTGAAGGCCTCAGGCGATATAGGGGTGAGGTTAGCCACTGACCTGATAAATAGGATTATTTATGGGTGTGTTGTCCCAGATGATTGGCTGAAGAGTGTAATTGTAAATGTGTATAAAGGGAAGGGTGATGCCCTGGAAAAAGGAAATTATAGAGGTATAAAGCTTTTAGATCAGATATTGAAGGTAATGGAGAGAGTTTTAGAAGGTATGATTAGAGAAAGAGTGAATACTGATGAGATGCAGTTTGTGTTTATGCCAGGTAGGGGGACCACCGATGCTATATTCATTGTTCGACAGCTTCAGGAAAAATATATTGGTAGGAGAAGGGATCCTTATTTTGTTTTTGTTGATTTGGAAAAGGCCTTTGACAGAGTCCCTAGAGAGGTGGTAATGTGGGCAATGAGAAAGCCTGGCTTGGAGAAGTGGCTGGCTAGGGTGGTTATGGCCATGTATATGGGTGCTCACACCCAGGTAAGAGTGAATGGAGATTTGAGTGATGAGTTTTCCGTGAATGTTGGTGTGCATCAGGGGTCAGTCTTGAGTCCCATGTTGTTTATCATGGTACTTGAAGCCCTTTCACGTGACTTTAGAAACGGACTCCCATGAGAGTTGTTGTATGCTGATGATTTGGTGTTGATTGCCAGAGAACGAAAGGGAGGAGGAGGAAAGGTTTAGGAAGTGGAGAGATGGTATGGGGCACAAGGGCTTAAGGGTAAATGCGGATAAAACAAAAGTGATGATATCTAGGGTTGGTGGCGGTACTGTCAAAGACGAGGGAGAGTGGCCATGTGCAGTTTGATACAAGGGCGTGGGTAGTAATTCCATCTTGTTTGGTGTTTGTGATAAATGGGTGCATAAGAGATGTAGTGGTATCAGAGGTAGACTGTGAGACGATGCTGATTTTTATGTGTACGGTGTGTCGGGGTGAGCAGGTGGAGATTGTTAGACATGAAAGGATTGAACTTGCTGGTGAATCTCTTGAGTGTGTGGAAGAGTTTTGTTATTTGGGAGACATGTTGTGTGCTAGAGGTGGGGCTGGAGCTAGCTCTGTGGCTAGAGTGAGAAGTGGTTGGAAGAAGTTCAGGGAGCTCTTGCCTCTCTTGACACTGAGAGGACTCTCCGTACGTGCTAAGGGGTCTTTGTATGCAGGATGTGTTAGGAGTGTAATGCTGTATGATAGTGAGACCTGGGCAGTCAAGGAGGAAGATATTCGCCGGCTCAGACGCACAGAGATGACAATGATTAGGTGGATGTGCAGTGTGTCCCTGTGTCCAAGGCCTGGAGGGGCTGGATTTACGATGGAAGAGTTGAGAGGTAGGATGGGACTGGAGTGTATTGGTGCTGTGATTAAGAGAGGTAGATTGAGATGGTTTGGACATGTGGAGAGGATGGGGGATGATAATTGGGTGAGGAAGGTGAGAAGTGTTAATACTGGGGGTGGGGTTATGAGGGCTAGACCGAGAAAGACATGGGACGAGGTCATTAAGTGTGACCTCAGAGATAAGGGACTGAACAGGGAGGCTGCAATTGATCGTGCAGCGTGGAGAGCCGCCATTAGGTGACCAAGGCCGACACATGCAAGCATCTTGGAGCCTTTAAAAACGAAAACGAAAACGAATATATATATATATATATATATATATATATATATATATATATATATATATATATATATATATATATATATATATATTATATCTATAATATATATATATATATATATATATATATATATATATATATATATATATATATATATATATATATATATATATATATATATATGTACTGTATATACACGAGTATATACCAAAATGTCCCATCATTGTCCTAGTGCCAGGGCATTACAGTGAGAGAAAGTCAGGGTGAAGGGTGAGAATATCTTCGAGTACATCAAGATGGATTATGAAATAGGTACACAAAGCAGAAAAGAAGAGTCCCGGGATTCTGAAGGGGACAATAACTGGACAGTTAACGATGAGATAGGATAATGCTTCGCCCATGGGATTATGCTAGAGTTTACGTGACCTGTTGGCGGTCAGTTGTCTGGAGATTTACCCTGGGTAGCAATACCCCAGGCGATTGCGGGCATCGACCACATCACAACAGCGGGTGAGGGTGGGGTGCTTGCCATAGTCGTGTTTCAGTCCAAGGTAGGTGTCATAGTGCTGGATGGTGACACTAATGGGACGTTCAGCATTGGTACACAGGGCTAGATCCTCCCTGGACTCCTCGAGAAGGATTCTCCAGACAATTGTCGTGGACACAGGGAGGCAGATGGCAGCTAGTGGGAGGCTACAGGCAGCTCAGGCCAAGCGATCTGCCTTGTCGTGGTGGATGTGACCAACATGGGCTGGGATCCAAATAAAAGAAACCCTGAGACCAAGAGCATGAGCCTGATGGAGGTGGGAGTAGAGGGAGGCAAAGAGAGGGGAGGGGCATTGGGGGGGGTTGTGAAGTAAGGCAAGGGCAGCTTGGGAGATGCTGATGATGAGACCTGGTAGGTGATGAAAGAGAAGGATGTCAAGGGCAGACTGTATAGCGGATAGTTCACACTGGGTACTGCTGGTCCAGTTTGGACGGCAGTGGGAAGTGGAGAAGACGGGGGAAGCAGAGTTAGTAAAGGCAATGCAAGCAGCTCCCATCTGGACATTAGAGAGGACAGAACCATCAGTGTAGACGTGAATACGATTGGAAGGGTTGGTGCGGGCTACAGAGTTAAGGATATCAGTGATGGAGAGCTGTGAGGGGATTGGTAAACGGTCAGAAGCAGTGGCAGAGGGTGTCTAGTGCACAGCAGGAGTCGTACGTGTCCAGGTATGGAGCAAAAGGCCAGTAGGGATGGGAGTGACAAGATCAGCATGGATACTGGCAGGATCGCGGCCAGAAAGCTGGAGAGTGCTGAACGAATTCTTTTTAGCCAGGATGCCAGGCCTGACACGTGAGTATTCCGGATCCGATCTAGGTGAGTGGAATCTGAGAGAATGTCAACCAGTCGGGAGGAAAAGGATGAAGCAGGAGACGGAAATGTGGTCAGACATTGTGTGGCAATGTATGACAAAGAAGTGTTTCAGGGGACAAATGTAAGTATCACAAGTAATATCTTTCATAAAAAAACACATTTAGACTTATTGCAGACGTGTCACCATTTGTTCTCAAATATTCCCACCTGACTTTAATTTCCCGTTATTATCTTCTCTTAGAATTTATGGGACACCTGTGCATCATCTTCTATTGTCCAGGTTGGGTACAGCATCGCTAGGAAACACAGCAAGGAATAATAAATTTTAAAAAATCAGGTTAATCACAAATAAAATAAAAAAGCGTCCTGACCATTCAACTTACCCACCCGACTAGGCGCCTGTGGGTCATGTGACCCAGGTAGGCTGAGACACTACTGTCACAGCTTTACAGAAGGTGCTGTATCGAGTGAGTTGATGATGGAGGCCTACACCTGACATGCATCTTCACTGTTCTTCAGCTAACAAGTGGATATCGTATAAAGACATGAGCAGTGGAAAAGTTTTACAATTCTTTAATTTCTTATTATTCTTCCATCTTTCTATCTATTGCCAGACACCTTAATCCCGTAAGAGGCAGCGACAAACAAATTGCCTCCATGTCGGCCTATCCCCAGCCATTTCTCTACCCTACTCCCAGCTCACAACCCTCTCTTGCATTTACCTCTCCACTCCATCCCTACACTTCATCCTTGGTCTCACCGTCTCTACCCCCCCACATACACTCTCCTCGTCAGTTTCTCGCTCTCCATCCTCTCCACATGGCCAAACCACCTCAATGTGTTTTTCCTAACATGTCCTATCACATCCACATCAACAGCACAATGCTCCTTCAGTTCCTCATTTGTCAACCTATCTCTCGATGTAACTCCACATATTCCTTTCAAATAATTCATTTCCACTGCTCTCACTCTTGACTTGTGTTCCTCCAGCAAGGTCCAAGCTTCACTTCCATATTTTAGAGTTGGTATCACAATACTGTCATGCAGTAACTTTTTTCACTTCCGTGCTCACTTTCCTGTTTCTTATCACTGCTTTCAAAGCACCGGTAACCTTTCTTCCATGTTGTACCCTTTCAAGCACTTTATCTTCTAAACTTCCATCCTTACTCATCACATTACTCAAGTACTTAAATGTACTCACATTTTCCATTTCCTCCTCATCTGGCCACTCTGTACATTCAGTGACTTCATTTCTCTCGACGATCAAAATTTTACTCTTCCCTACGTTCACCTTTAGATTCCGTTTCTTATACACTCTCCCAGACTCATATACCAAGCCATGGAGCTCCCCTTCGTCTACTTAACAACTCAGTTTCATTTGGAAACAACAGCACAGGGAGTTTCCACACACTGCCCTCCCTAGTCAGGGCCACTCGAACATCCACTGCCCTACCTTGTATCTCTTTTATAGCCCAATCCATATAGAGATTGACCAACCATGGAGACATGACACATCCCTGTTTCAGTCCAACCTTCAAATAGAAAAATTTACTCAGTTCACTGTCCACATGCACTGCAATCTTTGCACCCTCATACATACTCTTCAAGGCATTCAACAATGTCCCATTTACTCTATCTATTCTTAATAGTCTCCACAATCCTTGTCTGTCCAACCTGTCATATGTATTCTCCAAATCCATGAAGGCTGCACACAACTTCTTTGCCATTAAAGACCTAAGAATGACGATCTGACCTACAGCACACAACCTCTTCCCTTCCTAAAACTTCCCCATTATTCCCCAAGTAATTCCTCTGTTATTTCCCTAACTCTATCAATAAATATTCTACCATATACTTTTCAATAATTATACCTGACTTCTA
Source organism: Coenobita brevimanus (assembly GCF_032717465.1). Lineage (NCBI taxonomy): Eukaryota > Metazoa > Arthropoda > Malacostraca > Decapoda > Coenobitidae > Coenobita > Coenobita brevimanus. The sequence continues at coordinate 45,904,724 of NC_136999.1, read as the reverse complement.
ATCTTCTGGGACTTTACCTTCCTCCCATGCCACTCTGCATATCTTCCACATCCATTCAACTACTATCTCTCCCCCATGCTTCAGCATTATTTTCACTACACACTCCATCATTTCCTGGGGCTTTCCCCATTTTGACTCTCTTCATTGTTTCCACAACTTCCATCCTACTGATTTCTTGCTCTCTTCTCACATGTCTCCTTCTCCCAGCCATTCCCCAGCCACTTACACTCACATTACTTTGATTCTTTATGTTCAACAGTTCCTTAAAGCTTTCTCTCTATCTGCTCAATTTTTCTCCTTTCTCCACCAGTAATGTAACATATTTATCTTTCACTCCCCGACTAACTTCTTTAATACCCAGTCTAACTCTTTTTAACTCTTTGCAGAACATTTTCTTACATTTCTTCCACTTTACACTCAGATTCATTCCAAATTCCTCATCCACTCTCCTATTATTCTCTGTTACTAATCTTTTCACCTCTCTTCCTCTCCACTTATATTGTAACTCCCTCTTCCGTCTCTCAGCTTTCTCCACGCCCCTGTTTCTCGTCCACTCACTATATGCTTTCTTTTTTTGTGCCACAGCCTGTCACACCTCTTCATTCCACCATGCTTTTCCTTGCATCCCCTTTTGTCTTCTCTTAACCTCACACAACACCTCCCATGCTGCACAGATTTCTAAGGTAAATATCTTGTACACACCTTCCACGTCCCCCATCTGCTCCAAATCATTTTTATCAGTTGCTCCTCCACTCCACTTCTCTCTTATATTCTGCGTCTGTACCATCATCTTGCAACCTTTTTACCCCCTTTTTAAGAACTACTTCCTCCTGTCCTTCCATGCTTCATTTCCTTCACTTCATTTCGACCTTGACCTTCACCACCACCAATGATGGTCAGAAAGTCCACTTCCCAAACCTCTATATGCTCTTGCATCCATTACACACTTTCTCATTCTATCGTCCACATACATATACTCAATCATTGTCTTCCGTTCATACAGTTCACCACTCACCCTTCTCATCACTCATCACGTATACCTGTGGATCATTTTGTGCTTGAAAAGGGTTTAGGTTATCACCAACCCCTTCCCGGCACAAATATCCACAAGAGCACTACCATTCTCATCCACTGCATTAGGCACACCCCACTCACCAACTACTCTATCCACCTTCACATTCCTGAGTTTTCCATTCATATCTCCAATCAAAAATACTCTCTCATTTCTTTCAAACTTTTCAATGCACACTTCCACGTTTGTCCAGAACTCTTCTTTCACTCTGCTTACATGATCTTGCGTTGGCGCATACACACACACAATCACCCACATTTGAAGTCCAACTATCAATCTTAACCACACAATTCTTGAGCCAACTGATCCATACTCTCTGTCACGAATTAGCGCAATTCTGTATCTAAACAAACTCGTGACATTGAACTTTGGTGGAGAACCACTAATTCTAGTGGAATTTCCACTGTTTGTCACTCAGTTTAACCGTCCCCATATTCACCCAATTGGGAGTGTTTTCAGAACATTTTTCACTGTTTCATAAGTGATTGTCCTTGTGTTCGACGTTAGCACCTCTGCTGAGTGATTTATTGTGGATGTGTATCGTTCACACTAATTCCGTTGGCCGTTAGCAAGCGTGGCTGGCCCTCGCCTCTCATAATTTGAAGTCAGTCAGACTTTGTGCGCCGTGAGAGCAGGTCGTTCTTCAGCGAGTTCCTGAAATCTCCACTCAGTGTGATCCGGCGCAGAGGTTCAGCGTGGTGGCAGCGCCCTTCCTACATAACTACGCCCAGTTCATCCGACCTAGCCCCCCTTTTCTGACCAGTATTTCTTTTCGTTTTTCCTAGGCTTAAGAGTTTAGTTTAGCTTGTGAGTGAGCAAGTGAGTGTATTCTCTTTGTTATTTTGAATTCATTTTGAAACATGTAACATAAATTTATCTCATAGTAAATAATAAATTTACAGTTCTTTTCTCTTGAGCTTAATGTAATGTAAACTCGTGTTTTATTTCTCCACATTAACTTATCTTACTTGCCGCTCCTAGTTCGCATAAACGCTTTGTATTATTCATAACTGGTACTTAGGCCAGTCCTCTTGTACTAAGCTTAAATCTGTTGTGCCAGCCTGGAGTTAATGCACCGGCAAGAATCTGTTATCATTAATAGCATTAGTTATTGATTGTCAGGGGTGGAGTCACTTTCTCTAGAGGCTAACAGTACTAACAAACAGCACGTGTGAATAATTGGTCTCTGCTGTGTACTATTGAGAAAGTTTATAAATTCTTGTCCTTAGAGAATTGGCGAAGTAAGCCGCATAAAGTAAACTTACTGCTTGATTTTCACAAGTCAGTTCATTGTCCATATTTTTAAGTAACAATTTAAAATATTATTTAATATATTAATTCTCAAAAACCCTGTGACATCTGTGGACCTCATTCCAGGATATTAAGTCCTAGCTGTAAAGTTATTGGCGAGATAATACTCACTCACTCATATTTAGGTATTTATCATTAAAGTCTATAGGCACTATCTTACTGGTGATTAATGATTCTATTAATTTTATGTAATAGTTTTCACAGTCAGTTTTTTTAATTCTCATTCTTTACCAGTTTAACTAGGTAAAATTGGTCACCACTAACCTGTGCCTATATTCTTAACTCTTGATTATTCGCATTTCTCTGCAAAATAGCAGTCCGTACTTAATCTTTAGTTTACTCAGACTGAGTTAGCATCATGTCTACTGACGTTTATGTACAGGAAGCTAAAGATATGGGGCTTAGCGACCCCAAAGAAGTTAAAGAGTATGTCCTCTCTCGGTTTAGTTACGAGCAGCAACGTGAGAATGATGCTCACGATGAGCGTCGAATTCAGCGTGAGGAACGCGAAAGAGAATGCAAGTACGAGCAAGAACAACACGAGTACGAGCGAGAACAACGCGAGAGAGAACGTCAACATGAGTTAGAACAACGTGAGAGAGAACGTGAATACGAGCAAGAACAACGAGAACACGAATGTGCCGAGCGAGAAGCACGCAAAAAACATGAACTTGAGATGTTGAAGCTCAAGTGAGACTCCTTGGCTTCAGACACATCAGGTGTAGCTAACTCAAGCTCCACAAGCGCTCTCCCTGCACACGTTTTGGCTACCCCACACATCAAGCTTCCTCCATATAAGGAAGGCGAGCGAATTGAGCCATTCATAGCTCGTTTCGAAGACATGGCTCAGCTGTACCAGCTGGATGATGCAGCTAAGCGGCTTCAGTTTCTTAGCCTGTTTGAGGGCCCTGCCCTTGACATTCTCCACAGAATTCGTGGAGACAATCTCACGTATGAGATGATGAAGGCCGCGCTCGTCAAAGAGTACTGTCTCACAGTTGACGACGCCAAGAGTCAGTTTATGAGGACGCTTTTACAAGAAAAAGAGACTGCCGTTCAGTTTCTTGACCGGCTTACTGCTTACTTAGATGAGCGGATGGAGAAAGATGAAACTCCTTCCATGCTTGAGGGGATAATCGACCTTATGCGGTGCACGCAGCTAGAAAAGTCAAGGCCTACTGAACTTATGGCTCAGCTTAAGATCTGCCAGGTAAGGGATGCCAGCCAAATGGTGGAGAAGGCTGATGAATTCTTCACTGCATACGAGTATCAAACTCGAAAGTAGCATACCTGGAACAGGAAAGCTGATAAATCTGGGAAACCGTCTCAGACTGAACCCCAGCAACAAGGCCATTTTCAGAATAATGGCCAAGGTCCAAGCAAATCGCAGAGGAAGGACCAGGGGCAAAATACCCAGAAACCTGAGTGGAAGTGGTACGACAAGCAGAACCCTAACCAGCAGCAGTATCAGTATTTCAAGCAGCAGCAGGGCAAGGACAAACCACGTAACCCTCAGTCAGGACAATCAACTCTAGTGTATCGGAGGCAGGTTGCAAATGCAGCCTTCATTCCACAACAAGCACACAGTGGTGCCAACCCCACCAGTATAGGTACTTCTCCACAGTTCACTGGTCCCCTAGCGACAGTGAACTCTCCATCTCAGGTGGTCAAATGCTCCAACTCCTCAGATGGTGGGTACGACCCCTCAGGCATCTAGTTCTCAGGGCACCACATTTGCTGTATCGTTCGTTCTGCAGTTTCACCAATGACTGGCTGATACCTCCTCAGATCCTTCCATCAGTAACACTGCCTTTCTTGTTCAGCCAGGCTTTGTGGGAGGTGTTTCTGTAAATGTCCTGAGAGATAATGGTTCCTCAGGTTGCTCTGTCAAGCAAAGTTTAGTTCGGCCCAACGAGTACACGGGTAAGCAGATCCAAGTTAGACTCATTGATGGATCAGTGAGATTGTTCCCTGAGGCACGTGTCCAGGTGGCATCTCCTTTCTACACTGGCTTGACGGCTGCTGTTGTCATGCCAGAACCCGTTTGACCTCATTATCGGCAACATATTGGAGGTCAAAAACAGTTGCGCCGTAGATGTTGCTACTCAGACTTCAGCTGTTGCAATAACATGAGCCATGACCAAGGTTCCAAATCATGTCACCCTGTTGACTGTCGCAACGCCGCAAGATCTGATTCGTAGTCAATATGTTGTCCAAGAACAACAGTCTGACCTGACACTTGCCTCAGTGTGTAAGAAGCTGGAGGGTAAAGTGATTAAGTATTCACGGGGAGGTCAAGCCAGGTTCCTTCGCAAGCAAGGACGGCTATACCGTGAGTCACAAACACCCCAGGGCGAGGTTCAACTGCAGTTCGTCGTTCCCGCAAAGTATCGCCTGGCAGTGTTCGAATTGGGTCATTCTTCAGTGATAGGAGGTCACATGGGCCAAAAGAGAACCTGTGACTGCATCCATACTGACTTTTTATGGCCAGGAATGGGACAGGAAATAAAAAGGCTTGTGTGTTCCTGTGATGTGTGTCAGCGTACCACTGACCGGGGACGTGTCCGTCCTAGCCATTGAAACCAATGCCTGTAATCTCTGAACCGTTCGAGAGAGTAGCAGTTGACATTGTTGGGCCAATCTCTCCTGGGGCAAGTGATGGATCAAGGTATATCCTCACTGTTGTTGATTTCAGCACACGGTGCTCTGAAGCCGTGGCCCTTAAGAATATAGAGGCCGTCACTGCTGCAGAGGCATTGATTGAAGTATCTGTAGCTTAGGTATCCCCAAGGAGGTCTTAAGCGACTGGGGTTCGCAGTTCACCTCTGCAATGATGAACGAAGCATTCAGGTTGTTGTCCATCCGAGGCTTGCGAACTACGCTTTATCATCCCAAGTGTAACGGGCTGCGTGAGAGATTCAGTGGAACTCTCAAGAAGATGTTAAAGCGCATGGCCGCCAAACAGCCAAAGGAATGGCCGCGGTTCATTGCTCCTCTTCTATTTGCTTATCGAGAAGCCCCACAGCATTCCTTGAAGTTCTCACCCTTTGAAGTGGTGTATGGAAGGTCGGTCCGTGGACCACTTCAAGTCCTTCGCGAGTTATGGGATGATGAAGAACCCGACCCTGAAGTCAAGACCACCTACACCTACGTCCTTGATCTAGCTGACCGCCTCCAGTCGACGTGCGAGTTAGCTAAGGAAGAATTAACCAAGGCCTGTGAAGTTCAGAAAGCCTATTATGATAAGAAGGCAAAACTTCTTAAGTTTAGTCCAGGCGATAAGTGCTTGGTGTTACTCCCCACTGCCCAAAACAAGTTGTTGGCACAGTGGAAGGGCCCAATTGATGTAGTAGAGCGCATTTCAGACCTTCACATGGAGAGTCTTCGCAAAAGGTTCCACGTTAACATGTTGAAGGCTTATCATGAGTCAAACCCCAAGGAGACTGACCTACGAGTACCTGATGATAGTGACCAGCCACTGGAAGAAACCAGGGCAGCCGCAGTGATCCCAGCTGATGACCACGATGACGAGCCTTTAACCGTTTAGTCCCGTCAGGAGGAGACTGTCGGAGATGTTTTAGTTAACACTGACTTAGCATTAGGTGACCAGGATGCCATAAGGTCACTGCTCTATCAGTATGCTGATGTCTTCTCTGACCAACCTAGACTTGCAAAGGTTGATTGTCACACAATTGAGTTGACCAGCAACACTCCCGTAAAGGTTAAGCCATATACGATTCCCATGCGACTACTGGACGCAGTAGACAACGAAATTGCTGACATGGAGACTGCAGCTATTATTGAAAAGTCCTCATCTCCTTACTGTAGTCCAATGGTAGTAGTCCGCAAGAAGGATGGTGGAATCAGGATTTGTGGCGACTATAGGAGGCTAAATGCAATCACCAAAGTGGATGCTGAGCCGATAGGTGACCACATTGCCATCTTCTCCAAGCTGGCAGGGTCACGATATTTCACAAAGCTTGATTTGGCGAAGGGATTCTTTCAGATTCCCCTTCACCCCGAGAGCCGTCAGTTCACTGCCTTTGCTACTCCTAGGGGGTTGTATCAGTATAAACTCCTGCCATTTGGACTTACCAATTCCCCAGCATTATTCAATCGTGCCATGAGACAAGTGCTCCATGGTATCGTAGGAGTAGAGATGTTCGTTGATGATGTCCTCGTTCATTCTCCCAAGTTGGAGGAGCACCTCAGACTCTTGGAAATTGTCTTCAGTAGACTCCAGAGTTTCAACATGACTGTGAAGCCTAGCAAGTGTAAAATTGCTCATAGTGAGGTGGAGTTCCTCGGACACATTGGTGGCAACAATCGCTGCAGGTGTCAGGGTGACAAGATTAGGAAAGTTAGAGAAGCCCCGAGACCCATGACCAAGAAACAGGTTAGGGCATTCCTTGGCCTAGTGGGGTATTATAGGAGTTTTATCCCCAACTTTGCTCTCATTGCCCAACCGTTGTACAAGGTGCTACGGAAATATGCTCCAAACACCACTGAATGGGGAGAAGCGCAAGACAGATCTTTTGCCGCCCTTAAGAATATGCTGTGTAAGGAGCCTATCTTGCAGTTGCCTGATTCCAACAAACCTTTCATACTGCACACTGATGCTTCACAAGATGGAGTAGGTGCCGTATTAATGCAGGAATCGGAAGGTGGAATCTTCCCAGTGGCATACCACAGCTGTAAGCTAAAACCCGCCTAGAGGAATTACAGTACTGTTGAGAAGGAACTCTTGGCCGTGGTTGATGATGTTAAGAAATATTACTATTATTTATATGGAGCACCATTCACTCTGGAAACTGATCATATGCCACTCACTAGTCTCAGCACGACTAGGACGGCTAATGCAAGATTGACACACTGGACACTGAATTTGCAGCAGTTTAACCTTCTTGTGAGATACATCAAGGGAAGTGATAATGTAGGCGCAGACCTGATGTCTCGCCTGCTGACTGCTGACTAACACGGGCAACTGATGTATGCTGGGTTCCGTAAGACAGGTGTCCTCAGAGATTTGAGCAGTCCAATGACCAGCCTGGTTCCCAGTTAAAAGTGTACCAGTAATTGCTGACGTCTCGCCCGTTGGTCCCACAGGACATGTTACGTCCAGGACCTGTATATACATGTATACCATAGGTTAAGGCGAAGTTTGAGACCCCCGTAAGGACAATCTGAGGCTGAGTATGAATTACCTTGTGGTCTCTTGAGCTGTAGGCCTTCTCGATAGGATTCCCAGAGAATGCACATTATCCACATGAGTGTTCACACCCACGGTGGGTGTTAAAATGTGACCTGCCCGAGATTGCGTAGGGATTCTCAGCTTCCTAATGTTAATTGTAAGTGTAGAGTTAGGTTAACCAGTAAACTGTCCGTTCTGAGAAATTTGAGTAATTCAAGAACTGGCATGTTTCCTGGTTAATAAGTCAGGTTAACCAGTAAACTACAAGGGTTCTGAGAGATTTGTAAATCCAAAGACTACGTTTCCTGGTTAATAATGCTAGGTTAACCAGTAAACTACAAGGGTTCTGAGAGATTTGTAAATCCGAAGACTATGTTTCCTGGTTAATAATAAACATAAATACTGATTGTTAGGCAGAGAGAGAGAGAAATGACACTGTTGATGCTCCACCTTGATTCCTTTCGTAGGTGCAGCTGGCATAGTGCAGCATTGTTGTGCAGATCAGCTGGTCGTCCCTGTCACATGCTGCCACTTCTTCTCTTCTGCCTTGTCATCATTATTTACTATTGTATTACATAATATTACAAGTAGGTACAGTTTCACCACAACACTCACACCTACACCATGTATTACATACATCACGCTACATAACAATTAGTTGTCAATGTAAATGTAGTGAACTTTTCACTCAGTTTGACCTGAGTACAGGATTTTCCACCATCGTCACGGAATTTTTTCCTCAAGCTTGCTTCTATTAACGTAAATACAATTTTTTTTTTCACTCACTGGCGAGTGTGACTTTCTTCTGTAGCAGGATAGCACACACACCACAGTGTGAATCTTGTGTGACTGAGTTAGGATTTATATGTATGTAAATTGAATTTTTTTTTTTTTCCCGAAGGAAAAAAAAAAATGATTTTGATGGGGCATAATGTCACGAATTGGTGCGATTCTGTATCTAAACAAACTCGTGATATTGAACTTTGGTGGAAAACCACTAATTCTAGTGGAATTTCCACTGTTTATCACTCAGTTTAACCGTCCCAGTATTAACCCGATCGGGAGTGTTTTCAGAACATTTTTCATTGTTTCATAAGTGATCATCCTCGTGCGCGATGTTAGCACCTCTGCTGAGTGATTTATTGTGGGTGTGTATCACTCACACTAATTCCGTTGGCCGTTAGCAAGAGTCGCCGGCACTCGCCTCTCATAATTTGAAGTCAGTCAGACTTTGTGCGCTGTGAGAGTAGGTCGTTCCTCAGCGAGTTCCTGAAATCTCCACTCAGTGTTATCCTGCGTAGAGGTTCAGCGTGGTAGCAGCGTCCATCCTACGTAACAACGCCCAATTCATCCTGCCTAGCCCCCCTTTTCTGACCAGTATTTCTTTTCATTTTTCCTAGGCTTAAGAGTTTACTTTAGCTTGTGAGTGAACGAGTGAGTGTATTCTCTTTGTTATTTTGAATTCATTTTGAAACATGTAACATAAATTTATCTCATTGTAAATAATAAATTTACAGTTCTTTTCTCTTGAGCTTAATGTAATATAAACTCGTGTTTTATTTCTCCATGTTAAGCTTATCTTACTTGCTGCTCCTAGTTCACATAACCGCTTTGTATTATTCATAACTGGTACTTAGGCCAGTCCTCTTGTATTAAGCTTAAATCCTTTGTGCCAGCCTGGAGTTAATGCACCAGCAAGAATCTGTTATCATTAATAGCATTAGTTATTGAGTACCAGGGGTGGAGTCACTTTCTCTAGAGGCTAACAGTACTAACAAACAGCACGTGTGAATAATTGGTCTCTGCTGTTTACTGTTGAGAAAGTTTATAAATTCTCGTCACTAGAGAATCGGCGAAGTAAGCTGGCATAAAGTAAACTTACTGCTTGATTTTCACAAGTCAATTCATTGTCCATATTTTCAAGTAACATTTTAAAATATTATTTCATATATTAATTCTCAAAAACCCCGTGACACTCTCCTATATTCTCCTTCCATCTTTTCACATAAGGATACACACTCCTCCTTCACACATACACCCCATCCATACTCCCATTCTGTCACACTCACCCCACCATTCATTTTCAGATAATCCTTATAAATCAACTTTTGCACCCTCAAGCAACTGGTCATTCTCCCTCTCTATCACCTCGTCATTTGCACCCCTTCCATTCCATGTCGCAATCCGTACTATCTCCTTTGATCGGTCCTTAGTCATCACCTTTTGGTTAGTCCTTGTACTAGGATTCTGGTTCGTATTTTTAGTTTACTGTTTTACATGGATGGGCACTAACCCTCCGCCAACTCACTTCTTGTCACGCAGGGAACGCTGTTGGTTAGTTACAAGGTTACCACCCAGCATTATAAACCTTTTCATGCATGGACTCCAATTGAGTCATTGAATACTATCCTGTACAACTCACCATAATGCACATCATGTCAAAGAAAGGAGGACACAAGTTTCCTGCCAATGTGTGTCATATATATATTTTTTTAACTCATTTTGTGTCATGGTGCACTTTACAGGATGTTAAACAATCTAACGACTCAAACCACCTGTGCCTGAGAGGGTAAATGATTTTCTGGTTTACAGGAAATCATTTGGCTTGCCACTCAATGTAGATCTACCCTAAAAACAAGAGTACTGCTACACTAAGTGGATGGATGACGGGCACCTCCACCTACCATACTTACCTACTATACTTGCTGGACAAAATTTAATATGGAGACGTCACAGAAATTTATGTTTGCAGTCTTCAAAAGATTATATTAATGAAATATATACAACGTTCATAAAATGTTTCGGTGCAAATGGGTTATCTACAGATATCTTTCTATCAGTCCGTTTGCCTATGGTGAGAATTTTGGTCCTCATATAACTAGCAAGGCACATAAAATTGCAAAAACTCTAAAATATTCCTAAAGCTTTTAAACAAACATGAATAGTACTACTGGTTTTCTTACTGTTACACATCAAACAATCCTTCTGAACTTAGGTAAAAAAGGCCAAAATCTAGAGTTAATTAAAATGACTTACTATAAGGTGGGGGGGTGTCAAAAATACCCCCTTTGGGAGCAAGGGGATGATCAAAGATTTTTTGGCAAATGTTGAGAAGGGCAAGGAAATTTGAGAATGTCTTCTGTCGAGTGACATTTATTATTATTATTATTATTATTATTTTCTTTTCAAGATAAAATGTGTGAACTGCAGCATAGTGCCCCAAGAAACTCCCCAACACCCCCACCAGGACACCACAGAGGGGCCGCAGCCGAACCGCGAGACTCATTGCGACAACAGCACAGGACAGCCCAGACCGTGCGCCCCTATGACATGCAGCTGCTTCACCGTCGCCTTAGCAGGAATCCGATACTACCTTCAGGGAGAGTTACCGCTCGACGAGATCGGGGTGGAGCTGCCTATCCAGCTCCAAACAGCTCCCCTAAGGAGTTGGTCTGTAGCCTATCCCGCCTTCAACAGGAGTGTGCCTGTAGCCTCTCCGAAGGTGTCTTCCTCTTTGGGACGGCCTCTAGCCGCCCCCCCCTTGTAAGGGAATCGGTAAACCACCGACCTGAGAATAATCAGGAGACGGCCTGTAGTCGCTCCCACCTTTATCAGAAGGTGTCCTTCCAGGGACGGCCGGTAGCCGCCCTATACCCCCTCCTGCAGGAGTCGGCCTGTAGCTGCTCCAGCCTTCGCCAGACAGCCAGTAGCCGCTCTGAAGGCATTGCCCTCCGAGTTGGCCTGTAGCCGCTCCTCCCTCCGGCAGAAGGAGACGGCCTGTAGTTAGTCCTGCCTTCGCCAGATGGCCGATAGCCGCTCCGATGGTGCAGCACTCGAGTTGGCCTGTAGCTGCTCCCCACCCCTCCTGCAGGAGTCGGCCTGTAGCAGCTCCTGCCTTCGTCAGACGGCTGGTAGCCACTCCGAAGGTGTCCAGAGGGGCGCTGATTCCCCCTCTCAGGCCATGGCCAGTAGCCGGGCCTTGGCCCCTCATAGTCGTGCCCTTGGGAAGCCACGACCAGTAGCTGGGCCCCACAGCTGAAGACAGGCGAGAGCAGTCCCGCCGCCCCAGCATGAGATGGGGGACCAGACTCCTGATGCAGGGGACGCAGGAGATTTCCAGAGAGGCCCTAACGCCTCCCCTGGCCTCTGCTCCCCACACCTCACCCTGGAGAAGACCCATCTGATGGACTCTCATTTGGGTTGGTGCAGCAGTCTCTCCTTGACGGCGCCACTTGGTTCTGGGGACCGCAGCCCTAGGGCACTCCAAGCCCTCCCCAGGACACCCGGTCGAGACCTCCCGATGCCCCGATGGCGGAAGACCTTCACCTCCGGCTGAAACCTGAGCCAGAGATTTCTGGACCTGTTTGGCCCCAGTCCTGAGGGCCACATCCCTGTACCCAACCCGGAGAATACAGGCCCCTCCGCCACCTGCAGCCCCAGAGGAGAGAAGACGCCCCTGTGAGTCGTCCCGTGCCCTCTCGGCACGCCCCCCCCCTGGCGGTGCCCCAGTCCCGGCAGAATTGTCGCCGGCATGTCTCCCCGCTGCCCCAGCCATATAAGTGACTCATGTTAAGTGTGATATTGCCCCAAGTTAGTGTACCAGTGCTGTAGTGACAATGCACCCCGAATAACAGGTCAAGCATTCACGATAAGTTACAACAGGAATGAATTATACCACGGGGGTGGAATAATAGTAACAAGTGCAGAGTCTAAGTGTTGGTGAATCAGACTCATGGAGTGACGCCCTTATATGAAATTAGTAGGACACTCAACCCGAGGGATTCATATTAGTAAAATACCCAAATGCCCCTTGCTACCAAAAAATAGTGAAGAGAAAGTGTTAGTAATACCCCCCCCCTCATATTACTATATAACGAGACTCTCAGTGCCTTACGCCCTCCCTTCTTGAATCTCCTCTCGGCATTCCCCACTTACGTGAAAACCTAGAATCGTGTTATAATAAATTACCATAACCCTCTTGCTACCAGAATATAACAAGTCAAACTCTCTAACATTAACTCCCACTTTATATTACTATAACTATAATCAGTTCCTCAGCACGTCGCCCCTCTCCCCCCCTCCGTGTGAGACTCACCCCCAACTCTCCCACGTGCAACGAGACCCTGTGTTCTGAGTAAACCTGTACACTAAACGTAGAGTTTTATCTTCAGTGCCTGTTGAACTAGTATCCTGCGAGATACTGACTATGTAGTTAACCTGCGCCGTCCCGGCGACGTGAATTAACGCGGCAACATTGCAAGGTCCCTAATTTGCACATTTTTCAATTTTCGCGAGTGATTTCGCGAGTGATTTTTGGCACGTATACACGGGACACCTTCCTCTATTCCTCTACAAGATGCCAAGCAGGAACAATGCCTTACACCGCATAACCTCTCCCCCCCCTGCACGCCATTGTCTCGGAAATTCACCTGTTACCAGTGACCTGGCCAATAAAGACATTCAGGGCCTGAGTGATTCCCCAATCGATGACAATGTGAAGGACAATGTTTACATAGCATTAGAGGAAGAAATGACGATCAGGTAATGTGGGAAAAAAAAGGTCATGAATGGTGATGAGTTAGTGAGTGAAACAATGCTTATAATGCCTATATTACTGTTTGAAAACCAATATACTCTTGTACTACATATAAATTCGTACCAAGTAAATAAATAAATACTGTTTATGAGTGGATAAAATAGTTACCCTCCCATAGAACTCGTTTTCTTTGGTGCCAGCCTGTTAGAAAACCCAGTCAGGTAAGGAAGGGTATTTTAAACTTCAGGTGAGCGATTTCTCTATGAATTTTCGATGTTCCTCACCAAAAGCAGATGTTTGAGCCAAAAAAAAAAAAAGGTCCAAAAACGTCAGGATGGGGCGGGTTAAGGATTATAATTCACTAAATACTGTGTTGTATTATATGCAGTTTGTCTTGTGTCTGACTGAAGGAATACACGTGTTAAGGTTATTGCCTGGAGTTTTTGTGTCCTGTCTCTCTCTTATTTGCACTAAGCCCTGGTCTTGAAAGAGGACCCCGCTACACGTTGTTCTAGGACCGAGTAGTTGGGCCATTTTCACCTAGCATTACACTGGTGGACAGCAGTGGTTCTTGACCCGGGCATACTAGGGAGGTAGTGAAGAAATATTTGGCAAAATGGCAACAAAACCACACATGCAATTACCCAAGTTTGACCCTGACCAGTACGATATACACACAAATCTGGCAATTATTAAACCCTTACTGGATATTGGCTTTGATAATGACCAGCAAAAAGTCGCAGTCACACTTCCACTATTGGGCAATGTGGTGGCGAACATAGCACCGAAAGTCATCCCGGAGCTCACCTGAACTTTACGAAGTTCGTTGTTCAGGCCATCACCCCATCATTAGGGAAAGTGGTGGCTCTATCCCAATTGGGTAGTTTTTCATTTGACGGGGATTTAAGTAATACCCTGATACAGACAAGACGCCTAGTTACTGCTGCCTACCCGGAGGCAGATGAGGAAACCCGGGATCAGCACACTTTCAACACTCTTCTCAGAGTGCTTCTGAGTGTTGTCAAACAACACTACCATCCATGACCCGACTGGAGACATGGATAGAGATATCCAGCTCATACGGCGCCTCCTGACCGCCTGCCCTACACCCCAGCAAATTAATGTGGTGAAGAAATTTCCCACCCAACCCCCAGCTCCCCTGATCATGCCACGTCCACCCTTGCCTCACACCAACCCCACCCTGGCTCCGAGCCCACCTAGGGCACACTCCGGCCGGCGCCCCGCCCCCCGGGAAAACCCTAAGCTGATCCTTGTGAATTCATGGGAATTCACAGCCTGCAGCTCCCGGTGTCCCCTACATGACATACGGGACCAGCTTAAGGCTGCACGCCACAAGCCCACAGCCCCGGGTTCACGTAAGATGTCCTCTCTGGAGGACGAGGCCCCGGAGGACGAACTGGCACCCATAGAGGAGCCCCATCCTGGGGAACAGGAGCATGAGCAGGAAGATGGAAGCCCCAGACAGCTGGATTTTTAGGCCCGCCCCCGCACCAACCCATGGTGGCGGGGGCCATTACCCCCAAATATCACCCCCCAGTGTACCACAAGATGAAATTGAACAGCATGAAGGCCAGACTGTTAGTTGCTATGGGAGCGCCCAGATCCTGCCTTTACAGCCACTATTTCTTCCACCATAAATCGCCCTTTGGCCTGTTCTGCCCCACTGCCACTCACCTTGTGGACGCGGGGGATGGCCCCCTACCCATCTGGGGGGAGATACGGGCCCTACGGGTCGACACCCACCAGCTGGTGTCAACTAAACACCAATTCATTATTTTCGACTCCTCCTGCCAGAGCTACGATGGGTACTTGGGACTGGACCTACTCCAGAAGCTCGGAGCTACCATAGACTGCCGCTACCAGCAACTCCAGTTCCGTGCCCCGCCCAACCCCATCCAGGCCGTTTGCACCTGTAAGCCCCGGCCCCGGCTGGAAGATTCACCCCCTCCTCCCCTTCCTCACCCCCCTCCTCCTCCCCCTGTCTCTCCCCTCACCACCCCTCCTCCCTCTTTCCCCACCACCATCTCTGCAGCTGTTACCATCCCCCCCCATCATGAGGCCTGGGTGCCCCTCAACCAGCCCTCCGGCCCCTCTGTTTTGTTCTCCCCCCTCCTCCTGCCGGGAGCCCTCTCTGCCTGCCTTTTATCTCTCACTTTCCTCCCCCCACATCACACCGCTGTCCGCATCACTAACCTTGCCTTTTCCCCCCTCACTCTCCCAAAAGGGCTCATCATTGGAGAGATGGAGGAATCCGAGCCCTGTGCCCCACCCTCCTCCCACTCCCCCGCCCCCCTGCCACCCATCCCTGACCATCTCTCCGCCCAGCAGTCAGACACCCTACACCGCCTTCTCCTGGATTTTCAGGATCTGTTCGCGGCAGGACCGGCAGACATGGGACACACCACATACCTGTTGCACGAAATTCATATGACAGGCCCACCCATTAGACAACCATCCTGATGGAAAAACCCCAGACAATGGGAGGAAGAGGACCGCCAAGTACAAGAAATGATACAGGCTGGCGTCATTTCCCCCTCCACCAGCCCCTGGTCCTCCCCCGTCATTCTAGTGAAAAAGAAGGTTGGCACGATGTGAGTCGGCATCGATTACCGCCGCCTGAATGACGTAACCATCAAAGATGCCACCCCCCCTCCCACGAATCGACGATTCCTTAGAGTCCTTTTACGGGGCATCTTGGTTTTCCACCCTCGACCTCCAGTCAGGATATTGGCAGGTCCCCGTGCGCCAAGAAGACCGAGGCAAAACGGCCTTTTCGACAAGTAACGGCAAACATCACGAATTTAATGTCCTGCCGTTCGGACTCTGCAATGCCCCTGCCACCTTCTCCAGGCTTATGGAATCTGTCCTTAGCGGTCTCACCTGGGAAATATGCCTGGTGTACTTAGACAATGTCATCGTCTCTAGCCAGACCTGGGCGACCACCTGCAGTCCTCCGCCGAGTCTTCACCAGGATTCGCCAGGCAGGCCTCAAACTCCGGCCCTCTAAGTGCGTCCTGGCCGCTCGGACTGTCTCATTCCTGGGACACGTTATTTCCCAGGCAGGAATCTCCCCCGACCCCGACAAGCTCCGCGCCATAGCAGACATACCTCCACCACAGGACGTCCACGGCATCTGTGCCTTCCTAGGACTAACGTCCTATTACCACCGCTTCGTGAAGGGATTTGCCCACATCGCAAAGCCCCTTTCGCGATTTGACCAGGAAGGGGGAACCGTTCCTCTGGACGGAAGAAAGGCGAGCTGCTTTTCAACAACTCAAAGACAAGCTCGTCTCTGCCCCCATCGTGGCCTTTCCCGATTACGCCCTTCCCTTCCGCCCCTACACCGATGTTTCCTTCTCCGCCATAGGCACCATGTTAGCCCAGGTTCAGGCAGGCCGGGAACACATCATCGTCTGCACCAGCCGCACCCTGAATCAAGCCAGAAAGAACTATGCCGCACCAAGTGGGAATGCCTCAGCATAGTATGGGCTCTCCAGCACTTCAGGGTATACCTTTCCGGGACTCAGGTTACTATCATCACGGACCACCAGTCTCTCCAGTGGTTATGCTAATCTGATTCCCATAATGCCCAACTCATCAGGTGGCATGAGACCTTGGGGGAATTTAATTATGAGATCTCCTACAGGCCCAGAAAACTCCACACCAACATGGATGCCCTTTCCCGCCTCCCCGTCCACACCCTTCAGCCTGAGACAGACCTCCTGCAGCAATGGCGCCGCAAGGAGCAACCCCCTTGGATCCCTTCCCACCTGTTTAACAAGCTATATCGGCAGGGCGACCACCTCCTAACCCCATCCGGTCATATCATCCTGGCACCCGAAACCCTTAACACCTTTCGTCACCTTCATGCCCATAACAGCATCCATCTGGGCACCAAGAAACTGCTACTGGTGTTCAATGACACATACTGGGCACCAAACCCCTCCACCCTCGCCAAGGAAATCATTCAAAGTTGTCGCGCCTGTGCACTGGGGAAAGACATCACACGAACCGCAGGACCCTCGGGCCACATCACCGCCCACAAATCCTGGCAACTCTTAGCAACTGATGCAGTGGGACCCCTCCCTCCAAAATCAGGGTACAAGTACGTGATCACATTCGTGGACACATATTCAGAATTTGTCGTAGCCTGTCCAGCCAAAGAGCATCATGCCGTCGTTATCGCCGACACCCTCCTCCGACACATGTTCCCTTATTTTGACATTCCCCAGGCCATCCATTCGGACAATGCCCCAGAGTTTACTGGAAAAGTCTGGGAAGAACTCGCCAAAGTATTTGGATACAGGATCTCCCACTCCTCTCCTTACTGGCCACAGGGAAACGCAGTGTGCGAACGCAGCCATTGCACATGAATCAATTCCGTATACGCATCGAGGCCACAAAAGTCGATGACTGGCCTGTTCATGTGAAAATTGTCCAGTGGGGCATAAATTCCTGCCCCCAAGAAGACGGGGTTTCCCCCTATGAGAGGATATTCGGTGAGGCCCTTCTCCTACTGCCCCTCCGCCAACATCTACAGCCACCCACCTCTGCTCCAACCACATACCCATTACACCACCTGAAGGGCCGACTGGTCCACCTACAGAAAAATCTAGACCTCAGCTCCGACACAGCACCCAACCCTTTCCGCCCTGGCGACACTGTCATAATCGCCCAACTCCCCACCCGACACAAACTCGCCCCCCGCTTCACAGGACCCCACACAATCACCCGGGTCCCCAACCCCTATCAAGTTGTCATCAACTATCACGGCGCCCCAGCACCCTCCGGAACCGCCATGTGCGTCCCTTCCGTGCCCCCATCCCTGCTGCCCCAGCCCCACACCCCAGCCCTCCTCCTGTCCCGGCGCCACCCCCTACTTCCACATATGAGTGCTACATTTCCTCCTCACCCTCCCCCTCCACCCCCCTTACCACCTCAGCCTCCCCAGCCGCCACCTCACCCCGCACCTCTCATGACATCTCACCTGCCACACCAACCTCCCACCGCTCTCCCTCACCACTTCCTCCCGCCACCCCATCCTTGCTGCCCAGCCCCATGTGTCCCACCCACACCACCACTCCATCACCACACCCAACTACCACCACTTCCCACCCACCACCCTTACCTACACCCACTCCAACATCATCACACTCAACCACGCCCACCCCATGCCCAAAGGCACATACTGCCCAACCGCACCCACCCCGCATGCCCACCTCCCCACCCACTCCCACCCTCAAGACCACAACCACCCGCTCAGGCCGCTTCTCGCGCCCACCCGTCCGATACACCCATTCTCCCACGCCACCCATCTCCCCCCAACTTCACATTGTTATGCTACATCAGGCCCAGATCCCCACCACCTATACTTCCCAGAGACCCTACGCCGCATTACCACAGCACAAAACCCGACTCCTACCCTCGGTGTCCAGCATACAGCACCACACCACACTAGCAGCAACAACTACCAAGATGAAAGTGCGACGGGCATTATGGGCACCTACCCTCGGCAGAAACCGCTGGCTCCGAGGGCCACACCACCTACTCCATCTCCTCCGCTCCTCCCCCACCACCTCCACACTCTTCCTCACCTGTGATGCGGAGCAAGAGGTGAACCACACCACCACTGCCTGGCAGGCCCTTCTCAAGGACCTCCAACCAGTTTATGCCACCCATGACACTCACATCTATCACCCCCAGTCATGGGGACGTGACTTTTTCCAGGAGGAAGGTGGTAAAATGCATGAACTGCAGCGTACTGCCCCCGGAAAATCCCCGACACCCCTGCCAGGACCCCACAGAGGAGCTGCAGCCGAACCGCGAGACTCAGTGCGACAATGGCACAAGACAGCCAGGGCCGTGCGCCTCTATGAAATGCAGCCACCTCACCATCGTCTTAGCAGGAATCTGACACTACCTTCAGGGAGAGGTACCGCTGGATCAGATCGGGGTGGAGCTGCCTATCCAGCTCCAAACAGCACCCCTCAGGAGTTGGCCTGTAGCCACTCCCGCCTTCAACAGGAGTGTGCCTGTAGCCTCTCCGAAGGTGTCTTCCTCTTTGGGACAGCCGGTAGCTGCCCTCCCCTTGTAAGGGAATCAGTAAAGAACCAACCTGAGGGTAATCAGGAGACGGCCTGTAGTCGCTCCCACCTTTGTCAGAAGGTGTCCTTCCAGGGACGGCCGGTAGCCGCCCTACACCCCCTCCTGCAGAAGTCGGCCTGTAGCCGCTCCCACCTTCGCCAGACGGCCGGTAGCCGGTCCGAAGGCTTTGCCCCTGAGTCGGCTTGTAGCCGCTCCTCCCTCCGGCAGAAGGAGACAGCCTGTAGTCACTCCCACCTTCGTCAGACAGCCGGTAGCTGCTCCGAAGGTGCTGCCCTTGAGTCGGCCTGTAGCTGCTCCCCACCCCTCCCGCAGGAGTCGGCCTGTAGCCACTCCTGCCTTTGTCAGATGGCTGGTAGCCACTCCAAAGGTGTCCAGAGGCGTGCTGATTCCCTCCCCCAGGCCACGGCCAGTAGCCAGGCCTTGATGCCTCATAGTCGCGCCCTTGGGAAGCCACAGCCAGTAGCTGGGCCCCACGGCCGGAGACAGGCGAGAGCAGTCCCGCCGCCCCAGTGTGAGACGAGGGTCCAGACTCCCGACGCAGAGGATGCAGGAGAATTCCAGAGAGGCCCTAATGCCTCCCCTGGCCTCTGCTCCCTACGCCTGGCCCTGGAGAATGTCAGGACTCCATATTATAATTACAAATCATAATAGATAGATAAATAGATAGATAGACAGAGCTCCAGGCAAGCCTGGGAAAGGGAAATGATCTTGCAAGTTAACTGAGAAAATGTTGACAATACACAGGAAGTAGCAAGTCAGGGGATGATATAGGTAGTGTGTCAGCGAGATAGCATACGAACAAAGCCTAGTGACCATACACACACATACTCACACATAGGTTTCTAGAACTTTCCAACCACAGTGTAACACACATGACACGACCCCTGCTACACCAGAATTTAGGAAGCAGGGCTCAGAAGGAGGCTGACTATAGAACCGGCAGGTAGTGGAGAGAGTGACCAAGACTTACTTATTATATTAAGTCTCTGTAAGACATACCCTGCTTAACTTAGATTTCCTCTGAAGATAATAAATTAAGATCAACTCACTGTATTCATCTTTAATTCCTACTACAAGAATCGAGTGTGACATTTGGTGGCAGCGGTGGGATACGAACCTCGTCTACAAATCTACAGTTAATTCCTACAAAATATCAATCAATCAATCAATCATTTCCTGTGGCACCCTCGGGGATGCATAGGGCCTCGATGAACTCACACCACCACATCCTATCTTGTGCTAACTCCTCAAGATCTCCCCAACACTCATCTCCAGCTTCCCGTCTCATTGTCCTCACCCACGTCTCTTTTGGCCTTCCTCTACCTCTCCTACCAGGTGCCACCCACCCTGGTGTACCTCGTACTATTCCCTGTCTCCTATACACATGTCCTAGCCACTTCCATCGTGAGAATCTAACATATTCATCGATCGGCTGCACTCCCGTTATTTCTCTAATTCTACTATTTGGTATCCTTTCCCACCACTTAACCCATTAATATTCTTCTAAGTGCTTTATTTTCAAACACCAAGAATTTATTTTCCATAGTCACTGTGCTGTACCAAGACTCGTGTCCATAAATTAAGATACTCCTAACCATTACCTTATAAAGTTTGATTTTTGTATGCACAGAGAAATTGTTATTATTCCAAATATTTTTAAGCATTCCCATTGCCTGATTAGCCTTCTTTAACCTTTCCTCGAATTCAAAGTTCAAAGAACCATCCTTGGCTAAATAAGTACCTAAATATTTAAACCTATCAACTTGCTTTACAACCATACCTCCAATTACAGATTCCTGCGCATTTTCCATATTCATATTGATTATTTCAGTT
The DNA here is from genome assembly GCF_032717465.1 of Coenobita brevimanus. Lineage (NCBI taxonomy): Eukaryota > Metazoa > Arthropoda > Malacostraca > Decapoda > Coenobitidae > Coenobita > Coenobita brevimanus. The sequence continues at coordinate 45,883,655 of NC_136999.1, read as the reverse complement.
TTTCCACAATTAATAACCAAACCCACCTTGCGACCTTCACTCACCAAACAGTCCAACACTCTCTGCATCTCTTCTGGCCCATCACAAATCAAAACTATATCATCTGCATAATCTAAATCCAAAAGTTTCCTGTTCTCTCCCCAAAGTATACCTGCACCGGTTTCTGTTCCAACACGTTTCATAATGTAATCAATGACCAATATAAATAGTAAAGGCGATAGAACACCACCTTGAATTACTCCGGACTTGACTTCAAACGAATCACTCAGACAACCATCAACCATCACTTTACAAAATGTGTCCTCATGCATGTTCATAATGACCCTCACAAACTCCTCTGGTATTCCATAATGTCTCATGATCTTCCCCATAGACTCTTTCGAAACACTATCAAAAGCCTTTTCAAAATCAACAAAACAAAGACTTAATGGTACTCTCATTTCATTAACTTGCTGCATCAAATGCCTAACTATAAAGATCTGATCATTGCAACCACGTCCCTTTCTAAAACCAGCCTTGAAAAAAAAAATACCTCTCACAACCAACAACTCACAGCCAGCTCCTGACAGTATTCTCTCCAACCAACCCCCCCTCTGTCTCCACGATCATCATGCTGATTTAGAAGTGATCACACGACGTCTTGCCAGTAGTTTAACAAAATATTGATACAAACAATCTTGCAATTTCTACGACGAACCAACGAACTACAACCATCTACAATCAACTACAAGTAACAACTCCACGAGTCATCTGTATAATCTTCTACACGCACCTACAAGTAGTGGCAGTCTTCATCCCACAACGAGTAAATCACATGAAAAAAGGACCACGAATGCATCGAGAAAGAAAAACAAAACAAACAAACGAAGAATGAGACACGACTCACAGCTCACAACCACCAGACCTTACCCTCCTCTCGCTGCTACATCCACCCAACCTCCACCGCTGACGCAGGAGTGAAGAGGTCAAGACGAGAAAGCAAATACCCAGCCCATATTCACAACTCATCTTACTCATCTTCACCTAAGTTACTCATCGCTACTCATTTACTCACCACAGCTACCAGTGTGGGAAGTCGACGTCACCATCCGTGTGCTGAGACGATGCCAAGCCGTGTGTCTGACATCCCACAACATGTCGATCAACCCGTGAAGAACAACGCTATCACCACGTGCAACACCTCTCACACCATTTCCACCACGGTAAAAATGAGCGAGTTACATAGTTACTTCATTTATACAATATACAGTGACAGACAAAAAACTTCTGCACAAACATATAAAACGTGCTATATAGTTACGACTTAAATACATATACCTACTTCAGTTATCTTCATAATTCAATCATTAAATACTTGCACCAACAATAAATATTCTACACTGTATATATTCATTCATTTATTATAACATTTATTTACTACCAACGAGTGTTACCATTTATGCCTACATAAAATACGTGTTGCATACATACAGCTATACATTATTACATCTACAAAGTAATAAAGAAAATATACCATCACAGTTACTCAGTGAGCGATTAAAAGAACTGTATTAAACATTTATTAATTAAAGCTACCTTGTGGAAACAGATAAATTAAGTTACAAGGAAAAAAAAAATGGCCAACACAAATGACGTTTGCAAGAATGAAGATCTTCCACACAATCGTGAAGACAAAGATCTTCACACAGTGCTGACACATACGTTGCCCACGATAGGTGCAAGTGAACAACAAGTCAGTGTATAGAGTTAATCCTGTATATATATATATATATATATATATATATATATATATATATATATATATATATATATATATATATATATATATATATATATATATATATATATATATATATATATATAAAATAACAAAATATTGGGCTATATAATATCATTTTCAGTAATATCTGTGCAAGATAAACTAAACCTTAAAAAAGGGTCCCAAGGGTTTTAACCAGCAATTATGCAACCATGAACAACACAGAAAAAGCGTAGACAAACGAAGAAAAACAAACTATAGAATATCAGTACATACAAAAAAAAAAAAGAAAGAAAAAGAAATAGAGTAAGATCACATAACAAACAAATGAAAATAAGTGTAAGTGTTCCTACAAATGCCAAAATACCACATAAACTCCTTCTATAATTTAAAAAAAAAAAAAGCAAATTGTTGTCTCCACAAGGATGTGGCATGGCACATCATCACATAAACTCCTTCTATTAGTGAAATAAAAAGCAAATTGTTGTCTCCACGAGCCAGTGGCATGTCACATCATCACTATTATCGACCGCAGCATGACCGGATTCAGTGTCAGGACTGCAATTATTACAATTATGTAACTACAAACGATATGTAACTACAAACAATATGTAACAATTATGTAACAGTTGCATTAACAAGATGTAACTTTTATGTAACTTTAACTACAATTATAAGGCCAACACAATCATGTAACAGTTGCATTAACAAGATGTAACTTTTATGTAACTTTAACTACAATTATAAGGCCAACACAATTATGTAACAGTTGCATTAACAAGATGTAACTGTTATGTAACTTTAACTACAATTATAAGGCCAACACAATTATGTAACAGTTGCATTAACAAAATATAACTACAATTATAAGGCCAACACAATTATGCATTACCACAATATTATATAACAATTCATAATGTTACAATTATGTATTGCCACAATGTTACTACAATATTATGTAAAGTCATACAATTTATCCACAATTCTGTATTACCAGAATCATCATACAAGTTAGGTGAAATATTAGACATTACTAAAGGGATAACTCAATATATAATGTAATAACCTAGCAGTATTACCATTGCACAATTATATGCGTATGTCTGTTATACATACACATCTTACAAAATGTCATACAACAACCATTGCATTTATTCAAATATGTATATAACTTGTTTAAAATGTAATATTACTAAATCATTGCAATTTACTATGAATATTATATGTATACAATATTATAATCAATATTATGTACTAATAGATTAGCATATGTCAATGATGATTACTGTCGGAGGACCTTCTGCAGTGCGGCCGAGCAATGTCAGGACTCCATATTATAATTACAAATCATAATAGATAGATAGATAAATAGATAGATAGACAGAGCTCCAGGCAAGCCTGGGAAAGGGAAATGATCTTGCAAGTTAACTGAAGAAATGTTGACAATACACAGGAAGTAGCAAGTCAGGGGATGATATAGGTAGTATGTCAGCGAGATAGCATACGAACAAAGCCTAGTGACCTTACACACACATACTCACACACAGGTTTCTAGAACTTTCCAACCACAGTGTAACACACGTGACACGACCCCTGCTACACCAGAATTTAGGAAGCAGAGCTCAGAAGGAGGCTGGCTATAGAACCGGCAGGTAGAGGAGAGAGTGAACAAGAAGAGGGGCCCAACTAGACTTACTCATTATATTAAGTCTCTGTAAGACATACCCTGCTCAACTTAGATTTCCTCTGAAGATAATAAATTAAGATCAACTCACTGTATTCATCTTTAATTCGTACTACAAGAATCGAGTGTGAACTCCCAGGCCACGGCCAGTAGACGGGCCTTGATGCCTCATAGTCGCGTCATTGGGAAGCCATGGCCAGTAGCTGGGCCTCACGGCCAGAGACAGGCGAGAGCAGTCCCGCTGCTCCAGCGTGAGACGAGAGTCCAGATTCCTGATGCAGAGGATGCAGGAGAATTCCAGAGAGGCCCTAACGCCTCCCCTGGCCTCTGCTCCCTACGCCTGGCCCTGGAGAAGACCCACCTGATGGATCCTGATTTGCGTCATTGCCGCAGTCCCTCCCTGACAGCGCCACTTGATTCTGGGGACCGCAGCCCTAGGGCACTCAAGGCCCTCCCCAGGATGCCCGGGCGAGACCTCCCTACTCCTCGAAGGTGGAAGACCTCCACCTCCGGCCGAAACCTGAGCCAGAGATTTCTGGACCTGTTTGGCCCCAGTCCTGAGGGCCAGACCCCTGTACCCAACCTGGAGAATACGGACCCCTCCGCCACCTGCAGACCCGGACGAGAGAAGACGCCCCTGTGAGTCGCCCCGTGCCCTCTCGGCACGTCCCCCCCTGGCGGTGTCTCAGGCCTGGCAGAATTGCGCCGGCGTGTCTCCCCGCCACCCCCACCGTATAAGTGACTCATGTTAAGTGTGATATTGCCCCAGGTTAGTGTACCAGTGCTGTAGTGACAGTGCACCCCGAATAACAGATCAAGAGTACACGATAAGTTACAAGGGGAATGAATTATACCAAGGGGCAGAATAATAGTAACAAGTGCAGAGTCTAAGTGTTGGTGAACTAGACTCACGGAGTGACGCCCTTATATGAAATCAGTAAGACACTCAACCCGAGGGATTCATATTAGTAAAATACCCAAATGCCCCTTGCTACCAAAAAATAGTGAAGAGAAAGTATTAGTAATACCCTCCCCCTCATATTACTATAAATATAACAAGACTCTCAGTGCCTTACGCCCTCCCTTCTTGAATCTCCTCTCGGCTTTCCCCACGTTCGTGAAAACGTAGAATCGTGTTAAATAAATTAACAAAACCCCCTTGCTACCAGAATATAAGAAGTCAAACCCTCTAACATTAACTCCCACTTTACATTACTATAATTATAATCAGTTCCTCAGCGCGTCGCCCCTCTCCCCCCCCCCACCAGTGTGAGACTCACCCCCCAACTCCCCCACGTGCACCAAGACCTTATGTTCTGAGTAAACCTGTACACAAAACCTAGAGTGTTATCCTCAGTGTCTGTTGAACTAGTATCCTGCGAGATACTGACTATGTAGTTAAGGATTATAATTCACCAAGTACTGTGTTGCATTATCTGCAGTTTGTCTTGTGTCTGACTGAAGGAATACACGTGTAAAGGTTATTGCCTGGAGTTTTTGTGTCCTGCCTCTCTCTTATTTGCACTAAGCCCCGGTCTTGAAAGAGGACCCCGCTACACGTTAGGTGTTCTAGGACCGAGTAGTCGGGCCTTTTTCATCTAGCATTACACAGGGCACGTTCGTGGTGCTTGGCTTAGGCTGTGGGATATCATGCCTTGTTTTCTTCTTCGAGAAGATTGTGTCCAGTACAAAGCTGTTGACAGAAATAGACTGAGGTATTTAAAGACGATGCATCAGTAATTGTGAGATATGCTCTCTCTCTCTCTCTCTCTCTCTCTCTCTCTCTCTCACTCACTCACTCACTGTTCTTGCACCGTTTTGCATTTATAGATCCGATACAAGGCTCAGTTGTTATATTTCAATATTATTAAATATATCTTTTGCTGCCTTTTTTTTTTTTTTACAGTTACCACACTGATTGAAATAAAAAGATCATGACAGTAGAACAGAAGTTATTGCAGTTATTAGTGTACATCTCTCTCTCTCTCTCTCTCTCTCTCTCTCTCTCTCTCTCTCTCTCTCTCTCTTGTTTTATCTGATGTATTTTTTTTATTGTAGCAGGCCAGATGTCAATAAAATTATCAACATATTTGTGTGTGTTTTTTTTTCTTTTGTTGGCAGAGGATTAAGGTATAATGTGATTATCCCTTTTGCCTTTTGGCTACGAAGATGGTGTGAGTATACAGTGGTCCCTCACGTTTAGTGATTTAATTCGTCCGGCGAAGCCATCATTAAACGCGAAATCGCCAAATGCGACGTGTATTTTATAGGGGAAAAATATCAATTAGTCCGCACCCATCTTCCAAGTCATCCTTTTGACCCACGATTTCCTACTTCAAGTGCTGAAAATGTACACAGTGTATTAGCAATACATTATCCGGATACAATATTGTATGGTTATAATTTACTAACCAGCTAATAACGCCAAATACTCGACACTTTGAAAGAAAGCACCCAAGGTCGCCAGACGCTCACGACAATGATAACAATGGTGGTCCGGTGGCAGACGGGCCAGGTATTTCACGCTCCACATCACTAAATCCGTAAGACAATCGCTAAATGTGCGTGATTGGTACCATTTCTCACCTATCGCTAAACACAAACATCGCTGAATGTGAGGGACCACTGTATTAGTTTTAATACGACTTAATTTTATTTAGCTCATGGTAAATACCTTCGCAATAGAGGTTATTGTTTTTGTTTCAACTTTCATAAATTTAACAGCTTTCCTCTGATCAGAAACAATAGAATCTAGTGGTTTTAAGAACAAAGTACAAAATAAATCATTGAACTGAAATATTAAGTATATATATATATATATATATATATATATATATATATATATATATATATATATATATATATATATAATATGTATATATACTGTATATAAATACATCTCATCTCATCTCGTCAGCCGTTTGAGTATCCACTGCAGGACTGGCCTATCCCAACAGAAGTGGGGACGATACAGCCAATATATCTCTACCAAGTGGCTTAGGCTGTTTGGTTGAGATTGTATGTAAGGGTGAGAAGTGCATGAAAGTGTAATTGTATTGTTGGAGTGACTTTGGATGTGTGTATAGTCTGTGATCCAAGTGTTATTGGCCCGCACAAGCCGACTGGGTGCTAGCATACTTTATACTGTAGTATGTGACACTGGTTCAACCACAACACCCCTTATGTCTGCCAAGCAGTATCTAGCCAGAAGAACGCTCCCAAAATTTATTACCCTACCGGGACGCAAACCCTCGTTCTTGAGTGTACGAAAACACACTTTATCACTGTACCACAGAGGCTCCATATTATATATATATTGTTATATCCTTATAAAACAGGGTACGCCAAAACCTGCACTGTTTACTGCAGTACCTTTCACATAAAACAAGAACAAGGATGACTTTATTAAACCTGTCTGCCCATGTTCCACCAAAATTTATAAAGATGTGACCACAATATCAGTCGTAAGCTTAAAAAATATTCTTTGCACAACTGTCGATTCTACATTTAGTCTTCATGCTGAGGTACAACTGTGGCACTGGTGTGCCAATATACCTGTATTTATTTTTAGGCTTACCCCGAAATTTTGTATCCATTAAATTTTCTCTGAAGTAAAGTTTTAAATATTTGTTTTCTGCAATGACATGGAGTAATTTATAATTTATTAACCTCGAAAAAAACAAAATAAATATGATCCTCAGTCTTCAATCGTATTATTAAAAATCTTCATTACGATTATTACAACTAATAACTCTTTTGTGAAATACATTTGGGTGATTTTTTAATACAATTGCTAGGAAAACATACAAATGCAAGCAAGTTCTTGAGAGTCTTCCGAAAATGCCCCCCCCCCCAAAAAAAAAAGGGGAATTATGGATGAATTAGAAAGGAGTTGTTGAATCGTTAAGCCTGCCACCAGTTAAATTCCATGCCACAATGCTGGAGTCTGGAGATGTGGCAGGAAATTTTTTGTTTTAAAACATGACCATTTTCATTATTTTTTTCTATTTAGGTTCTCTTTTTACCATTCAGTACAAGCCTCAACACTCTGGGAACGCTGTCCCTGAAGGCCAAGTAGGGAGGGGTGCATGAGAGCAGGTGAAAAGAAAGGAAATCGGTATCCTAGGGCATAGAAGGTACAGAAGTAATTATCATTACATTCACCATAATGAAGAAAGACATACAATGGCACATACATGGTACAAAGATGTTATAGTAATTATCATTACATGTTCTGAGATGAGAACAGTGGTACATAGATACACACGTATGTACATACGTATGAAGAGAGAGGCACACATGCACACATACATATACGTATATATTTATACATATAAGTGTATATTCAGACACATGTAGCCATAGACATACTACATGCAAAGGATACGTATACATGTATAAAGATATGGGTATGTGTACAGGCGTGCATACAGATACATATGCAATATGCACATATATGATATATTCACATATACAAAGAAAGGGAGACACATATATACATATACACCCTAAGCAGATACATATACATCTTCACATACATAGCTAGATAGATAGACATAAACGATATGCTTTATATAATTACCTGTCGATTCAAAATCCAAGCATTAGGACAATACATGCACACGCACCTAATGTGTGCGTGTGTGGACAACACACACACACACACACACACACTCAATCAGCTGAGGTTTGTTTACAGTAGCACGGGGAATGTAAGCACATACTCTGTACTTTTAGTATTCCAAAATGGATACATACTTTAGTAAAGCAAATTTGGAAAAGAAAAGGGATAAAGGTAGAAAGCAAAATGGTGATTTCTACCAAGGACTGGTTGCAGTGGAGACTCACAACAGACTGGTTGAACGTGTACACAAACTAGAAATGGCTTTCAAAAATGAAATTGATTAAATAAAGAAGCAGATGCACTTGCAAAAGGAAAAAATACAAAAACTAGGATGGGAGGCCAACAAGAAAGACACAACCATCAGTGAACTAACAGTGGAATTGAGTACACTTAGGAAGAAAATGAGTGAAATGGTAAGTACAGTAGTCAATCACGGGAGTGTTATGGAAGAGTTCAAAAATGACACAGAGACAATTAGGCAAGTAAGCAGTCTGATAGACCAAAGCAGTGTTATTGAGGAGAAGATAACACAGGTGAATGAAGCTGTACAAAGCTACAAAAATGATGTGGAAACCACGTATGCTGAGATGGTGAAAGTAAAGAAAGACTTAGAAACAAGAGTGGAGGAAAAAACATTAAACAGGAAGTGAAAAGAATAATCCAAAACAATCCAAAGTTAGTCAGAGATTCAGTAGATATAAACAAATCTATAGCAATCATTGGTATAGAAGAGGAAGAAGTAAAAAACAAGATCACAAGTGACAAAAAGGAGATGGCAAATGTAATGAGCTTACTGAAAGAAGTATCAGAGGAAATCTGTAGTAAAGACATAGAGGAACACAAAAGGTTAGGGAAATATGAGAAAAGCAGGACAAGACCTCTAAAGGTGACTTTCCAGAGTGTAAACACTGTGGAGGAGATACTAAAAAATGCAAAGAATCTTATGGAAAAAGAGGAGTTAAAAGATGTATGGATAAAAAGATGCCTAACACAAGAGGAACTGGAATTACTGAAAGAGAAAAGGGAGGAAGCAAAAACAAAAAATGAGGGAAGATCAGAAGAGGAGAAGAATTTTTTTTTTTTTTTTTACAAAGTAATAGGATTGCAGGTACGAAAGTGGTACACAAACAGGATGGAATAAAAAGGAGGAAGATAGTAAAACCATGTCATGACATGTATATATACAAGATGATAAAGTTGATGTACTCAAATGTGGATGGAATGGTATCTAAATTACTAGAGATGAATGATTATGATAGAGAAAATGAACCACAAATAATATGCCTAACTGAAACAAAATTAACACCAAGGATATCCAATGACACACTAAACTTAGAGGAATACAATATATGGAGAAGAGACAGAAATTTAAAAGAAAGGAGGAGGAATTATAATATTAACTAAGAAAAATCTAAAAGTCAATGAAATAAAACTAGATATACCATCACAAGTAGAACTGATTGCAGTAGAGATCAACACATCTGAAGGGAAAGTAATTGTAGCCAATTTGTACATGCCACCCAGATCAAACACATGGGAAAGAGACGAATATGAGGACCTGGCAGAGAGTACAATTCAGAGTTTAAGATCATTAATACATAAAATGGAAGAGAAATCGGAAAGAATTATACTAACTGGAGATTTTAATATAAATATAAATTGGAATACTCTAGATATAATTAGCCAAGAAAGCTGTTGGGACCAAAAGCTCCTGGATCTCGTGCAAGAGTTTTTCCTAACGCAACATGTGAGGGAAACCACCAGAAAAAGAGGACTAGGCAAGAAAATGATATTGACAGTTTAATATATCACCCTCCACTCGGCAAAAGCGATCATGCAGTACTAAATTACTACTTCAGGATAGCATATGACATAGTTAACAGCAATGAAAGTTACAAAAAGAGCCTAAACTATAAAAAGGGAAATTATCAAGCCCTAAAGAAGTATTTCTTAGAACTTCATTGGGAAAATGAGCTTAGAGGACAAGATTTAAATGCTGTATATAAAAAATTCTGTGAATTTTATGAAATAGGAGTCCAGAAGTACATTCCACAGCACAAAGAAGCAGATAAGAAAATACAGAAATGGTTCAATACAGAATGTAAAAATTCAAAAGAAAGAAGAGAATTGTTGTGGAATAGATACAGAAGACACAATAGTGAAAGGGCGTATAATAATTACAAACAGGCAAGAAACGATTATACAAGAATAAGGAGGGAAGCCCAAAAACAGTTTGAGGAGGATATAATAAATAAAAGTAGTGATCAACCAAAGCTGTTTTACAGCTACATCAGAAGCAAAACCAAAGTAAAAGATATAATACAATCCACTACGGACGAGGGAATCACTTATACACAAAAGAAAGATATTTGTGAAGCATTAAATAAGAATTTCCAATTAGTTTTTACAGAAGAAAAAATTTTTGACAGGGACTATGTGGAACATGCATGTCCACACATACTACCAGATATACAAATAGCAGAAAAAGAAATACAGGAGGAGTTAAGTAGATGAGACAGAGGAAAAGCAAGTGGTCCTGATGAAACTTCATGTTGGGTACTACGAGAATGTGCAAAGGAGTTAAGTAAACCATTATTTTTAATTTTCAAGAAATCCTTGAGTCAAGGTAAACTACCTGATATTTGGAAAAAAGCAAATATTGTCCCCTTATTCAAGAAAGGAAATAGACAAAATCCACTCAACTATCGACCAGTATCACTGACCAGTGTTGTAAGCAAGGTATTAGAAAAGCTTATAAGAAAAGCTTGGGTAAATCATCTAGAAGAACACAGTATGATAACAGAAAGACAGTTTGGTTTCAGAAAAGGAAAATCATGTGTAACTAATCTGTTGAGCTACTATGACAGAGTAACAAACACAATACAGGAAAGAGAAGGATGGGTGGACAGTATCTATTTAGATTTCAAGAAAGCTTTTGACACAGTACCACACCAAAGACTTTTATGGAAACAGTACCATCAAGGAGGAATTCGAGGCAAACTGTTTTGTTGGATGCAAGATTTTCTCACAAAAAGAGAAATGAGAACAGTACTAAGAGGAAACTACTCATCATGGAAAGAAGTGACTAGTGGAGTACCACAGGGTTCAGTGCTGGCACCAATCATGTTTTTAGTGTATATAAATGATATAAACAGTAACACTGGAAATGAGAGGTATCTGAATATGTTTGCAGATGATGCAAAAATACAAAGGAGAATTACTAACACAGACTCTTGTAAAGAGCTACAAGAAGAATTAAATAAACTTCATGAGTGGAGTAATACATGGCAAATGGAATTCAATGTGGACAAGTGTCATGTAATCAAGTTTGGTAAAAGTGGAAAAAGACCTGATTGGGATTATAAGTTAGGAAATAAAACTCTATACACATCAGAAAGAGAGAAGGACCTAGGTGTGATTATCAATAACAGACTATCTCCGGCTGACCACATCAGCGAGAAGGTACGGAACATGTATACACTGCTTGCAAATATGAGAATAGCATTCACATACATAAATGAAGACATGCTAAGAAGGATAATAACATCATTCATTAGACCAACCCTGGAATATGCATCAGTAGTCTGGAGTCCTCATCTCAAAAAACACATAGACAAGATTGAAAAAGTTCAAAGGGCCGCTACAAGATGGATACCAAGCTTAAGGGACCTAAGCTACGAAGAAAGACTAAATAAACTGAATCTACCAACACTACAGGAGAGAAGGAAAAGAGGTGACATGATAATGCTATATAAGAGCATATCAGGGAAGGAGAAAATAGACATAAATGATTACTTAACATATGGAGAAGCATCAGCAAGAGGACACTGCAAAAAAACTGCATAAGAAGAGAGGTGATAAAGACGTAAGGAAATTCAGTTTCCCAAACAGAGCAATTGATCAATGGAATGCACTATCGAATGAAATAGTGTGTGCCAAAACAATTCACAAATTTAAGGATATGTACGATAAATATGATTTAAGACACGGGACAGTACGAGCTTGACTCATTCTTGTAAAGATACAATTAGGTAAGAGGTAAGAACACACACACACACACACACACACACACATACACACACACACACACACACACACACACACACACACACACACACACATGGGCTTGTATGTATGTGATATATACAGGCACATATACATATACACAAATATACATACATTTACATATATACATACACACACACACACACACACATCTATATATATATATATATATATATATATATATATATATATATATATATATATATATATATATATATATTCAAACACGAGAATATACCAAATTGTCCCATCATTGTCCTAGTGCCAGGGCATTACAGTGAGAGAAAGTCAGGGTGAAGGGTGAGAATATCTTCGAGTACATCAAGATAGATTATGAAATAGGTACACAAAGCTGAAAAGAAGAGTCCCGGGGTTCTGAAGGGGACAATAACTGAACAGTTAACGATGAGATGGGATAATGCTTCACCCATGGGATTGTGCCAGAGTTGACATGACCTGTTGGCGGTCAGTTGTCTGGAGATTTACCCTGGGGAGCAATACCCCAGGCGAATGCGGGCATCGACCACATCACGGCAGTGGGTGAGGGTGGGGTGCTTGCCATAGGAGTGTCTCAGACCACGGTAGGTGTCATTGTGCTGGATGGTGACACTAATGGGATGTTCAGCATCGGTACACAGGGCTACATCCTACCTGGACTCCTCAAGAAGGATTCTCTGGATAATTGACGTGGACACAGGGAGGCAGATGGCAGCTAGGGGAAGGCTACAGGCAGCTCAGGCCAGGCGATCTGCCTTGTCGTGGCGAATGTGACCAACATGGGCTGGTATCCAAATAAAATAAACCCTGAGACCAAGAGCATGAGCCTGATGGAGGTGGGAGTAGAGGGAGGCGAAGAGAGGGGAGGGGGCACTGTGGGGGGGTGGAATCGCTGATGATGAGACCTGGTAGGTGATGAAAGATACGTCACCACGTTTTGTCACGCCGACACCCGACGAAGTATCCATAAGTTTTGCAATTGCAAGGTCCGTCATTTGCACATTTTTCAAGTTTCACGGGTGATTTTTGGCAGGCATATGTGGGAGACTTTCCTTTACCCAACGCCAGGAAGGGATAATGTCTGGCCCCACCTGACCCCTCCTTCCCCCTGCACGCCATTTTCTTGGCAACTCACCTGTTAGCAGTGACCTGACCAGTAAAGACATGTCGCACCACGGTCTCTCCAATGACGAAATTCAAGGCAAAATTGATTCCTGAGGTCAGGACAAAGGAAGAAATAAGCCAGAGGAAGAAACAAGCAGAAATGATGAGGCGGTAATGTCATAAAAGAAGGTGCCATATGTTGATGTTTTTGGTGAGTGAACAACGCTTATATCACCTATATTATTGTCTGAAAACCAATATACTTTTGTACTACATATAAATTTGTACCAAATAAATATTTACATAAAATGAGTGATTTGAAAGTGTTACCCCTCCCAAGATGTCGTTTTCTCTGGAGCCTGGCATGAGGCAATGCGGTACCAAGGTGGGGGCACTGTACCTGTATTTGGTATTTCTAAACTCAACTGAGCACTTTCTCTCTGAATTTTCGATGTTTCTCATAAATAGTGGAGGTCTTAGCCAAAAATGCACTTTTCTAAAATCTGCCAGGATTAGGGGAGGTCAGTGATGGAAAATCGACAGGGACATGGTGAGTTAAGATGGCTTCATATTTTGAAGAGATGCCATTAGAAGGTGTTAAGAAAAGAGTCTATCTATCTATCTATTGCCAGGCATCATAATCCCGTAAAGGGTGGCCATTTGACACTGAGTTAGTTGTTTTACAGGGAGGAGCACCAACCCTCCACCAACCCACTTGTTGACACGTAGGGAACACGTATGGTTTGGTTATATGGTTACCACCCAGCGTTGTAAATGGTTTCTTGGCTTACAGGAAACCATTTGGCTTGTCACTCAATGTAAAGCCACCTGTAAAGGAAAGAAAAGGAATAAGAAGTGACAGGAGAGATAGGAGAAATAGGAAGAGAGGAGAGCAGGCACAGAAAAAGAATGATAAAAGCTAAGGAAGTAGGCAGCACTACATCAAGTAAGTGGATGGTGGTCGCCACCACCTACCACAAAAGAAAAGAAACAAAGGTAAAAAAAACAAGATGATGACTTCTACCCAGAACTATTTGAAAAGGAAACTTACGATAAATTAGGTGAAAAAGTGAACAGACTAGAAAGCTCTTTTCAAATGAAAATTGAAGAAATCAAGAACGAGTTACGCAGACAGAAGGGAAAAAATGAGGAATTAATAAAGGAATTAAACAGAGAAGCCACAAAAATAAATGAACTGCTAGCTGAGGAAAATTCGCTGAGAACAATGGCCAGTGAAATGGGATGTACAGTTGTTAACCATGAGAGAATTATGGATGATTTCAGAAATTATACGGAGAAAATCTGGCAAGAATGCAGTCTGATAGACCAAAGCAGTAACACTGAAGAGAAAATGACAGAGGTAAATGAAATGGTGACAAATTATCAAGATGAAGTATAAACTACGTAAAGTAAAGAATGATTTAGATACAAGGGTTGTAGAAAAAAGCGCTAGAAAGGCAATGAAAGAAATTATAAAGAATTGCCCAACCTAGCCAGGGAAACTGTAGAGATTAACAAATCCATAGTAATCAGTGGCATAGGTGAAGAAATAAAAACAAGAATCTCGAGGGACAAAAAGGAGATAGAAAATGTCCATAGAAAATATAAAGAACATACTGCAGCAAGTATCAGAGGATATCTGTGAGAAAGATATAGAAGAACATAAAAGGCTAGGGAAATATGAAAGACGTAAGTCAAGGCCCCTGAAAGTAACATTCTATAGTGCAGACGCTGTAGAGGAAATACTAAAAAATGCCAATAAACTCATGGAAAGAGAGGAATTTAAAAAGTATGGATAAAAAGATGCCTAACTCAAGAGGAATTGAGTCCACTAAAGGAGAAGAGGGAGGAAGCAAAAACAAAGAAACGAGGAAAGATAGAGGAAGAGAATTTTTTTTTTTATTACAGAGTAATTGGATACCAGGTACAAAAGTCGTACATAACCAGAAGAGAATAAAAAAAAAAAGGAAGGTAATAGACTCAAGCTATGTCAATTATGTACTGTAAACAAGATGATCAAGCTGATGTACTCATATGTAGATGGAATGGTATCTAAATTATTAGAGATGAACGATTATACCAAACAAAAGGAACCCTACATTATTTGCCTAACTGAAACAAAATTAACCCCAAGGATATCAAACAATACTCTAAACTTAGAGGAATACAATATATGGAGAAGAGATAGGAACTTAAAAAAAAGGAGGAGGAATTATTGACAAAGAAAAATCTGCAGGTCAAGGAAATAGAACTAGATTTATCCTCACAAGTAGAACTGATGACAGAAAAGATTACTATATCTGCAGGGAAATTCATTGTGGCTAATTTATACATGCCTCCCAGAACAAACACTTGGGAAAGAGGCGAATATGAAGTGCTGACAGAGGGTACAATTCAGAGTTTAAGAGCATTACTACATAGAATGGGAGAGAAATCTGAGAGAATTATATTAACCGGAGATTTCAATGCAAATATAAATTGGAATACTCTAGATGTAAGAAGCCATGAAAGTTGTTGGGACCAAAAGTTCCCACAGTTTCTCCTAACACATCATGTAAAACAAAAGACCAGAAAAAGAGGACTTGATGATCCATCAGTACTAGATCTTACATTTACTAGGCAAGAAAATGATATTGACAATATAATGTATCACCCTCTATTCAGCAAAAGCGTCCATGCAGTATTAAATTGCAACTTCGGGATTCCATATGACATACTTAACAGTAATGAAAGTTACAAAAAGAGCCTAACTACAAAAATGGAAACAACCATGACCTAAAGATGTACTTCTT
Source organism: Coenobita brevimanus (assembly GCF_032717465.1). Lineage (NCBI taxonomy): Eukaryota > Metazoa > Arthropoda > Malacostraca > Decapoda > Coenobitidae > Coenobita > Coenobita brevimanus. The sequence goes on along the minus strand of NC_136999.1, from coordinate 45,867,630 downwards.
AGAAATATATTGGGAAAAGGATCTTAGAGGACAAGATTTAAATGTTATATATAGAAAACTCTGTGAACTTTATGAAATAGGAGTCCATTTTTTTTTTTTATATATATATGAGGAAGAAGGAACCAAAGGCAACGAGCCTACAAAACTGTTCCCTCCAAGAGAAAAACAAAATACAAGAGAGAGCCAAATTCAAGATCAATTCATTTCAAGATGCCTGGACACACTGTGTTTGAAAGACTGGAGATCATAGGAAGCAGGAAATACAGACAGAGGGAGACAGTTCCAGAGCTGACCAGTTGCATAAATGAAGGGCTGGGAGTAACGGTTAACTCTTGCACTAGAGAGCTGGACAGAAAAGAGGTGAGAGTTTGCTGCTAGACGGGTGCTACGCACCCGTCGTAGAGGTGGAGGAAAGCATGCAGACAGTTGAGAGGAACATTGACCATTGAAGAGATTAACCTTCTGTTTTGAGAGGTGGGTGGGAATTGGTGACCCGTGACTTCAGGCCATTTTTATAACCAGCTATGTCAAGGTTGTTGTTGTTGCTGATGGCTACATTTATGTCGATGATATTCATGATGGTGAAGCTGATAATGATGATGAAGATATTGATGCTGATATAGATGATGTTGCTGTTGCTGTTGTTGCTGCCTCAGGCTTGTCTGAAACGTGACCCGATGGATGTTAGGTTTACTTTACCGCCCTCCTGCAGTCCACCACCCTCCTTTCGGGATGAGGGAAGCAGATAAAGAATGCTTGTATAACCAGGCAGTGCAGCCGCCCAGGTATACCAGCAGCAACCCGATGTGCAGTTAAATGCAAAGGTACGTAAGCCTGTCCAACTCCTCTTTCATGGCCGGATTAATAAGGTTTTAATGTGACACTGTGGACAGAGCTGCATATCATCATCCATCTATGGGTGATAATATATATCTTTGTCAGCTATGTGTCATTCAAGCATCAGTGATTCCAGGGATGAGAGTGGCGATAAAAGTGAACATCATTTGCATTTGACTGTACACTGATACCCTTAGCTGATGTCATTACTTGATCTACCACTGTCGGACTATTCTTCTGTTTCTGGGTGGCATTAGTTGTGTCTGAAATTACCTAAGCTTCCATGGACATCGCTCCTTAACCCGCCCCATCCCGACCACTTTTCCACCACTGACTCCCCCCAATCCCGACCATTTTTGGAAAAAATTTGTTTTGGCTCAAACCTCCGCTTTTAGTGAGAAACATCGAAAATTCATAGAGAAATCGCTCACCTGAGGTTTAAAATACTCGATCCAGGTAGGAGTACCTCCTTACCTTACAGGGTTTTCTATCAGGCTGGCTGCAAAGAAAACGAGTTCTATGGGAGAATATTCCACACCACTCATAAACGGTATTTATTTATTTATTTGGTACGAATTTATATGTAGTACGACAGTATATTGGTTTTCAAACGGTAATATAGGCATTATAAGCGTTGTTTCACTAACTAACTCATCACCATACTTGACCTTTTTTTGCCACATTACCTGATCATCATTTCTGACTGTTTCTTCTTCTAATGTTTGTCCTCCACATTGTCATCGATTGGGGAATCACTCTGGCCCTGAATTTCGTACCGTGGCATGACATGGCTTTACTGGCCAGGTCACTGATAACAGGTGAATTGCTGAGAAAAGGGCATGCAGGGGGAGGGGAGGAGGTCATGCTGGGTAAGGCATTGTCCCTGCCTGGCATCTTGTAGAGGAAGGTGTCTCGTGTATATGTGCCAAAAATCACTCGCGAAAATTGAAAATTGTGCAAATTAGGGACCTTGCAATTGATTCGCGTTTATGTACATCGACGGGATTGGCAGTGACAAAACATGTGGACGTTAATTCACATCGACAGGATGCTGCGGGTTAACTAGTTACATTATACCAGCTAAGATAACATGTAAGCATTTGGGGTGTGTTTGACTACTTGGGAAAAGTGTGTGTGTGTGTGTGTGTGTGTGTGTGTGTGTGTGTGTGTGAGAGAGAAAGAGAGAGAGAGAAAGAGAGAGAGTGTGTGTATGTGTGTGTGTATGTTGCATCTTTACAGGAATGAGTCACACTTGTACTGTCCCATGTATTACACCATTTTTACCATACATATCCTTAAATTTATGAATTGTTTTGGCACACACTATTTCCTTTGATAGTGCATTCCACTGATAAGTTGCCCAATTTGGGAAACAAAATTTTCTTAGGTCTATGTCACTTCTCCTTTTATGCAGTTTTTTGTAGTGTCCTCTTGCTGATGTTTCCCCATAGGTTATATACTCATTTATGTCTATCTTCTCCTTCCCTGATATGCATTTATATTGCATAATCATGTCCCCATTTTTCTTTCTCTCCTGTAGAGTTGGCAGATTCAGTTTTTAAAGTCATTCTTCATAGCTTAGATACTTTAAGCTTGGTACCCATCTTGTAGCGGCCCTTTGAACTTTTTCGATCTTACCCATGTGTTTCTTGAGATGAGGATTCCAGACTACTGATGCATACTCAAGGGTTGATCTGATGAATGATGTTATTATCTTTTTCAGCATGTCTTCATTTATGTATCTGAATGCTGTTCTCATATTACCAAGCAGTGTATACATGTTCTGTTCCTTCTCACTGATGTGGTCAGCCGGAGATAGTCTGTTATTGATAATCAAACCTATGTCCTTCTTTCTTTCTGATATGTGTAGGGTTTTACTTCCTAAGTTATAAACGCAATCTGATCTTTTTCCACTTTTACGAAACATAATTACATGACACTTGCCCACATTGAATTCCATTTGCCAATTATTACTACATTCATGAAGGTTATTTAACCCGTCACGTCCCGAGGTTTTCCGCACCTCCGACATCCCCCAGTCCCGAGGTATTTTCGAAATTTTTTTTTTTGGCTAAAACCTTCGCTTTTGGTGAAAAACATCGAAAATTCATAGAGAAATCGATCACCTGAGGTTTAAAGTGCCCAATCCAGGTAGGAGTTCCTCCTTACCTGAGTGGGTTTTCTAACATGCTGGCACCAAAGAAAACGAGTTCTATGGGAGGGTAACTATTTTATCCACTCATAAACGGTATTTATTTATTTACTTGGTACGAATGTATATGTAGTATGACAGTATATTGGTTTTCAAGCAGTAATAAAGGCATTATAAGCATTGTTTCACTCACTAACTAATCACCATACCTGACCTATTTTTGCCACACTACCTGATCATTATTTCTGGCTGTTTCTTCTTCTAATGCTATGTAAACATTGTTTTCCACATTGTCATCGATTGTGGAATCACTCTGGCCCTGAATAACTTTACCAGCCAGGTCACTGGTAACAGGTCCTTTGCCAAGACAATGGTGTGAGGGGGGGAGGGGGGAAGTTATGCAGTGTAAGGCATTGTCCCTGCTTGGTATCTTGTACAGGAATAGAGGAAGGTGTCCCGTGTATACATACGAAAAATCACGTGCGAAAATTGAAAATTGTGCAAATTAGGTACCTTGCAATTGCACGACGTACTGGTACGTCGCCGGGACTGGCAAATGCAAATCGTGGTGACGTACCCATACGTCGTCGGGACGGGGCGGGTTAATCGATTACTTCTTGTAGCTCTTTACGAGAGTCTGTGTTAGTAATCCTCCTTTGTATTTTTTGCATCATCAGCAAACATATTTAGATAGCTTTTAATTCCCGTGGTACTGTGTCATTTTTATAGACTGAAAACGTAATTGATGCCAGTACTGAGCCCTGTGGAGCTCTGTTGGTCACTTCCCTCCATGATGAGTAATTTCCCCTTAGTACTGTTCTCATTTCCCTTTTTCTGAGAAAATCTTGCATACAGCGGTACAGTCTGCCTCGGATTCCTCCTTGATGGTGCAGTTTCCATAAAAGTCTCTGGTGCGGTATTCTGTCAAGTGCTGTCTTGAAATGTACATAGATACAGTACTGTCCACCCACCCTTCTCTTATCTGTAATGTTTCTGCAACTCTGTCATAACAGCTTATTACATTAGTAACACATGATATTCTGAAACCAAACTGCCTTTCTGTTATCATAATGTGTTTTAGATGGTTTAGCCAAACTTTTCTTATCAGCTTTTCCAGTATCTTACTAACAACACTGGTTAGTGATACTGGTCGGTAGTTGAATGGATTTTGAATCCCTTTCTTGAACAGAGAAACAATGTTTGTTTTCTTCCAAATATCAGATAGTTTACCTTGACCCAAGGATTCCTTGAGTATTAAAGATATTGGTCCTTTGCACATTCATGTAGCACCCAGCATGAAATTTCCTCATGATCATTTGCTTTTCCTTTGTCTGATTTAATTAACTCCTCCTGTATTTCTTTTTCTGATATTTGTATATCTGGTAATATGTGTGGGTATGCATGTTTCATATCATCCCTCTCAAAATTATTTTCTTCTGTAAAAACTGATTGGAAATTTTTATTCAGTGCTTCAGAAATATTTTTCTCTTGTGTATAGATGATCCGCTCGTCCGTAATGGATTGTACTTTATCTTTTACTTTGGTTTTGCTTCGGATTTAGCTGTAAAATTGCTTCGGTTGATCACTACTTTTATTTATAGTGTCTTCCTCAAACTCTCGGGCTTCTCTCCTTATTCTTGTATAATTGGTTTTTGCTTGTTTATAGTTATTCAATGCCCTCTCACTATCGTGTCTTCTGTATCTATTCCACAACAAGTCTCTTGTTTATTTTGTTTTTTACATTCTTTATTAAACCATTTATTTATTTTCATTTCTGCTTCTTTGTGCTGTGGGATGTAATTTCAGACTCCTATTTCATAAAGTTCACAGAATTTTCTGTTTACACAATATTTAAATCCTGTCCTCTAAGCACTTTCTCCCAATCTATTTCTAAGAAGTACTTCTTTAGGGCATGATAGTTGTCCTTTTCGTAGTTTAGGCTCTTTTTGTAACTTTCATTACTGTTAACTATGCCATATGGAATCCTGCAGTTGCAATTTAATACTGCATGGTCGCTTTTAATCAATGGAGGGTGATATATTATCCTGCCAATATCATTTTCTTGACTAGTAAATATAAGATATTATACTGGTTGTACATCAAGTCCTCTTTTTCTGATGTTTTCCTTTACATGTTGTGTTAGGAAAAACTCCTGCACAAGATCCAGAGCTTTTGATCCCAACAGCTTTCCTGGCTTTTTATATCTAGAGTTTTCCAGTTTATATTTGCACTGAAATCTCCAGTTAATATAATTCTTTCAGATTCCTCCTCTATTCTATGTAGTAATGCTCTTAAACTCTGAATTGTGCTTTCTGCCAGGTCTTCATATTCTCCTCTTTCCCAAGTGTTTGAGCCATTTGCCACAATTACCTTCCCTTCAGGTATATTAATCTCTTCTGCAATCAGTTCTGCTTGTGAGGGTATATCTAGGTCTGTTTCTGTGACTTGTAGTTTATTCTTTGTTAATTTTAATTCCTCGTCAGTTTTTTAAGTTCCTATCTTTTCTCCATATATTGTATTCCCCTAGGTTTAGGGTAATATATGATATCCTTGATGTTATTTTTGTTTCATTTAGGATAATAATATGTGGTTCCTTTTCTTTGATATAATCATTCATCTCTAATAATTTAGATACCATTCTATCTACATTTGAGTACATCAACTTAATCATCTTGTTTACATACTTGTCATGAGTTGGGTCTGCTACCTTCCTCCATTTTATTCCCTTCTGGTTATGTACCCCTTTCGTACCTTCAATCCAATTACTTTGTAAAAAAATGTATTCTTCTTTACCTCTGATCTTCTCTTGTTCTTTGTTTTTGCCTCCTCCCTCCTCCCTTTTAGTAATCCGAGTTCATTTTGAGTTAGGCATCTTTTTATCCATACGTTTTTGAGTTCCCCTGTAAAACAATTAACTCTAAGCCCTTGGCCACCCTGTCTGGGATACATGGCGTCTGGCAATGAATGAATGAAAAATGAATTTTCTGTCCCTCTGTGTCTTTATTACAGATTTCCTCTGATACTTCCTTCAATATGCTCATTATATTTGCCATCTCCCTTTTGTCTCTCGAAATCTTGTTTTTTATTTCTTTCTCATTTATACCAGTGATTACTATACTGTAGATCTGTTGATATCTGCTGGGTCTTTGACCAATTTTGGATTATTTTGGATTGTTATTTTCACTTCTGTTTTAATGCTTTTTTCTTCGACTCTTGTTTCTAAGTCTTTCTTTACTTTCACCATTTCAGCATAAAGAAGTTTTCATATCATTTTTGTAGCTTTGCATCGCTTCATTCACCAGTGTTAGCTTCTCCTGAATATCACTGCTCTGATCTATCAGACTGCTTGCTTGCCTAATTGTCTCTGTATTGTTTCTGAACTCTTTCATAATACTCTCATGGTTGACATCTGTGCCTGACATTTCAGTAATCTTGCTTCTAAGTGAATCCACCTCAACTGACAGCATCTATTGTTGTGTCTTTCTTGTTTGCTTCCTTTACAAATTTTTCATTTTCATTCTTCTGCATACGCAATTGCTGCTTAATTTCATCCATTTCACTCTGGAATGCTTTCTCTAATCTGTGTACCCGCTCTATTAGCTTGTTGTACGTCTCCGTTTCAACCAGATTCTAGTAGAAATCATCATCCTCTTTTCTACCTTTATCCCGTTTCTTGACTCCTTCCAGATTCACTTTACTAAAGATGGTGGTCATCCTGTGGTACTAAGAGAAAGAAAATTCTATTTACAAGCATGCATTGCTTGGAGCACTCAGCGCATTCCTGTACTAATTCGCTATATTCTGTTATTTGACCAACACTTTTAGAATTCATCTTTGATTTTAGAACACCATTTAGTACAGAGCCTGACCCATATAAAGATAATCTTTAAGTATGGCCAGTTGTGGCTAAGGTTGGCCGAACACGGAGCGATGTGGTGTATGTGTTGCCTCTCTGGCGCCTCAGCTGTGTGAGAGAGAGAGAGAGAGAGAAAGAGAGATTCTTACCTAATTGTTCTTACCTAAATGTATCTTAACAGGAATAAGTCAAGCTCATGCTGTCCCTTGTATTAAATCACTTTTATCATAAATATCCTTAAATTTATTAATTGCTTTGGCACACATTATTTCATTAGGTAGTGCATTCCACAGATCAATTGCCCTATTAGGGAAACTGAATTTCCTTACATCTTTATCACATCTCTTTTTATGCAGTTTTTTTTTTTTTTTTGCAAAGTCCTCTTGGTGATGCTTCCCCATAGATTATATACTCATTTATGTTTATTTTCTCTTTCCCTGAGACACATTTACATTGCATAATCATGTCTCTTCTTTTCTTTCTCTCATGTAGTGTTGGTTGATTCAGTTTTTCTAGTCTTTCTTCGTAGCTTAGATCCCTTAGGCTTGGTACCCATCTTGCAGCAGCCCTTTGAACTTTTTTAGTGTTATCTATGTGTTTCTTGAGATGAGGATTCCAGACTACTGATGCATACTCCAGGGTTGGTCTGAAAAATGATGTTATCTTTCTATGTATGTGAATGCTATTCTCATATTAAGAAGCAGTGTATACTGTACTTGTTCCATTCCATTTTAGTGATGTGGTCAGCCAGAGATAGTCTGTTATTGATAATCACTCGTAGGTCCTTCTCTTTTTCTGATACGTGTAGGGTTTTACTTCCTAACTTATAATCCCAATCTAGTCTTTTCCACTTTTACCAAACTTAATTGCATGACACCTTGTCCACATTGAATTCCAGTTGCCATTTATCGTCCCACTCATGAAGTTTATTTAATTCTTTTTGTAGCTTTCTACAAGAGTCTGTGTTAGTAATTCTTCTCTGTATTTTTTGCATCATCAGCAAACATATTGAGATAACTTTCATTGACAATTTTACTATATCATTTATATACACTAAAATCCTAATTGGTGCCAGCATTGAGCCCTGTGGAAATCTGCTGGTCACTTCCCTCCATGATAAGAAATTTCCCGTTAGTACTGTTCTCGTCTCTCTTTTTCTGAGAATGTCTTGCATCCAATAGTATAGGTTGCCTTGAATTCCTCCTAGATGGTACAGTTTTCATAAAAGTCTTTGGTGTGGTACTGTATCAAATGCTTTCTTGAAATCTAGATAGATACTGTCCACCCATCCTTCTCTTTTCTGTAATGTTTCTGCAACTCTATCACAGTAGCTTAATAGGTAAGTAACACATGATTTTCCCTTTCTAAAACCAGACTAACTTTCTGTTATCATATTGTGCTCTTTTAGATGGTTTACCCAAACTTTTCTTATCAGCTTTTCTAGTATCTTACAACACTTGTTAGTAATAGTGGTCTATAGCTGAGTGGATTTTGTCTGTTATCTGTCTTGAATAAGGGAACAATGTTTGCTTTCTTCCAAATATGAGATAATTTTCCTCGATCCAAGGATTCCTTGAATATTAGATATATTGGTCTACTTAACTCTTTTGCACATTCATGAAGCACTCCTGTATTTCTTTTTTTTTCTGATATTTGTATATCTGGTTAAATATGTGGGCATGCTTGGTCCATATCATCCTTCTCAAAATTATTTTCTTCTGTAAAAACTGACTGGAAATTATTGTTCAGTGCTTCACAAATATCTTTCTCTTGTGTATAGATGATCCCCTCGTCCATAATTGACTATATTTTATCTTAACTTTGGTTTTTCTTCGGATGTAGCTGTAAAATAGCATCGGTTGATCAGTACTTTTATTTATAATGTCTTCCTCAAACTATCTTTGGGCTTCCCTTCTTATCCTTGTATACTGTTTTCATGCCCTCTCACTATTTTGTCTTCTGTATCTATACCACAATTTTTTTTTTTTCCTTGGATTTTTTAAACACTCTGTAATAAATCATTTCTTTATTTTCTATTCTGCTTGTTTGTGCTGTGGGATTCCCTCCTGTTGTTCTCAAGAACTATGCTTCTGTGCTTACACCCTGTCTAGGCAAACTCTTCGCCTTTGTCTATCAACTTGTACCTTTCCTTCTTGCTGGAAGTTTGCTCTCATTCAGCCAGTCCCAAAGAAGGGTGACAATTCCTAACCCTCTAACTATCGTCCAATCTTTAACATCCTGTATCTCAAAAGTTTTCGAGTCTATTCTTAATATAAAAATTTTAAATAATCTTTCCTATCACAACCTTCTTTCTGATCGTTGGTATGATTTCCGTCAGGGACGCTCCACAGGCTATCTTCTCACCTACCTTTCAGACACCTAGTCATCCTCGTTTCGGGACTGTGGCGAAAGCTTTGCCATTGCACTTGACATCTCAAAGGCATCCGATCGAGTCTGGCATCTTTAATTTCCAAACTGGCCTCTTACGGTTTCTATCCTTCTCTCTGTGCCTTCATCTCTAGCTTCCTTTCTGGTCGTTCTATAGCCGCTGTTGTAGACGGCCATCGTTCTTCTAGATCTATTAACAGTGGTGTTCCTCAGGGCTCTGTCCTATCACCAACTCTCTTCCTTTTATTCATCGATGACCTTCTAAGCTGTACATCTAACCCTATCCACTCATACACTGATGACTCCACCCTTCACCTTTCCATTCGATTCCCACAACGTCCATCTCAGCAGTTACTTCAACAAACAAGGGATGAGGCTATGGCACACCTAATGTCTGACTTGGCTCGTATCTCTGACTAGGGTAAAAATAATCTGGTTGTTTTTAATTCTTCAAAGACTCATTTTTTGCACCTATCAACCCGACAAAATCTTCCACAGGTATACCCACTAATGTGTAATAATATTCAGTTAATCCTGCATCATCATTGAACCTGCTTGGGGTTTCATTTACTTGGGACTTATCTTGGAAAGATCATATTACATCTCTTGTAAAATCTGCTTCCAAGAGATTGGGTGTGCTACGCCGACTTCGTTCCTTTTTTACCCCTGCACAATTGTTGACTCTATACAGTGGTTTTATCCGCCCCTGCGTGGAGTACAACTCTCATGTGTGGGGAGGCTCCCCACATACAGCTCTTCTCAATAGAGTGGAGTCAAAGGCTTTTTGTCTCATTAACTCTCCCCTTCTTACTGACTCCCTTCAACCTCTGTCTCTTTGTCGCACTGTTGCATCTGTATCTCTTTTCTATCACTACTTCAATGGACACTGTTCTCCTGAACTGTCTGCATGCTTTCCTCCACCTCTACGACGGGTGCGTAGCACCCGTCTAGCAGGAAACTCTCACCTCTTTTCTGTCCAGCTCTCTAGTGCAAGAGTTAACCGTTACTCCCAGCCCTTCATTTATGCAACAGGTCAGCTCTGGAACTGTCGCCCTCTGTCTGTATTTCCTGCTTCCTATGATCTCCAGTCTTTCAAACACAGTGTGTCCAGGCATCTTGAAATAAATGGATCTTGAATTTGGCTCTCTCTTGTATTTTGTTTTTCTCTTGGAAGGAAAGGTTTTGCGGGCTCGTTGCCTTTGGTTCCTTCTTCCTCATATATAAAAAAAAAAATGGATTCTTATTTCATAAGGTTCACAGAGTTTTCTATATATAACATTTAAATCTTGTCCTCTAAGATCCTTTTCCCAATATATTTCTAAGAAGTACATCTTTAGGTCATGGTTGTTTCCATTTTTGTAGTTAGGCTCTTTTTGTAACTTTCATTACTGTTAAGTATGTCATATGGAATCCCGAAGTTGCAATTTAATACTGCATGGACGCTTTTGCTGAATAGAGGGTGATACATTATATTGTCAATATCATTTTCTTGCCTAGTAAATGTAAGATCTAGTACTGATGGATGATCAAGTCCTCTTTTTCTGGTTTTTTGTTTTACATGATGTGTTAGGAGAAACTGTAGGAACTTTTGGTTCCAACAACTTTCATGGCTTCTTACATCTAGAGTATTCCAATTTATATTTGCATTGAAATCTCCGGTTAATATAATTCTCTCAGATTTCTCTCCCATTCTATGTAGTAATGCTCTTAAACTCTGAATTGTACCCTCTGTCAGCTCTTCATATTCGCCTCTTTCCCAAGTGTTTGTTCTGGGAGGCATGTATAAATTAGCCACAATGAATTTCCCTGCAGATATAGTAATCTTTACTGCCATCAGTTCTACTTGTGAGGATAAATCTAGTTCTATTTCCTTGACTTGCAGATTTTTCTTTGTCAATAATTCCTCCTCCTTTTTTTTAAGTTCCTATCTCTTCTCCATATATTGTATTCCTCTAAGTTTAGAGTATTGTTTGATATCCTTGGGGTTAATTTTGTTTCAGTTAGGCAAATAATGTAGGGTTCCTTTTGTTTGGTATAATCGTTCATCTCTAATAATTTAGATACCATTCCATCTACATATGAGTACATCAGCTTGATCATCTTGTTTACAGTACATAATTGACATAGCTTGAGTCTATTACCTTCCTTTTTTTTTTTATTCTCTTCTGGTTATGTACGACTTTTGTACCTGGTATCCAATTACTCTGTAATAAAAAAAAAATTCTCTTCCTCTATCTTTCCTCGTTTTTTTGTTTTTGCTTCCTCCCTCTTCTCCTTTAGTGGACTCAATTCCTCTTGCGTTAGGCGTCTTTTTATCCATACTTTTTAAATTCCTCTCTTTCCATCAGTTTATTGGCATTTTTTAGTATTTCCTCTACAGTGTCTGCACTATAGAATGTTACTTTCAGAGGCCTTGACTCACTTCTTTCATAATACCCTAGCCTTTCATGGTCCTCTATATCTTTCTCACAGATATCCTCTGATACTTGCTGCAGTATGTTCATTATATTTTCTATGGACATTTTCTATCTCCTTTTTGTCCCTCGAGATTCTTGTTTTTATTTCTTCACCTATGCCACTGATTACTATGGAATTGTTAATCTCTACAGTTTCCCCGGCTAGGTTGGGCAATTCTTTATAATTTCTTTCATTGCCTTTCTAGCGCTTTTTTCTACAACCCTTCTATCTAAATCATTCTTTACTTTACGTAGTTTATACCTCATCTTGATAATTTGTCACCATTTCATTTACCTCTGTTATTTTCTCTTCAATGTTACTACTTTGGTCTATCAGACTGCCTTCTTGCCAGATTTTCTCCGTATAATTTCTGATATCATCCATAATTCTCTCATGGTTAACAACTGTACATCCCATTTCACTGGCCTTTGTTCTCAGCGAATTTTCCTCAGCTAGCAGTTCATTTATTTTTGTGGCTTCTCTGTTTAATTCCTTTATTAATTCCTCATTTTTTCCCTTCTGTCTGCGTAACTCGTTCTTGATTTCTTCAATTTTCATTTGAAAAGAGCTTTCTAGTCTGTTCACTTTTTCGCCTAATTTATCGTAAGTTTCCTTTTCAAATAGTTCTGGGTAGAAGTCATCATCCTGTTCTTTTTACCTTTGTTTCTTTTCTTTTGTGGTAGGTGGTGGCGACCACCATCCACTTACTTGATGTAGTGCTGCCTACTTCCTTAGCTTTTATCATTCTTTTTCTGTGCCTGCCCTCCTCTCTTCCTATTTCTCCTATCTTTTCTGTCACTTCTTATTCCTTTTCTTTCCTTTACAGGTGGCTTTACATTGAGTGACAAGCCAAATGGTTTCCTGTAAGCCAAGAAACCATTTACAACGCTGGGTGGTAACCATATAACCAAACCATACGTGTTCCCTACGTGTCAACAAGTGGGTTGGTGGAGGGTTGGTGCCCCTCCCTGTAAAACAACTAACTCAGTGTCAAATGGCCACCCTTTACGGGATTATGGTGTCTGGCAATAGATAGATAGATAGACTCTTTTCTTAACACCTTCTAATGGCATCTCTTCAAAATATGAAGCCATCTTAACCCACCATGTCCCTGTCGATTTTCCATCATTGACCTCCCCTAATCCTGGCAGATTTTAGAAAAGTGCTTTTTTGGCTAAGACCTCCACTATTTATGAGAAACATCGAAAATTCAGAGAGAAAGTGCTCAGTTGAGTTTAGAAATACCAAATACAGGTACAGTGACCCCACCTTGGTACCGTGTTCCCTCATGCCAGGCTCCAGAGAAAACGACATCTTGGGAGGGGTAACACTTTCAAATCACTCATTTTATGTAAATATTTATTTGGTACAAATTTATATGTAGTACAAGAGTATATTGTTTTCAGACAATAATATAGGTGATATAAGCGTTGTTCACTCACCAAAAACATCAGCATATGGCACCTTCTTTTATGACATTACCGCCTCATCATTTCTGCTTGTTTCTTCCTCTGGCTTATTTCTTCCTTTGTCCCTGACCTCAGGAATCAATTTTGCCTTGAATTTCATCATTGGAGAGACCGTGGTTTGACATGTCTTTACTGGTCAGGTCACTGCTAACAGGTGAGTTGCCAAGAAAATGGCGTGCAGGGGGAAGGAGGGGTCAGGTGGGGCCAGGCATTATCCCTTCCTGGCGTTGGGTAAAGGAAAGTCTCCCACATATGCCTGCCAAATATCACCCGTGAAACTTGAAAAATGTGCAAATGACGGACCTTGCAATTGCAAAACTTATGGATACTTCGTTGGGTGTCGGCGTGATAAAACGTGGTGACGTATCTATACGTCGTCGGGATGTGGTGAGTTAAAAATCTCTACAGTTTCTGCATCACTCTGTCGTCTGCTAGCCTTAATGTTGTCCAGTTGAGGTATGGAAATTCATCAGTCATTGATACAAATGTTTACTTGCTTTAAGCAACACGTCTTTGTTATTTCTTGTTTTACTATATTGGAGCATCACCTTAATTAGCTTGATTCGAGCCTGACTCATAAACAGATACAATTTAGGTATCCTCAGAGCGGAGCTCAGTGATACACTTCCGACCCCTGTGCTAGTACTGCAGTGTGTGTGTGTGTGTGTGTGTGTGTGTGTGTGTGTGTATGTATGTATGTATGTATGTATGAGCGCGCGCGCGCACGCGAGAGAGAGAGAGAGAGAGAGAGAGAGAGAGAGAGAGAGAGAGAGAGAGAGAGAGAGAGAGAGAGAGAGAGAGAGAGAGAGAAAGTGTGTGTGTGTGTGTGTGTGTGTGAAAATTAAAGTCGAACAGAAGGAGATTATGAAGTTGAGACCATGCACACATAAAAACAATTATATCAAGCTTAATCACGTCCATTGTAAATCATTCTGTAGTAATATGAAGTGATAAAAATTTATAATATTCTTATTTAATGTATGGGTGGTTCTATAATTTTTACTGCATTGACAAATTTATCCTTATGTTTCTGAAAGACGTTCAAGATTACCCCACAGTTCATGCTATTTTACTAAAATAACACAACCGTTATGGCAAGAAATAGACCTGTGATGATTTGTACAGCTAAACCGAGCCTTAATAAAGATAAAAAATGACATGTTTCCTGAACCTGGTATATCATCTAAGGGACCATTAGCAATTTTAAGTAACGTTGTCATAAATTCTTAATTGCGGACGATCAAACGGCATGCTCATTACTTTTACAACAGCAAAAGACAGGTAAAAAATAAAGTCTGAATTGCCCTACGATTGGTAACACTGCATAGATTACGCATATTTTCTGAATCTGGACACAAATCTTCCATTAGCCGTTGATTTAGCATCTCAGTTTACACAATGTTCTAGGGATAATCCATAGACCAAGTGCCGTATTGGAGACAAAAGTTAATGATAAAAATACTACAAGATCATGGACAGACTGACTATGTTTCGCACTGTCAGTCACTTTCGACAGTGGACTACATATGGCTGCAAATAAATATCGCAAGCGTTTAAAATTGCCAGCCCTCAAATAAACACCAGTATACAGTTGAGGTATGGCTATCAGTATTGCTCATTAAATCAATGTGATCAGGGGACTAACATGGACAACAGTAGTATTTTGTATCGAATGGCCACCACAGCTCACCCGAGAACAAGTTGTCCCCTGTCGGCCCTGTCAACCCTTGCCTAACGTCGAGGCACTGGATGACTGGATGTGTATCTATATATCTAGGCTGCTTCCCCCAAGGAAAGGTGGGTAGCCGTGACAGGACGACACACTCCCAATTTACTCATCCACACACACATACACATTTACTCGTATCTTAGCTCCAAGGGGAGATTGTGTCCACCTGTGGCGGGGGGAACACAGTCTGGCCGTGCAATGTGGTGGTACTACCACTCTGCATCTAGGTTGTGTTAGGAAGAATTCTGCCATTGTATTCCCTGTTTACCATAAAAGGCGACTTAAAGGGACGGGGTGAGGGGACTAGGGGCCACCTCCCCTGTTTTTTAGTTCCTACAATGAGACAGGACAGGACGTGGAACTGCTATAATAATATCCAGCTCAATCCTGCATCATCTGTAAACATACTTGAGGTATCATTCTCTTGGGATTTATCTTGGAAAGATCATATTATATCTCTTGTAGAATTTGCTTCCAAGAGATTACGTGTGCTAAGCCAACTCCATACCTTCGTTACCCCTGCACAGTTGCTGTCTTTATATACGGGTTTTATTCACCCATGTAGAGTACAACTCTCATGTGTGTGAAGGCTTCCCATGCACAGTTTTTCTCAACAAGGTGGAGTCAAAGCCTTTCGTCTCATTAACTCTACTTCTTTTACTGGCTCCCTGCAACCTCTGTCTCTTTGCCAAACTGTTCCATCTTTCTCTTTTCTATCGCTACTTCAATGGTAACTGCTTCTCTGAACTGTCTACTTGCATCCCTTCACCACTACGATGGGCCCGTAGCACCAATCTAGCAACAAACTCTCGTTTTCTGTCAGATTCTCTAATGCAAAAGCTAACCATTACTCCCAGTCCTTTATGCATGCAGCAGGTCAACTTTGGAACTGTCTTCCTTTCAAACGCAGTATGTCCAGGCATCTCGAAAAGGACGGATCTTAAATTTGGCTCTCTATCTATCTATCTATTGCCAGACGCCTCAACCCCATTTGGGGTGGCCACAAACAAATCGCCTCCAAGTCGCCCTGTCCCACGCCATTTCACTGCACTGCCCCCAACTCACACACCCCTTTCTCATATACCTCTCCACCTCATCCCTCCATCTCATCCTCGGCCTCCCCCTCCCTCTTCCCCACTCCACCTCACTCACATACACTCTTTTCGTCAGTCTTTCACCCTCCATCCTCTCCACATGGCCAAACCACCTCAGTGTGTTCCTCATAACGCTTCCTATCACATCCACATCCACACCACAACACTATTTTATATCCTCATTCGTCAGCCTGTCTCTCCATGTGACTCCACAAGCTCCTCTTAAATAACTCATTTCCACTGCTCTCACTCTTGACTTGTGTCCTTCCAACAACGTCCAAGCTTCACTTCTGTACGTTAGAGTTGGTATCACAATACTGTCATGTAGTAACTTTTTCACTTTTATGTTCACTTCCCTGTTTCTTATCACTGCTTTCAAAGAACCAGAACATTTCTTCCCTGCTGTACCCTTTCAAGCACTTCATCCTACAAACCTCCATCCTTACTCATCACACTACCCAAGTACTTAAGTGTACTCACATTTTCCAATTCCTCACCATCCAACCTCGCTGTACATTCACTGACTTCACCTCTCTCAAAGACCATCACTTTACTCTTCCCTACATTCACCTTTAGATTCCGTTTCTTACACACTCTCCCAAACTCATCCACCAAGCCTTGCAGCTCCCCTTCGTCTTCATTCAACAACACAGTATCATCTGCAAACAAGAGTACAGGGAGTTCCCAAACACTATCCTCTCTCACCAGGGCCACTCCAACATCCACCACCCTACCTTGTACCTCTTTTATTACCCCATCCATGTACAGATTGAACAACCATGGAGACATGACACATCCCTGTTTCAACCCAACTTTCAAAGAGAAAAATTCACTTAGTTCACCATCCACACGCACTGCATCCTTCGCACCATCGTACATACTCTTCACAGAATTCAACAACTTCCCATCTACTCCATATATTCTTAACACTTTCCACAATCCTTGTCTATCCACCCTGTCATATGCTTTCTCCAAATCCATGAAAGCCGCATACAACTTCTTTCCCTTCTCTAGAAACTTTTCCACTAAAGATCTAAGAATGAATATCTGATATACACAACCTCTTCCCTTCCTAAAGCCTCCCTGTTCTTCTCCAACTAATTTCTCTGTTCTTTCTCTAACTCTGTCAATAAGTATCCTACCATACACTTTTCCTATTATACGAAGGAAACAAATGCCCCTATGATTACCACACACTTCTTTTTCCCCTTTTCCTTTGTACAAGGGAATAATTATACCTGACTTCCAATCCTCCGGGACTCTACCTTCCTCCCAGGCCAATCTGCACATCTTCCACATTCATTCTACTACTATCTCTCCCTCATGCTTCAGCATTTCACCACACATTCCTTCAATTCCTGGGGCTTTCCCCGATTTAACTTTCTTCATTGCTTCCACAACTTCTATCCTACTGAATTCTTCATGCCTTCTCACCTCCCTCCTTCTCCCAGCCATTCCCCAGCCACTTATACTCGCATTACTTCCATCCTTTATGTTCAACAATTCCTTAAAGTGTTTTCTCCATCTGCTCACTTTTTCTCCCTTCTCCACTAGTAATCTACCATTTTTATCTTTCACTTCCCTGCTAACTTCACTTCCACCCTGTCTTACTCTTTTCACCTCTTTCCAGAACATTTTCTTACAGTCCCTCCACTTTACACTCAAATTCCTTCCAAATTCCTCATCCACTCTCTTCTTACTCTCTCTTAATAATCTTTTCACCTCTCTCTTTCTTTCTACATATAACTTTCTCTTCCGCCTCTCAACATCTTCCACGCCCCTATTTCTCATCCATTCATTGTATGCTTTCTTCTTTTGTGCCACAGCCTGTTTCACCTCTTCAGTCCACCACGCTGTTCCTTGCACCCCCCTCCGTCTTCTCTTCTTTCCACACAGCACATCACATGCTGCACATATTTCTTCTGTAAATATTCTACACACACCTTCCACGTCTCCCATCTGCTCCAATTCATATTTGCCGAATCGTTCCTCCACTTCTCTCTTATACTCTGCCTTTTTCTCATCCTCTTGTAACCTTTCCACTCTTCTTGCAACTATCCCTTCCTCTCGTCTTTCCCTTCTTCTATTCCTCCATCTTGCTTGAATTCTAATACTGGCCACCACCAAGTAGTGATCAGAAAGTCCACTCCCCCAACCTCTATAAACTCTTGCATCCATTACACATCTTCACATCTTTTCATCCACACATACATAATCAATCATTGCCTTCCTTTCATTCAGTTCACCACCCACCCTTCTCATCACTCGCCATGTATACCTGTGGATCATTTTATGCCTGAAGAGGGTATTGGCTATCACCAACCCCCTCCCAGCACAAATGTCCACTAACGCACTCCCATTCTCATCTATCTCAGCAGGCACACCCCACTCACCAACTATTCCATCCACCTTCACATTCCCAACTTTACCATTCATATCACCGATCAAAAACACTCTCTCATTCCTTCCAAACTTTTCCATGCACACTTCTACATTTGTCCAGAACTCTTCTCTCACTCTTGGCTCTCTGCTGTATTGTTTTTGTTTTTTCTTGGAAGGAACAGTTTGCAGGCTCCTGGCCTTTGGTTCCTTCTTCCTTGCATAAAAAAAGTACTTCTCGTGTTAGTTTTTTTCCATCATTTTAAATAGTTGCCAATAACCTGACGGCAAAGAGTGATGTGGAACGATTTTTAACAATACCTTGATGCAATTTCGCTGCCCCCTATGAAGTGTCACTTGGGTCAGTCACCCTGCTCGCCTTCCCCCCCCCCCCAGGTACGTGATTGATTCCATCTAGTGAGAGGAGTTGTATGTGGCAAGCTCCTCCACACATGAGAAGTATACCCCACACACACGGACAAAAAAGTCCATTGAATGAAGTTAACAGTCTTGCAGAAAAAAAGAAAGTCTGGAGACTGCTTAGTACATCCAATGTCTTGGAAGTGGACTCTGTGACAGAGATGAATCTGCCAAATGATTATGCAGGTGACTAAGGGGCCAGCTCTGCGTGCACAGAAGTCTTGCATATTGTAATGAGGCAGAAGCTGGCATGATCCTAAGTTTCAATACATAAAATTTATTGTGTGGGGAGCAGGGTGAATTCAGGGAGGGCAGAGAATATGTTGATAAGCTATTTGCACTAAGATTTCCGGTAGAGAAGATTCTGCAATTGGAGAGGGAAAGATGATTTTACTATTGTTGATCTAATTTTTCAACAGCCATATTGTCTTATTCAGTGTTTTTTTTTTTTTTTTCTGTGGGAATATCATTAACCTGCGGCGTCCCGTTGACGTACTTCCACGTCCTCACATTTTGTCACTGCCAATCCCGTTGACGTACTTCAACATCCTGCAATTGCAAGGTTCATAATTCCCACAATTTTCAAAATTCGTGCGAGATTTTCAATTCGCCCACCTACCCAAGCCTCCCCTACCTGCCGCCAGGCGGGCAGCATCCCAGACCCCGCGTGACCCGTGCTCGCCCTTGTCTCGGTCACTCACCTGTTAGCAGTGACCCAGGTCAGACATGGCGCGGAAAGGTCTCTCAGACGACGAAATAGCATCCACCCTGGAGGCCTTCACTGGAGATAGTGATTATCCACTTGATGATGATGTGGTGGATCGAGATTATGTCCAGCCAGAGGAAGAAATAACAAGCAGTGATGAGGAGGTCCCTTCGCCCCGGAAAAAGCGGTATGTGACATATCGTAAGGCAAGGGAAGGCCAGCCTGCACCCAAACCACCTGCACGGACCTCTCTCCATCCCCTAGAGAGAGAGTCTGATGAGGACGAGGACGAGGACGGCGACTTAGGACGTGATGTTGCCTCGTGGTTGGGGAAGGAAAAAATCTCACCCCGAGGATCAGAATGTGGGGCGAGAAGGCAAATAAGGTATGGTCCTAGTGTTTTGTCTGGGGAAGGCGAAAGTGGTGTGGCGGGAGTGCGGGGTGAAAGGGAAAGTGGTGTGGCGGGAGTGCGGGGTGAAAGGGAAAGTGGTATGGCGGGAGTGCGGGGTGAAAGGGAAAGTGGTGTGAGGGAGGCAGCATGAGCACGTGGTGCACGTAGGCCTAGGGGAGAGGAGGTGGAGCCACTCCCCAGCACGTCTTTTGCCACACAATATTCCCAAACTTCCTCCCCACAGCCCCAGGATGTGGGGAAAGGAAGGAAAGGGTAAAGGAAAAGGGAGAGGGAAGAGAAGTGTGAGTGATGAAAGGCACCACTCTCCACCTCCCCAACCTCCCCCACCACCACCAATGTTGCGTTGTGCCTTCAGCCATGTTTCAGAGAGTACCATAACTTCCTACACTACTGAAACTGTGTGGGATGGTGATATGACGCTCAGTATAATGGTAAGGCCAGTCAGTATTTTCTAAGTCTTATATAAAGTTGAAATGGGTGTAATGTTTACAGGAAAGTAATGTATAAGTTGAGAAATAGTGTAAGTTGAAAGAAGTGATATCAAAACTACACCCACTGTGTAAATCTGCGAAAATATGACGCTCAGTATAACACTCTGGTCAGTAAATATGTGATAGCAAGAATATAAAGTGGAAACGGGTGTAATGTTAGCAGGAAAGTAACGTATAAGTTGAAAAATAGTGTAAGTTGTAACAAATGATGTCACGAGTACACCCACTGTGTAAATCTGCGAAAATATTACGCTCAGTAGAACATTCTGGTCTGTAAGTATGTGATAGGAATGATATAAAGTGGAAAAGGGTGTAATGTTAGTAGGAAAGTAATTTATAAGTTGAATACTAGTGTAAGATGAAACAAATGATATCGCGATAACACTCACTGTGTAAATATGCGATAATATGACGCTCAGTAGAACAGTAAGGTCTCCTATTATGTGATAGCAATTATATCAAGTGGAAACATGTGTAATGTTAGTGGAGAAGTATTATATAAGTACAAAAATAGGTTGTAAATTGAAATAATACTCATAGCAACTTCACCCTCTGTGTTATTATGTGCTATTATTACGCTAAATATTTACGTAAGGCCTGAAACTATCTCAAAACAGTTCTCTAAAGTGGAAAAGTGTATAATGTTATTAGGAAAGTCTTATGTAAGTTGAAAAAACACAATACGAGTTGAAACAACAGTCACAGCGAGTTCACTCACTACGTAAATAAGCGCTAACATTACGCTAAATGTTATCGAAAGACCTGTGAATAATTAAAAACAGTTCAATAAAATGTAAAATGGTATAATGTTATTGGAGATGTATTATGTAAGTAGAAAAAATGATATGTATCATGATTCAGCAATGTTAGCGATTCATCGTGAACAATTTGGCCGATTTCGCTCGGTTCGCCCGATGGTACAATGCTTATTTCACCTCTATTTTTGTATAAAATCCAATTTACTCTTGTATCACATGTTTTTATGTTTGTAATAAATACATATCTACTTACTTTCATTGGTTTCCCAGACTTATAATACCATAGAAAACGTGAGAGCCTCAGACCACCTACAGAGAACACGGTACCAGGTGTGACGAAGGTATACCTGTTTAGGCAAGTTATGGACCCTGGTGAACACTTTCTTCGTGATTGACCATTGTTTCTGACCAAAAGCGAAAGTTTTAGCAAAAAAAATTTGGGTCCAAAAATGGTCGGGATTGGGGGGTACCAGTGGTGAAAAAGTGGTCGGGACGGGGCGGGTTAAATCCCCTCGATGTATGCGGTTGATATATTTCTCAAACAAGATATTTTTTCTCTCTGTTGTATTCTCAAATTTCTCCCTACCTTCTTAAGATTAAGACTGCCAGAAGTGGAAGCAGTACTCTAAATGTGGTCATACTAGGGATTTTCACAAGATGAGGATGAAATTTTCAGATATACATTCAAATGTTCTACCAGTGCATCCGATTAATTTAATAACTATCTTTAAAAAAATTGGTATTATAATTCCTAAGTCTTTTAAGGGGTGTACAATATTTAGGTTACTGTTATTTACTGCAGAACTTGAGAGAAAGGAGAGAAGAGGAAGGTGAAGGGGAGAAGTGGAGAGAAGGTGAAGGAAGAGGAGGAGAGGTGGAGAAGCGAGGCAGGAGGAGGTGGAAGAGGAGCTGAAAAAGGGGAGGTGGAGTGGAGGTGAGGAAGGAGAAGTAGAGAGGAGGTGAGGGAGGAGGAAAGGTGGAGATGAGATGGGGAAAACATGGGATGTGTGATGATGGGGATGACTGTGCAGTGACGAGTATGACATGGTCAGACGCTGCTGGTAAGGGCACCACAAACACTAAGGTCCGTAGTCTCATCGGTAATGAAGCTCTGTAACACTTTTCATAAGCTATTTATTATATTTATTACACCTTACTGTTCTCTTTCATGTTACCTGTATCCCTCCAATTTCGCCAAACTCTGCATAAATAATGTATAAAATGATATTAACCAGCCATATCCAAAAGTAAATCGCTAAGGAAGAGATGTTAGCTAGCTTCCTTAACGGACGAGAATACGGACATTGGCCAGTAATAGGTGTGTCACATTAACACTGACACTTGAGAATAGCTTGAAAACAAAAAGGACGGTGAGTAGGTTGGGAGTTGACAAGATATATTAGATTGGGAATAGCGACAAGAATTGCCAGTAAATTATTAAGATGCTAAAGGATTAATATTCACCTTAATGTCTCAGGGAAAGGATCAAATAGCCTTGCGGGGGAGTTCCAGAATCTAAAATCAACGCATGAAAACAAAGCTGCGGTACACGTCAAGGAGCACTGAGATTTTCGTCCTCTAAATACTTGAGGCCCGACATGTAGCTAGTGGTGTTTACTGCCTAGATGCCTTCTAACTAACTAGAGCCATGGCGAGTTCTATGTAAATAAAACTGAGAGGAAAAGAAGCTAAAATTGTATTGCTAACCTATATTCGAAACTTGCAGGTAACTTTTCATGAATTAAATAGGAATGAAACACTTTTTTTTTTTTTTTTTATGTAGTTCTGTTTTCCATCATCTCTGCTTCATTTTTGTATTCTGTTAACTTCATGGGTCCTAGAACTTCCATATCAATGCATCCTCTTGTTCTTATAGGCCTCATTCTGCCTTCAATCTAACTGAAGTAACTCAACAAACGGCAAAAATACTCTCTGTCGATGTAAGCTTATTTAGAGTATTTCCTACATTTGATCACTGGGGCACATGACATCAAACACCATAGCATGAGTGGAAACAACGAGCGTTTGTGGAGAAGCTGGTGGTGACTGGATGCTATGGTGAGAGGGGAGATGTTCACTGATTAGTGTGATGAGAGGGAAGGTGTTCACTGGGCGGTGTGGAGAAAGGGAAGGTGGTCATTGGCTGGTGTGGAGATAGGGGAGGTGTTCACTGGCTGATGTGGTGAGATTAGTGTTCACTAGGTGGTGTGGTAATAGGGGAGGTGTTCACTGACTAGTGGTGAAAGGGGAGGTGTTCACTGGGTCGTGCGGTGCGAGGGGAGGCGTTAACTGGCTGGGTGTGCATATATAAGGGCGGCGGGAGGCTGGTCAGTACTTAGTACTCAGCTCCTGCTCCGGGCTGTGAGGGTCCCGCTCCGGCCTCACCTGCCCCCACACCTTTTAGCGTGAGTCATGTAGCATCGTGTTACTACACACTTTATTGTCAGTCATGTGGCACTGTATTACTACACACTTTGTTGTCAGTCATGTGGCACCGTATTACTACACACTTTGAGGTCAGTCATGTGACTCCATGTTACAACACACTTTATTGTCAGTCAAGCAGCACCCTATTACTACACACTTTATTGTTAGTCATGTGGCACTGTGCCACTGCATACTTTGTTATTAATCTGTTGATGTCGTGTTTCTACATAGTTTATTCTCAGTCATGTGGGACAGTGCTACTACGCATTTTCTTGCCAGTTTTATGGCAAGGCTTCTCAACGTTGGGATATAATTTTATAACAATATAATTGGAATACATGCTATGTTACTGGTGATGTGCTATTTTCCATTTCTTCCATCGAGGACAATAATTCTTACTCCCATTGCACGTATTTGTATGGACAATTTATGAATCTGTATGTGGCTATTAAAGTATATTAATCTTCTAGATGTAATTAAGAATGACAGAGGCAAAGTACGTGAATAGAAATGTCAGTATATCGCTTTATAATTGTGGAAGGAAGAAATACGCCACTGTCAGTTTAGTTAATGGCCTAGTTAATATTTTCCTGTAAAATTCAGAACAGTTGAGATAAAATGTGATTCTCTAGCTTGACGTTAAGATATG
The DNA here is from genome assembly GCF_032717465.1 of Coenobita brevimanus. Classification (NCBI taxonomy): domain Eukaryota; kingdom Metazoa; phylum Arthropoda; class Malacostraca; order Decapoda; family Coenobitidae; genus Coenobita; species Coenobita brevimanus. The sequence continues at coordinate 45,843,406 of NC_136999.1, read as the reverse complement.
AAAAGTGGTTGAGCTTTCGGCTGTACATGAGGAAATCCTATTAGGTTACGAGGAATATATCTGTAAAACAATGGGATAGGATGTCTCATTTCCAGAAGTTCCTACACTAGCAGCGAAGAAACATCTACATTCTCACTATACACGCAAGGCAGTAGAACCTCTGTCCGGACACTAATATATGCTCCCATCCCGTCATCCACCGATCACAGGTATCCTTAAAATGAGGTGATCGAGAACAGTTAGCTGGGCTTAGTACAGGGTATCATGCAGCCCTCTTCAATTATCAGCTTAGATCTGGGTTGGGCAGAATCACAGATGACACATGCCCAACTTGAAGAATAGGCTTCCACAACATTGCACACATAATGGAACATAACACAGCACATGTCACAATAAGACGCAGACACAATGTAAACGATGTACAGGAACCTGTGGGACGACCTCAAAGGTGAAACTGTTTACCTGCGACCAGGAGTACAATGATGGAGAAAAATCAGCAACAACAACAACAGCGACAGAAATGGTATTTGAATATATAACAATGTATACAAAAAAAGAGAAAACATTATATTGAAGTTGCTAAGAGAAGATTTGCTGCATATCTGACAAACGTGTAGAAGAAATACTCTGGGATTCCATTCGACTTTTGAAAGGTTAGTCAATCAATATCTTGTGGTCAAGCAGAACAATAAAAATACAGGTGGAAAAGACAAAGGGCACTTTTGATAGCCACACCTACTTCAGCAATACTGTAAGGCAAACATTTATATATATATATATATATATATATATATATATATATATATATATATATATATATATATATATATATATATATATATCATCATCATCATCATCATCATCATCATCATCACCATCATCATCAGCCATAACTAGTCCACTGCTAAACAAAAGCCTCCCCCAACCTTTTCCACGAATTCCTTGACTGAGCCAATGTTTGCCACGTTTTCCCTGCAAATTTCTCTATCTCATCTCTCCATCTCCTGTCTGGCCTTTTTCTGCTACGCTTACATTCTCTTGGTGTCCAGTCAGTAAGCCTCTTGCTCCATCGGTTATCCATAATTCTTGCTATATGGCCTACCGACCTCCATTTCTGTTCATTTATAACCCCCACAATATCTTTGACTTTAGTCTGCTCTCTCACCCAAGTTGATCTTTTCCTGTCTCTTAAAGATATTCCCAAAACTGACCTTTCCATTGCTCTCTGAGAACGGATTAATTAATTTTCCTTAAAGTTTGTTAGTTTCCAGGTCTCACAACCATACGTCATAGCTGGAATTATGCATTCGTTTTATACTGGCCATGTACTGCATTGGCGGACACAAGGGGTGCTGTGGTTGAACCAGTGTCACATACTATATATATATATATATATATATATATATATATATATATATATATATATATATATATATATATATATAAAGTAGGCCTATGTGACACTGGTTCAACCACAACACCCCTTGTGTCCGCCGATGCAGTAAGTGGCCAGAAGAACGCTTCCAAAGTTTATTACCCTTGTGGGGCGCGAACTCTCGTTCTTCAGTGTACAAAATCGCACAATTTACCATATCTATCTCTATATATATATATATATATATATATATATATATATGTATAGCAGCAGCAGCAGCAGCAGCAACAGCAGCAGCAGCCATAACTAGTCCACTGATGAACAAAGGCCTCCCCCAACCTTTTCCACGAATTCCTTGACTGAGCCAATCTTTGCCACGTTTTCCCTGCAAATTTCTCTATCTCATCTCTCAGTCTCCTCTCTGGCCTTTTTCTGCTAAGCTTTCATTCTCTTGGTGTCCAGTCAGTAAGCCTCTTGCTCCTTCGGTTATCCTTTATTCTTGCTATATGGCCTGCCCACCTCCATTTCTGTTCCTTTATAACCCCCACAAAATCTTTGACTTTAGTCTACTCTCTCACCCAATTTGATATTTTCCAGTCTCTTAAAGATATTCCCAAAACTGACCTTTCCATTGCTCTCTGAGAACGAATTAATTTATTTTCCATTGATTTTGTCATTTTCCAGGTCTCACAAGCATACGTCATAGCTGGAATTATGCATTTGTTATATACTTTTCGTTTCATACAAACTGGCAAGCTGCCTTTCATAATGTCTCTATGTTTACAAAAAGCTTTCCATCCAATTGTAATGCGTCTTTTTATATCGCTACCATGATCTCTGGTCAATTTTAGTACTTGTCCCATGTAGTTGTACTACTCAATTTCTTCAAGAATTTCATCGCTTATTCTAATGACGCTCTTTGGTGTTTGTGGATTAAACATTACTTTAGTTTTACTTCGGTTCATCTTCAGTCCTACTTTCAGACTTTCTCTGTACAGGTCATTTAACATTTCTTGCAATGCATCCGCTATTTCTGAGATTAGGACAATGTCATCTGCAAATCTTAAATGGTTTAGCTTTTCTCCATCAATGTTCACTCCTTTGTTTTCCCAGTCTAGCTTTCTGAAAATACTTTCTAGGCATGCTGTAAATAATTTTGGTGAAATTGTATCTCCCTGACCCACGCCTTTCTCAATGTTAATTTTTTCTGAGTCCTTATGTAATTTAACTGTAGCAGTTCCCTCTTTATATGTTTTTGAGCAGGTTTACAATGTTCTCATTCACTCCTTGTTCTCACAATGACTTTATAATTGTTATGTGCTCCACTGAGTCGAAAGCCTTTTCGTAATCAACAAAACCTAAGCACAGTGATTTATTATATTCTACAGTTTTCTCAATTACATGGTTCATTGTATGTAGATGATCAGTGGTCGAATACCCGCTTCGGAATCCTGCCTGTTCACGAGGTTGGTTTTCCTCCAAAATTGTTGTTATTCTGTTCGTAAGGACTTTAGTGAAGAGTTTGTAAATGACTGATAATAGGCTAATGGGTCGATAGTTACTAAGATCTTTTGAGTCACCTTTTTTGTAGAGTAAAATTACTATTGCATTACACCATGTTTTGGGAATTTTCTTCTGTTTTATGCAGTGGGTAAATAAGTGAGCAAGCCTATTTTGTAATTCTACTCCGGCATCCAAAGGTAAATCTGTTACTATTCCATCTTCTCCCGGAGCCTTCCCTCTTTTCATATTTTTAAGACAAATATTTACTTCGTCTGGTGTTACCTCAGGTATTTCACTTGTGTCAACTGAAAAGTTAACTATTGGCACTACTGTCTTTGATGCATACAATTCTTTGTAAAATTCTTCAACTTTCTTCACCATCTTATCTCTGCATTTAATGATTTCACCATTTTTTTTTCTTTCAGTGATGTCATTTGTTGCTTTCCTAGTGCCATTTTGCTTCGGACCTGTTTCAGGCTTTTTACATTTTTGATGGTTTCTTTGATCTGATCCATGTTTCTCTTTCTTTTTTCTTCTCTTTGTCTTTTGTTGATAAGCTTATTTAATTCTGCTCGTTCTATTTCGTCTTTCTTTGTCTTTACTTTCATTTCTTTTCGTTTTTTCATAAGCTACACCGCCACGACAGGGAATCCTGGACGCCTTCGTGTGGACGGAAGGTTCCGATTTCGTCCCTGAACATCTTCATTTCGACGAGAGTTCCTCAGGAATACAGCCTCCCTTCACTCTTGACGAGAATGCTGAGTATGTGGACTTCCTTTTGCCCTCCTTGATGACGAAGTCATGCAGCGCATATGTGATGAGACTAACAGGTACGAATCACAACGTGCTGCAAGTGGTGCGGGTGCAGTGAAGATGCAACAGTGGACCGTGCTGGGAGTGCAGGAGCTGTATATGTTCTTCGCCCTCATGCTTCTCATGCCACACTCAAAGAAGCATTAGTTGGAAGAATACTGGTCCATGGACACCTTATTACCCTCACCCACCTTCAGTAAGTACATGACCAGAGATCACTTCCGGAACATCATGGGAAACCTGCACTTCGCCAACAACGATGTACCTTCCCAAACCAACCCCCTCTGGAAGATCCGGGAGATTCTGAGCAGAATGAAGGATAAGTTTATGTCATTCTTCCACCCCTTTCAGAAGGTTGTCATAGAGGAATCCTTGGTTTTGTTCATAGGACGTCTTAGGTTTGTACAGTACATTCCAAGCAAACGCCATCGCTTTGGAATCAAGCTCTTTGTACTGTACGACTGTAAGACGGGGTACATCCTTGACTTCGTCATTTATTCAGCCAGCACTGTCGATCTGGACAAAACACACCCCCTTGGCTTCTCAGGCTGTGTAGTGAAAGTGCTCCTTGAAAGGTATTTTGGTGGGAATCATGTGCTGTACACTGACAACTATTATACAGCACCAAAACTTGCTATATACCTTTCAGAGCACAGCATCAGCTCCTGCGGCAGTGTGATGAGCAATCGTGCCCACTTCCCCAAATTCCCGGAGGCAAGAAACTCGCAGCGAGGAGATGTGCACCTACGCAAGTCTGAAAAGATGCTGGCAATACGGTGGCATGACAAGAGGGTTGTGCACATGCTCACCACCATACACAAGCGGGAACTGAAAGACAGTGGGAAGGTCGACCATAGGACAGGCAAACCTGTGAGGAAACCTGATGCTGTCACAGACTATATATTTTTTTTTTATGTGAGGAAGAAGGAACCAAAGGCCATGAGCCCACAATAACAGTTCCATCCAAGAGAAAAACAAAATACAATAGAGAGCCAAATTCAAGATCCGATCATTACGAGATGCCTGGACAAACTGCGTTTGAAAGACTGGAGATCATAGGCAGCAGGAAATACAGACAGAGGGAGATAGTTCCAGAGTTGACTTGTTGCATAAATGAAGGACTGGGAGTAACAGTTAACTCTTGCATTAGAGTTGGACAGAAAAGGGATGAGAGCTTCCTGCTAGACGGGTGGTACGTGCCCGTCGTAGAAGTGGAGGAATGCATGCAGACAGTTTAGAGGAGCAGTGACCATTGAAGTAGCGATAGAAAAGAGATAAAGATGCAACAGTGCAGCGAAGACACAGAGGTTGAAGGGAGTCAGTAAGAGGAGGAAAGTTAATGAGACAAAAACCCTTTGACTCCACCCTATTGAGAAGAGCTGTATGTGGGGAGCCTCCCCACACATGAGAGTTCTACTCCACACAGGGGCGGATTAAACCTCTGTATAGAGTCAACAATTGTGCAGGAGTAAAGAAAGAACAGAGTCGGCTTAGCACACCCAATCTCTTGGAAGCAGATTTTACAAGAGATGTAATATGATCTTTCCAAGATAAGTCCCGAGTAAATGAAACCCCAGGCATGTTCAAGGATGATGCAGGATTAAGCTGAATATTATTAAACGTTAGTGGGTATACCTGTGGATTATTTTGTCGGGTTGATAGGTGTAAGAACTGAGTCTTAGATGCATTAAAAACAACCAGATTATTTTTACCCCTGTCAGAGATACAAGCCAAGTCAGACATTAGGTGTCCCATAGCCTCATCCCTTGTTTGTTGAAGTAACTGCTGAGATGGGCATTGCGGGAACCAAATGGAAAGGTGAAGGGTGGAGTCATCAGCGTATGAGTGGATAGGGTTAGATGTACAGCTTAGAAGGTCATTGGTGAATAAAAGGAAGAGAGTTGGTGATAGGACAGAGCCCTGAGGAACACCACTGTTGATAGATCTACGAGTAGGTGAAGAACGATGGCTGCCTACAACAACGGCTATAGAACGACCAGAAAGGAAGCCAGATATGAAGGCACAGATAGAAGGATAGAAACCGTAAGAGGGCAGTTAGGAAATTAAAGATTTATGCCAGACTCGATCGAAAGCCTTTGAGATGTCAAGTGCAATGGCAAAGCTTACGCCGAAGTCCCGAAACGAGGATGACCAGGAGTCTGAAAGGTAGGTGAGAAGATCGCCAGTGGAGCGTCCCTGACGGAACCCATACTGACGGTCTGAAAGAAGCTTGTGATAGGAAAGATGCCTTAAAATTTTTCTATTGAGAATTGACTCGAAAACTTTTGAAATACAGGACGTTAAAGCAATTGGACGATAGTTGAAGGGTTGGGAGTGGTCACCCTTCTTTGGGACTGGCTGAATGAGAGCAAACTTCCAGCAAGAAGGAAAGGTACAAGTGGACAGACAAAGGCGAAAGAGTTTGCCTAGGCAGGGTGTAAGCACATAAGCACAGTTCAACATGCAGCTGGTGGACAAGTCCGACATGATGATTGGAGAGATCGACTGCCTCAGGAAGAATACTAGGTGGTACAGGAAAGTTTTTCTGCATCTCATTGACATGACGATGCTGAACGCCTTCATCCTGTGCAAGATGAAGGTAAAGCCACCCAATTTCTTCTCCCTGAGGTTGTTTGCCAGGACTTGTGTTCAGCAGCTGCCTGAATGATATGGTAGGGTGACAGCAGCAGCTCCAAGGCGCCATGCTGTAAGACTTCCTGACAGACTTGAGCAGAGGGCGTACATGGACCGGCACAGACTGGTGCAAATGCCTGCCACAGCCAAGAGGAAGGCTGCAATCCGCAGGTGCCAGATGTGTGCACATACCACCCGATGCACACCTGAGCACAAACGCACCTCTTGGCAGTGCGCTGAGGGTTAGGTTCCCCTCTGCGTTACCTACTTTTTTGATTACCACAGCCTGAAGCAGTTCTAAAAGTGCAAGTGGAAAATGTAAATAATGTGTAAATAATGTGTAAATAGTAAGTGAAAGCAATGGACGTAAATATGATGGAACAGAGTAATATAGTTTTATAAGTTACTGCAAGTGACAGTGCATAACATAGTGTAAGTAAAATAGAAGTGCAAATATTGAAAATACAATAGAAAATGTAAATAGAAATGTAAATAATTAGTAATATAAGAATATGAGTACAAATACTTGAACTTATAACAGTGAACGTGAAACCTTGGCTCTCTACGTATTTTACTGAAAGAGAAATTGAATGCCTACAGTGACAATAAACTACTATTACTGAAGAAAACTTGTGGATAAAGACTGCAGATATATATGTGTTATATAGTAATAAGAATATAAAGTGTGAGTGTTTTTATGAATAATAAATGACAGACTACCAGCGGGTAACGCACGCAAGTGGGAAGCTCGTACGCGCTCGTAGTTTTCATTTCTTTTACAGTTTTTTTTTTTTTTTTTGGAGTATGGATTTCAAACTAATTAAAAATCATAGAATAGTGTTTCTAGTGATAATATCATACTGTGGTAATCATATTACGGGGTGTTGGGAAGTGTAAAGTGGAGACTTCGTTACCCAACTTCAGAAGTCTCCACAAGTCCTACTGTACTCGATGAAAGCTCAACAAACATTCCAGGAGAAAGCTGAAGGTATGTGCCATAAGCATTTATAATTATGATACTCTAGGACTAATAACTAATTTTTGGCAAATATTTTTACAAAGTCTGTCGGAGCGCGAATATCCTAGCGGGACACGCAAGGAGCACAAAAACAACCCCCCAGTTTTGGGGTTAAATGAAAAAGTAAAAAAAAAAAAAAATCTATTTCGGGCTACAACTCACAAACTAATACAGGCACAGGCTTCAAATTCTCCAGGAATATGTGTTAATATGCATCCTGGTGCCTGATAATAGTTTGAATGCCACGAGATATAATAATATAAAATTGTTAAATACATAAAACTGATTATTTTAATGCATTTTTCTATTAAAATTGCAAGTATTATACTTAGGAGACAGAAACTGTACATGAAAATGATCAGATGAATATATAATCATGTATGAAGTTTCATGACTGTACCTATTATGTAATCACATAAAATGGCTGCCAAAATAAAAAAAAATGGACGAGTTATAATTTCATTAAATCTGCTCATAACTTCATTACTACCATGGATAAAGTACTAAATTTTTTAAGTTTTAATGTCTGAGATTGACTGAATGTAACTGAAATCTGGAGGTGCAACTGCAAAGGTCATATGCCGCTGGACATCAAGATAAAAGATACAGAAAAAAAAAGTGCATATTCAAAGTGAGGTTAATACCCGTTAGGAGAAGTAAAACACATAAAATATCAAAAGAGTAGATTGTTATATATCAATTACTTATAAAAGTGGAAGGAGGCCCGCCTCCTGAAGAAAACTAAAAACATCAGTAAAATCGCTAGAGGCTCCACCAAGCATCGAGGACAGACAGTAGGCATCATCTGCCTCCTTATGCCTATGGAGGAATCTCTGATGTAGGTCCGCCAGACTCGGACACTAGACCAGCAAGTGTCGGACAGTAAGGGTAACAAGGCAATCATTGCAGTATGGCTGAGTCTCACCGCTCATCAGGAACCCATGTGGAAGTCGAGAGTGCCCAATGTGAAGGCTAGCAAGAGCCACCTCCAATCGCCGAGGCATGGAGGGGAGAAGTCTTGGCACAACCAATCTCTGAAAGATTTCTATTAGTTTATTATGAGCAACACCATCCCAGTGTCTCTGCCAAAACGTACAAATTGTACTGCAAGTAAGCAGGAAGTGGGCAGTCGGTAGTCAGTTGGGGGCTGTTAAGAAGACGCAGCTTTACCTAATGTATCTGCCCTCTTTTTGCCCACCACACCAACATGTGAGGGAACCGACAGAAGTCCACATGACGGCCACGACGGCCAAGAAGAAAACGCCACTCTAAAATTGATAAAACAAATGGATGGGATGCATTAAAAGACTCCAGTGCAGAAAGAGCAATACGAGAGTCACTAAAAATCACAAAAACAGATCGGAGGAGAGTAAAAATCATTTTGAGAGAATATAAAATCGCAATCAGTTCCACCATATACACAAGAAATACTAGGAAGGCTACTGCCTCTACTAAAGGGAGAGAAGACAACACGAAAACATACTCCAGTATCAGTCATAGACCCGTCAGTATAGATGGGGACAGAACCCTCATGAGTGGAGGCATGTTCTAAAAAGGGAGGGAGGGACACCTAAGAAGAAAGTGAGCCCTTTTTACCAACGATGGACCTACAAAATTTTATAACGGACCTACAAAATGTCATAAGAGGGAGTAGCCAAATACCCACCCTTGGGATCCGATGAGGAGAAACTGCCGGTCTCGGAACAGAAATGGCTAACATAACAGACCGGACTCTGTAACCAAAGGGCTTGAGAAAACTAGGACGGGTATCATAAAGAGAAGATAGAGAATCTTGAGAGATGATGGAACAATAAATTAAGTCCAGAATGTGGTGAAGACAATAGCGACACATCATCATCAATGACTGGCGTTGCAAATCCAAGGGGAGTACACCAGCATCTACCAACAAACTTGAAATTGGGGATGATCTGAATGCCCTTGTTACCAGATGTACACCAGCATGATGCACAGGACTTAATAACTGGAAACGGGAATCTGTTGCAGAGGAGTATATCTCGCACCCATGTTCAACTTTAGGAAGAACAAGAATCCTATGCAAGAGGAGGAGGGTCTGACTGTGAGCACCCCAAGAGGTATGAGCCAAAACTCTCAAAAGACTCAAAGCTTTAAGACAAGCTGCCCTAACAAAATGAATATGAGGAACCCAGGTTAGTCGTCTGTCAAACAGAAGACTCAGAAATCATGTCTCTTCCACACAGGATATTCTCCGACCATAGAGATACAAGTCAGGGTCTGGATGAACTCCCTGAAGATGACAAAAATGCATAGCCACTGTCTTTGTTAAAGAAAAACAGAAACCTAGAAACTCTGTCCTGTCAGAATTCTATTAAGAGCCAGCTGCAACTTCCTCCCTATCAGAGACATTCTAGATGCGGTGAAGGAAATTAAGAGGTCATCAACATATAATGAGCCTCGCATACAATCAGTAAATACACTGATGACGGTGTTGACGGCCACAGCAAAGAAAATAACACTAAGGATATCCCCTTGCAGTACTCCATCCTCTAGTGCACGGGCATTAGGAAGCACTCTCCCACTCGGATCCTTAAAAAACAATTAGATAAAAAGTGCTGAATGAAAATAAGCTAGCACCCACTAAGACCAAATTCATGAAGAGCAAGTAAAATGCCATGATGCCTGGCAATGTCATATGCCTTCCCCAGATCGAATAACACCGTGACCTGGTGTTGGTTAGTGGAGAAAACCTCAGACATAGAAAATTCCAAGGGCAGTTGTGCATCAGAAGTAGATCACAATTTTTGACAACCATGCTGGCCAGGGGATAAGAAGTCACTTCTCTCCAAAAACCACAGCCTAATACTGACCATATTTTCCAGAACTTTACATATGGAAGATATCAGAGAAACTGGCAGATAATTCGTCACCCTGGTTTAGGGATGGCGACAACCACAGCAACACCCCTAACATCCCGGAAACTCCTCAGAACACCAGATCTTAATAAATAATGAAGGCAAAAACAAAAGGGAGTAGACTGTAGCACCAGTCGAGCAGGGCAGTACTCCCGAGGTGGATGGAAAGCTGATGACAAGGAGTGCTGGAGCTCCCGTTTCATCAGCCCTCAGGACTAGTTCCTGACAATCCCCCTTTGCTGAACTTTTTCAGTGTCTCAGTTACACAGAGAGTAGGCCAGCATGCTCTCCAGTACAAATTTCTCTAACTATCTTCACCAAACTACATGCACAGTACACACTACACTTCCTATTCAAAATTCAACAAAAAATGGCGTCAATTAATCAAGCCTCGGAGTCCCCAGGGGGGGGGACCATAAATGCCCCCGCCATCTGCCCCTCTTCCGGTGACGACTCGAGGTGCCTGGAACCACTGTCTCTCTTCTTCTTCATTTCTGCAACATTCGCGTCCTTTCATCTAACTTCGCTCTGTTGAGCACCACCTCTCCTCCTCTAAACCTCACCTTCTTTTTCTGACGGAGACTCAGCTGTGTGAGGCAACCGACAGCAAACCCTTTTCTGTATCCTCCTACTTTTTCTATACTCATTTCAAAGCCAAAGGTGGCTGTTGTGTATACATACGCAACGACTTATCTTGCTCTCGTGTTCCTGAACTCGATTCTTCTGAATTCTCCACACTCTGGCTTCAGCTTTCCTGTCATTCTCTGACTCAATATATCTGTGCTGTTTACTTATCCCCTAATTCTACTGACTATCAAAAATTCTTTGACTATCTTACTTCTATGATGGAACACATTCTGTCCATATCTCCTTTCTCTGAAATCTCCATTCTTGGAGATTTCAATGTTCACCACCACCTTTGGCTCTCCTCTCCTTTCACGGATCCACCTGGTGAACAAGCCTACATCTTTTCTATCCTTAATGACCTAGAGCAGCTTCTACAGCACCCTACCCGTATCCCTGACTGCCTTGGAGAGAGCTCCAACATACTTGACCTCTTCCTCACAACTAATCCTTCTGCTTACTCTGTTAATCTTTTCTCTCCGTTGGGCTCCTCCGATCACAATCTTATTATCTTAACCTGTCCTATCACTCCGGTACGGCCTGTGGACCCTCCAGGGAAACGTCGTCTGTGGCATTTTGGAGCCGCGAACTGGGAGGCCCTCAGGCAGTACTTCTTTGATTTTCCCTGGAATGATTATTGCTTCCATGGCCGTGAGCCATCTGAGTGTGCCTTGCGCATTACGGAGGTTATTCTCTCGGGCATGGAAGCATACATTCCTTTCTCATATCCTTTGACTAATGCAAGAAAGCCTTGGTTTAATCACGCTTGTTCTAATGCTGTCCGCAACAAGGAGAAGGCCTACAAAAGGTACCGGAGCCAACCCACCCCTGAATCACATCATCTTTACATTTCTGCCCGGAATCGTGCTAAGTCTGTTCTTCACTCTACTAAAAATAATTTCATCCATACTAAATGCTCTCAACTCTCCAACTCGAATTCTTCCCGCTCCTTCTGGCACCTTGCCAAAAATCTTTCTAACAACTTTACCTCATCATCCTTCCCTCCTCTTTTCTACTCTGATGGTTCTGTAGCTATTTCTTCTACTGATAAAGCAGATCTTTTCGCACAGACTTTCTCCTCCAATTCCACCTTAGACGATTCCGGTGCTGTTCCTCCATCACTTCTCCCCTCTGACTTCCTCATGGCTGACATTAAAATTTCTTCAGTTGATGTATTTTCTGCCATCACTGGCCTCAGTACTAACAAGGCATATGGGCCTGATGGGGTCCCTCCTGTTGTTCTCAAGAACTGTGCTTCTGTGCTTACACCCTGCCTAGGCAAACTCGCCTTTGTCTGTCCACTTGTACCTTTCCTTCTTGCTGGATATTTGCTCTCATTCAGCCAGTCCCAAAGAAGGGTGACCACTCCCAACCCTCCAACTATCGTCCAATTGCTTTAACGTCCTGTATTTCAAAAGTTTTCGAGTCAATTCTCAATAGAAAAATTTTAAGGCATCTTTCCTATCACAACCTTCTTTCTGATCGTCAGTATGGGTTCCGTCAGGGACGCTCCACTGGCGATCTTCTCACCTACCTTTCAGACTCCTGGTCATCCTCCTTTCGGGACTTTGGCGAAAGCTTTGCCATTGCACTTGACATCTCAAAGGCTTTCGATCGAGTCTGGCATAAATCTTTAATTTCCAAACTGCCCTCTTCTATCTGTGCCTTCATCGCTAGCTTCCTTTCTGGTCGTCTATAGCCGCTGTTGTAGACGGCCATCGTTCTTCTCCTAGATCTATCAACAGTGGTGTTCCTCAGGGCTCTGTCCTATCACCAACTCTCTTCCTTTTATTCATCAATGATCTTCTAAGCTGTACATCTAACCCTATCCACTCATACGCTGATGACTCCACCCTTCACCTTTCCATTCGGTTCCCACAACACCCATCTCAACAGTTACTTCAAGAAACAAGGGATGAGGCTGTGGCACACCTAATGTCTGACTTCGCTCGTATCTCTGACTGGGGTAAAAATAATATGGTTGTCTTTAATGCATCTAAGACTCAGTTCTTACACCTATCAACTCGACAAAATCTTCCACAGGTATACCAATTAATGTTTAATAATATTCAGCTTAATCCTGCATCATCCTTGAATATGCTTGGGGTTTCATTTACTCAGGACTTATCTTGGAAAGATCATATTACATCTCTTGTAAAATCTGCTTCCAAGAGATTGGGTGTGTTAAGCCGACTCCGCTCTTTCTTTACCCCTGCACAATTGTTGACTCTATACAGGGGTTTTATCCGCCCCTGTGTGGAGTACAACTCTCATGTGTGGGGAGGCTCCCCACATACAGCCCTTCTCAATAGGGTGGAGTCAAAGGCTTTTCGTCTCATTAACTCTCCTCCTCTTACTGACTCCCTTCAACCTCTGTCTCTTCGCCGCACTGTTGCATCTTTATCTCTTTTCTATCTCTACTTTAACCCCTTAACCGCAGGGCGTCACATTCGTGACGCTTGGGAGCAAGGGATCATACCGCAGGGCGTCGCTTTTGTGATTCTGTGTTATTTTGAATTCACCCGGGCTTCCAAGTGGGGGCTTGTATCATCTATCAGTACTGCCAATGTCCAACACTAGTCAGCACTCCTAATCTCATCTGTACTCCCATCCATTGTTGACAATTTAGCCATTTCTCCCCGTTCTTGACTCCCCTCCCTACCCCCCCTCCATTACCCTATCCTCTCGCCTGCCCAGCCATGCTACGCTAAGTAAATCTTCCCTGGAATTTTTCACTGATATCATCCATTGAAATAAGCCCTATGTCCTATTCTTATACCATATAATATATACAAGAAAGAAATAAGGTAAGTGAGAGTGCCATACACCTGGAATTGGCTAATTATCACCTGACAACACTTCACGTGCACTCGTTCGCTAATTTTCGCTGTTTTTTTCCCCTTGAAATATGCTGTATAATCTTTTTCCGTAATAAATATACATGTAAGGAGGGAAGGGAGAAGCCTAAGTGATATTTACATTCACCTGGAACTACCTAATTTATAATGTATTATCTAGATTTCCTGCCAATCATTTCAGTGCTAGACATAGCTGTTTCAAGAGCTAACATTGGTAGCTCTGAATATCCCCTAAAGTAGGCCTCTACCCCGGCCCTCCGTTATCAGTTTACTCTCATCTTCCGGAGTGAGGGTACGTATGTTTCTTCTTGCTGACTTCAAGGACTTTTTCACCCCCATGCAAAGGGCCCTGTGACCTTTACCCCCTACTAAACCTCGTGTGGAAAGAGGTAAAGGGCTGACAATTGATAAAAGAGTGACTACGATCTTTCTATTGAGTAAAACAGTGCAAGTGGAATTGTAAATAATGTGTAAATAATGTGTAAACAGCAAGTGAAAGTAATGAATGTAAATATACGTGAACAATGGAAAATAGTTTTATAAGTTACTTCAAGTGACAGTGCATAACACAGTGTAAATAAAATAGAAATGTAAATAATGTAAATAAAATAGAGAACGTAAATAGAAATGTAAATGAGTAGTATTATAAGAATACGAGTATATACACTAGGAGTAATGAAAGTGAAAGTTTCACTCTAGCATGTCTGAATGCTATGAGTTATGAGAGTGAAGATGAAAGTGACATTCACTCTCAATGCTAGTATACAGGAGGAGAAAGTGAATGCTACGTATTTTACTGAAAGAAATTGAATCCCTACAGTGACAATAAACTAATACTACTGAAGGAAACTTATGGATAAAGACTGTAGATATATATAAGTGTTATATAGTAATAGAAATATAAAGTGTGAGGGGTTTTATGAATAATAAATGACAGAGTAACAAGAGCGAACTAGGGCCAGTGCGACGATCAGACGCGCTCGTAATTTCCATTGCTTTCACAGGGTTTTTTTTTTTTTAGTATGGATCCCAAACTACTTGAAAATTGTAGAATAGTGTTTATAGTGTTTGTATCTGGCTGTGGTAATCATATTACGGGTTGTCGGGAAGTGTAAAGTGGAGACTTCGTTACCCTACTTCAGAGGTCTCCACAAGTCTTACGGTAACAGACGAAGGCTCAACAATCATTCCAGGAGAAAGCTGAAGGTATGTGCCATAAGCATATTTAATTTTAATATTCTAGGACTAATAACTGATTTTTGGCAAATATTTTTTGAGAGTCTGTCAGAGCCCAAATAACCCCGCAGGACACGCAAGTCATTGGTAAACAAGCCCGCGGTGTAGGGGTTAATGGTCACTGCTCCTCTGAACTGTCTGCTTGCATTCCTCCACCTCTACGACGGGCGCGTAGCACCCGTCTGGCAGCAAACTCTCATCCCTTTTCTGTCCAACTCTCTAATGCAAGAGTTAACCGTTACTCCCTGTCTTTCATTTATGCAACAGGTCAGCTCTGGAACTGTCTCCCTCTATCTGTATTTCCTGCTGCCTATGATCTCCAATCTTTCAAACGCAGTGTGTCCAGGCATCTCAAAATGATTGGATCTTGAATTTGGCTCTCTATTGTATTTTGTTTTTCTCTTGGAGGGAACTGTTACTGCGGGCTCATGGCCTTTGGTTCCTTCTTCCTCGCATAAAAAAAAAAAAAGACAGGTGAGGTAAAAATGCATAAGGAATATCATCACAACCAGGAGAGGAATCATATCACTGCGACAAAATCACCTGGAGTTCAGAAACTGAGAATGGAACATTGTAAGACTTTCCCTCAGAAGAGGCAAAACTAAGACCACGAGACTCTAGGCGCCTGTGGTGGCAAGCTGAAGGCATAGTTGTATCCTTCTGTGACACACTGGCAAAATGATCGACAAGGAACTCTACAACAGTGAAAGGATCAGCCACAGTTCCACCTGCTGCAGGTAAAACAGGAGGGGAGGGTATAGTAAATATTCCTGAAATTTTCCTTACCCGGTTCCACACCAGAGTGACGGAAATCCTTGAACTGATGGAGGAAAAACAGCCCTTCCAGGATGAACGCCTGGCCTCCTTTAAAACCTGCTTCATATGAGCTCGTGCCCTCTGATACACCATCAAATACTAAGGACCCCTATGGTGCCGATGAAGTCGAGAGAAGGCGATTCGTTTGGCTTTCATTGTGGAACTGCACTCATAGTTCCACCAAGGAACAGGACATTTAGGAAATTGACCCCTCATTCTTGGAACAGATAAAAGGGCTGCTGAGTGCAACACATCAGTGAAAAATGACACTGCCTCAATAAGACAGCCAAACTCATTGACAGAAAGGGAAGTGGAACTTAATTCCCTAAACCGTGGCCACCCAGCTTCATCCAGAAGCCAGCGAGGAAGATGTGACTGAGGTCAATCTACACTAGCAGTAAGGAGTAAGGGAAAATGGTCGCTGCCATAAAGGTCTGACAACACATCCCAGTTAAAATCTAAAACAGCATCAGTTGAGCATAAGGACAAATCTACTGCAGTAAAAGTTCCAGTCTAGCTATGGAAATAAGTCATTTTATCAGAGCTGGAAATGCCCAAGTCCTCATCTTCCACTAAAGAGGCCAACATGACAACCCAAGTGTTGACCACACTGTTTCCCCATAGTGAATGATGATCATTCACATCTTCTAGTAGCAGAAAGGGAGAAGGAAGGCGACAAATAAGGCGTTCCAGATCCACCCTTTCAACAGTAGCCCTTGGAGGAAGATAAGACTGCAAACTGTATACTGCCAATGTAAAAACATCCGGAGTGGAGATGTCCAGATGACTGTATGGAATATCCTGGCAAGGGAACATAGCAGCATCTCCATCATGACCTTGGCCTGGCACAGGCTCAGAATAAAAGGCATGGTAGCCAGAAGGACCGGAAGGAACAGCTTCACCTACCATGGTCTCCTGGATGCACATGCACAGAGAAGTAAACTGAGAAACACGATGGCACAGTTCCTCATAGTTAGCACGTAAACCCCGACAATTCTGCTGGGTGATACGAGTAAAACCCACAGGGGAGGGGTGATGATTAAGAGCGGAACTGTATACCTGACAAGCAAGCGGGTTTGGATTGATACTTATGAAAGCCCTTTGGGGGAGCCTGCTCAGCACCAGAAACCCGCACCCTCTATCAAACATCTGAAGGCAAACTTGAGGACGAGGAAGCAAGGTTTACAACTCTCCTTCTTGGAATGGGCATTCCAGTTTGTTTGGAAGGCAGCTTGGGGGCCGCCTTTGGAGATGTAGGATGGCCAGTGCCCCCACCAGAAGTCCCAGAAGTGGAAGTAGAGTTCACAGGACTTGAATCATTTGAGGAGGCCATCCTATGCTTCAGATCTGAAGCACCAACGAGCTGTCCAACAACATCCCCTGGTGGGGACGGACCAGAGGTGAACAATCAGCTTCAGCTGTCACCTGGCTAGATTCCTAAGCCTGCTGGGCAGAGGAAACAGGAAACAGGAGAGGTGTCGACACAAGGTGTGACAAAAGAGACCTTAGGTGGTCGGTCTTCACGCTCAGAGGACTCTGACAAACAATGGGTAAGACAGAAGAAGGGGTCCAGTCAATGTAGACATCTGCCACCACCACAGAAGTGTGCAAGCCGTCAGCCAGCATAATGGGGGAGGAAACAGTTGGAGTAGTGGTCAGGCAAACATCATTCTCACAAACAGTATTAACCATGGGGACAGCATCCTGCAAATCACGAGTTGAAAGAGTGGGTACTGGAATGGGTCGAGGCTGCCTCTGAGATACAGGGCAATGCACTGGCGTTCCAGAAAGGAAAGAAGCATAAGTAACTCCAGGCTGAATGAAGAGTCTGTGCTCTCCTTTTTGCTTGAGGAAACAAAACCCTGTCACGAGTACGAATAGACAAAATCTCCTTTTCAAGGCAGTTTCTTGGACAGTTTCTAGAAGAGACAGCATGGGGACCTCCACAGAGATAGAATATAATGGGTCCTGTACAGTCACTGGTATGGCTTGGCCCACCATAGGAGACATAGACACCAGGAAGGCCAGCCTGTGTATGATGGCAAAATCGGCTAACGTGACCATACCCCTGACAGTGGGAACATTGCTTTGGGGTCGGCATGTATTGCTTAACAGGGAGCGAGAGCCAAGCTAGTTTAACAGACATAGGCAGCATTAGCTTGTTAAATGTCAGGAACAAGGAGGGTGTTGGGGTCAAGATATCCTCTGTTTTCTTGTGCAGTTGCTCAACAGTTACCAAACCAGAAGACCACAGTTCCTCCAACAATTGTGTCTCTGAGTATTGAAGTAGGTCATGGGAAAAGATGACACCCTTACATCGATTAAACATATTGTGAGGAACACAGGTTACAGCCGCACCAGAGACAGAAGACATATTCAGTAATCTTGATCTCTCTTCTGGGCAGGACACCTCAAGAAGGAGGCTTCTATCCTCCTGGGAACAGATTTTAAGATCCCGACCACAGGCCGAAACAATGGCACGGTGCAAATGAAAAATGTTAAAATTTAGCACTGACCTACCCACAGTGGATTTCAGTACCAGATACTTGGCATATGATGCCAACACCGTTTCGTCTGGGGCCAACCCCAGAGCCACACCAACCCGACGGGAACGCCTCACAGATGATGCTGGGGCAAAGGAGGAAACTCCCCAGGGGCCTGGAAAGGCTCCAGAGTGACAAACATTGAAGAAGTGTCCGAAGAATTGGCAGGGCCACATGCAGCGTCATTAACAGATTTAATAATATTCCCCTCCATGTATCAACAAATAATCCTCATTCTCCCACCCCTCCACCCACCATGGAGCCCAACAAGGGTAGGTCGTATGCCAGGGACAAAACTGGCGACCCCAGAGGTAGCAAGAGAGTATACACGGGTAACCACCAGGGATCCTGGACAAGGGTGACTCCAGGACGACAGAAGCCACCAGGCCCCTCAGTGTCCACATGACCCTAGCCAATGCATGACCACCCAATTGACCTCGTTGGGCTCAACCAGGCCGCCTGTCTAGCCAGAATAAGTGACCTAAGAGATGTATTATTAGCTTCAGGGTGCATTGTGGAGCATCACTCAACCCCCAAAACTCCCGTCTTCCAGCATTACAGGATGCCATGCTCAGCAAACACATGGGGAGGCAACAGTCCCATACTAGATGGCAAATGAGCAGGGACTAACATGACCAGCAGGCCTCCTCCACCAGTGATGCAGATGGTGCTTGGTCCATGAGGCCGACAACTGCCGAACTCTGCAAAGGTAGGCAGGCCTCCAAGGTAGGTGGCATTGCCAACCGTGCTTCAAGCCCCGCCACCATGTCAAGGTGACCCCCCGCAGCAGGGCTGTGTTATTCAAGGTAAGGGCCATTATGCCTTAGTTTGGTGCGCAGGGATGTGTGGGATGTGCTTGGTCAGTGGAGGTTTGCAACAGCAAAGCGTTGCCTATGTTTTATACTGGACGTCTATCAAGGTCGAGATATGTGAACGCTTTACTGACTGCAAAACAATCCACAGAACCAGAATGCAGTTCCTTCGGTACACCAGCTTGAGTGAGCGCGTGAACTTCGTGTGGCTGTGGGTGGGCGGCATGTCAACTCGTGCCATAGCCCGGGAGTTTGGCACCAGCGCTGCCACTGTCAGCAGGTGGATCAGGCGCTGGAGGCAGGAGGGTCACATCCAGAACAGACCATACGGAGGAAAACTGCGCAGAGGGAAACATATCGTTAAAAGAGGCAATGGATGTAAAGGTTTCATTCCCTCAGGCTGTAATGCTGCGAAGTCAAAAGAGGCAAGGAGGCACATGGCACAATCAGATGATATTCCTGTGTATGTGTCAATGACTCCTTGTCCGATACATCACGCGATTTGGATGTTAAATTACTCAGAACTATTAATAATGCAACAGAATTTCCCCAAGAATACATTCCAAGTTCAGTAGTATTCCAATTTGAATATGTGTAGTGACTAAAAATGAAGTAAACATAGTTCTGTCCAGTCGATCAAAACTGCATCGCTCAAGAGCGGCACAATGATATCCCATATCATCCGAAATGATCGAAATAATTTATGCAGTCCCAAAAACGATTTTTTGTCATCATCTAATTATTGATATAAGAACAATATGGACTGGAAAATGCTAAAAGCATGGAATTTTTAGCACCCCCCAAAAAAGGGGGGGGGGCTAAAAATTGTGGGAAAAAATAATAATTGGGCAGTTTCCAGTAGCCATCGTTCGTGGTGTCAGACTGTTTCGCACCAAGTGTGCACCGATATATATATATATATATATATATATATATATATATATATATATATATATATATATATATATATATATATATATAATTCCCTTTTCCGTCTGAAGAACATTTACATCTGACGAAAAACAATGAAAAACCCTATGTTTATTATTGCATGTTTCAGATGGTTCAATTTTTCCACGCTGTATTGGTTAAACTTAGGGAAGATTCATGTGTCTCTGGCACGTATTCTCGTTGAGAAAGGAGACTTCCTAGCACCTCTTCCTTGGCGGTTTATTTTTGGATATGGCTCGCTAATATCCTTTTGCACACTATTTAGTCAGAGTATCTTGATTGTAGAAAAAGTTTTAAAGCAATGGGATGGTAAGGCGCAATAAGCAAAAATCGTTTAGGAAAAGGTATTAGGGAAGTACTTCAATACTGTTGCGTATAATGCCCACCTGAAACATATACACTGTATTCTGTAATGATCTATGGATGACGTCAATGTCATTATGATATATTCTGAAGGCCAGTACTCTTGGCGGTTAATGAAGCTCCCTAACACGTTTTCCCATGCGATTTATTTTGTTTCTTACACTTAATGTCCTCGCCTGTGTTATATAAACGCTTCTGATGTCGCCGTAATCTGCATAAATAACCTACAAAGGAATATTACTGAGTCATATCCAAAAACAAATCGCTATGGAAGAGATGTCAGGGAACCTCCTTTCCCTATGAGAAAACGGGTCAAGGGGAAAATGAAGGATTTTTAATTACGCAGTGCCATCAAGGGAAAAGGACGGACTCATAACTTCAGTGTGATGTCTCCTTCTCCTTATATATACTTGCTACCTACAGACGATTTTATTAAGCTTTGAGGAGAATATACAAAATGGTTGTATGAGATGTCACTGTCATTAATCCCTTTATTACCAAAGATCTCCATTTTCAATAGTCATCTGGAGACAGCAAGAATAGAATGCATACATTATCGTAGCGTAGGGGTCAGTAGCAGCGTAGCCCTGAGTTAATTTGAAACGTGATCCCGGAGGGATGCATTCTTAAGCTCATCTGAAGTTTACCTCCCCTTATTTCTGTGGACGGGGAAGTAGCTGAGGGAGTTCTGTACAATCAGGCAGTTGAGAGACCTGGTTTTAATCATGCCACCACCTGAAGGCATTCCTCTGCAAGCCCAGTGCAGGCGTTAATGTGGACAGAAGTAATCATACTTTGAGGCAGGAACCAAGCAGCCCTATTTGAAGGGTGGATGACGGTGATGTAATTTATACCGTAGGGCCACTCAACTGGCGGCCCGGGGACCAAATTCGGCTCTTGAGTCATTTTTGTTTGGCCCTTTGACCAACTCAGGAGAACAGAAAAAAACAAATATTAATCATAAAATAGAAAGTTTTACATTTTTCTTTTTAGTCATGTATCTATGGGAAATGTAAATGTAAATAATATATGAACTTCTCCCTCTTTTTCTATATATATGTGTAGAAATAGAGGGGGGAAAATACAGGTATAATAATATATGGCCCTTTTTTGAATCTGAGTTTCATAATTTGGCCCAACTTCTAGAGTAGTTGAATAGCCCTGCCGTAATTCTTCATAGGCTACCCACGACACTGGCAGTTGTAATGTTAAGTAAATGCAGATAAATGAAAATGTGATTGGTTAGCTACAGATTATTACTGAAAGGTGTATTCTTTGGCCCGTATTCTTGTCGGTAAAGGACTCCCCCAATAGTTCTTCCTAAGAGATTTATTTTGCTCATTACACCTTACTCTCCTCTTCTGTTGTATGTATATGCTTCATATCTCGCTTCACGTTACATACATGCTATACCAAAGGATATTAGCCAGCCGTGTCTAAAAAGGAAGCGGTAATAGGGAACCTCCTTAACCGACAAGAATACGGACCTTTGTGCTTAGGACACTTTACAGAGGCTCAGCTTTAGCAGTATGCTTGTATCTAATGCACGTGAA
Organism: Coenobita brevimanus; assembly: GCF_032717465.1. Taxonomy (NCBI): domain Eukaryota; kingdom Metazoa; phylum Arthropoda; class Malacostraca; order Decapoda; family Coenobitidae; genus Coenobita; species Coenobita brevimanus. Next base: position 45,821,416 of record NC_136999.1, on the reverse strand, counting down.
TGTTCTTTGGTGTAATATAAATTTTAACTGTCAGTACTGAAAAGCTGAGGAATTACAAAAATAAATATTGAAAGCAAACAACTGTCGTTTGGGGACGCCAGGCTGGTGATAGTAACAAAGCCAGCACAAACGTCATTATCAGTGAGATGTTTCGATCTCACCATATATTATCAGACCTTGGTACAGAAACAGCTATTATTTGTATCTAGCATGCATAAAAGAGTAACAAAAAAATTATTACATAACTTGCATTAGGAATGATCAAGAACATATAGAAAAATGCTGAAGTCCACGAAAAAAAAAAAAAAGTTAAACAATTATATACTACGTAAATATGACGCATTTGCCACAAAAGAAGTAATGGGAAGCTGTGTAATTAAAACCACAAACAGTGGTTGTATAGGCTTGGTAAGATGAGATGCGGTTACGTCAGGTCAGGTTCCCTTTTGTCCCTCCCTGCTGCTGGTGTGTATGTATGACCTCCACTCATGTTTCTGTGTCACTTTTTCGGAATATGAAATACACGTAACTAATTACTATCTCAGTTTTCATTTCTGTTGTCATTAATCTGCATACATATCTTCACGATGAAATGAAGATTCCCCATGTATTTTATCTATGTAATGCTCATCCAGTGATCTTTATTGAGTGAATTCTTCAGCCATGAATGCAAAAATTGGTCACGTGTTTGTGCAGAAACGCTCACATTTGCTCTTTCCACTGTCTGCTCTTATATACGCTGTCTGTAGAGTCCCATTTAGACTGAACTTGTTATATGTATGTATTACTAAGAACTGTCTAGTTGCTTCATGAGGGGGAAAAGTAGCTTCGTATTGTAATCCTTTGTACAAGTGAGTGAGCATAATAATGCTTTTTCAGTCTGTTGAGGGTATGGACAGCACACCTGGCATGCCTGGAATATATGCACCTAGACAGTACTAAATGGAAATTATTCAAAATGGAAAGGTTACAGGTGAGGTTTCACAGTTATTAGTAATATAATTTTGGCAAACTTCTAAATTGGTGGCAATCTGAATGTAATTGAAGGTGAGGAAAAGATTCTTAGACCTCAAAAATGTTTTGTTTCATTCAAGGGACTTCAAGTTTATGTTACAAAGACACCTGAACAAAGTCAAGAAGAGGCAAGTAGAATTTACTGTAGAAAAAAAAGGCCACAAAATATGAAGAAAGTAGAAAAATGACAAATGTGGATTGTAAAAAGTCTGGGAGAAAATCTCTATATAATTTAGATAAATGTCTTTGAATGTCGCCTGTACACTGTAAATGTTAAAAACAAGAGGGATAGACAGTATTACACAACTGGATATGGCAAAATATAGACTATCTAAAGGATGTATTGCTTTCTGGTAAGAGCAAATTATTTTTGGAACCATGTATCAGATTTAAAGAAATAATTGATAAAATGGTAACAGAAGAGCAAAATGCTGTAACAAAATGACACACACACACACACACACACACACACACACACACACACACACACACACACACACACAAGTTCAAACTTGTCAGAAATTTTGATAAACTCCTTTATCTGACGAGTGTTAGTCTAAACACGACCTTAACCCACCGACTCCCGTTGACGTATATATACATCTGAATGCTATGTCACTGTGACTCCTGTTGATATATATAAATGCGTTGCCATTGCAAGGTCCCTAATTTGCACAATTTCCAAACTTCGTGCGTGATTTTTGGCACGTACATGCAGGCAAGCCTTCCCTAACTGTTGCCAGGCAGGGGCGCTCCCAGACCCTGCATGACCCACTCGCTCCTTGTCTGAGTCATTCACCTTTTAGCAGTGACTCAGAACAGACATAGCGCACCGAGGTCTCTCTGAGGACGAAATTCAAGCCTCCCTGGATGCCTTCACAGGCAACAGTGATTCTCCACTGCATGACGATGTGGAGGACAAGGATTACGTGCAGCATGAGGAGGAAACAAGCTCAGTGATGAGGAAGTACTGTCGCCAAGGAATGTGCGGTATGATATGTACTGTGAGGCGAGGGAAGGCCAGCCTGGACCTCATACACATGCATGCACCTCTCTCCAGGCCCTAGGCAAAGGGTCAGACAAGGACGAGGACAAGGACAGGACCATAGTACGTGGTGTTACCTCATGGTTGGGGAGGGAGAAGGTTTTGCCATGAGGATCCAAAGGTGCGGAGAGAAGGAAAATTAGGTATGGTCCTTCTGTGTTGTCGGGGGAAGATGCGAGTGGTGTGGCGGGAGTAAGGGATGAAAGGGAAAGTGGTGTGGTGGGAGTGCCCGGTGAGAGGGAAAGTGGTGGTGGAAGGGAGGCAGTGCATGCACGCGGTGTACCTGAGCAGCAAGGAGGCAAGGTGGAGCTGCTCCTTAGCACATCTTTCACCCTGCAATATTCCCACACTTTCTCCCCACAGCCCCGAGATGTGGGGAAAGTAACAAAAGGGAAGGGAAGGGGAAAGGAAAAGGGAGTGGGAAGAGGAGCACGAGTGGGGAAGGACGCCACACTCCACCTCCCCAACCTCCCCCACCACCCTCTCCTCCCCACCCTGACGATAGTGTCAATGGAGACGAGGCTGGAGATGGTAGTGTGTCATGGGACTGGGAAGAAAAGAATAATTTCATTCCCATCATTAATCACTTCACTGAGGAGTGGCGGTCTGGCTGCACGGCTCCAGGTATCCATGCAGGCTCCACCAGGGTGGATTTCTTCCACCTGTTCTTTGGGAAGGAATTTGTGGGCCACATTGTGGAACAAACGAACTTTTTGCGAGCAGCCAGTTCCGTGAAAGTGAGCATCACGGTACGACGAGCAGGCACTCCAAACAATATGACTATCCAGTAACCCTAGGTGAGATGTTAATTTTTTTTTGCCCTGGTTCTCTTGATGGGTGTGGTACGAAAAAATCAAATTCCTGGATATTGGTCCACAGACCCAATGACCAGCACACCTTTCTTTGGGAAGGTAATGGGTCGTAATTGAGTCTAGCAAATTCCCAGCCGTCTCCACTTTTACAATGCCGACAACCCTGCAAATGTAAATAACACAGATAAAATGAGGAGAATTCGGCTTGTTTTTGATCACCTATGGTAAATGTTCCACTCACCATTTTATTCTCACAGAGACCTTGTCATAGACGAGAGTCTTGTGTTGTGGAGAGGCAATATTTCCTTTTGCCAGTACATACCCAGCAAGAGATACCGTTTTGGGTTCAAGATCTTTGTTATGTGTGACTGTAAGACAGGTTATGTGCAAGACATAGTCTTGTACACCGGCACACAGACAGACATAATAGAAAATCGTAGTAATTGGACTTTCAGGGGCCGTGGTGAACACAATGACAGAGGAGTACCTTCATTGTGGTCACGTGCTGTACCTAGACAACTGGTACACTAGCCCTCTTCTCGCTTGGTTCCTCCCTCCACCAACACGACACTGGAGTCTGTGGTACAGTAAAGAAAAACCATCGTCATATGGTCAAGGTTGGGAGGAAACTTGACAAGAACTAGGTGGTTTTCTTCTAGGCGAATAACATCCTTGCCACCCTGTGGAACCACAACAGGGAAGTTTTCCTCCTGTCTATGGTACACTGCCCTCTCATGCACCGCAGAGACTCCGTGGATCAACGCAGCAAGAGGAGGCACCACATCTGGAAACCGGAGTCGGTACTGGACTACAATGTCAAAATGAAGCAAGTGGACCAGTCTGACTCCATGATTTCCAGTGTGGAGTGTGCCAGGATGACGATGAAGTGTTACAAAAAGCTCCTCTTCCACTTGCTCAACATCACGGTCCTCAACACACACTACCTCCACGCAATGACAACGGGAACCTCTGAGACCTTTGAGGGGTGTGTGAGGGAGCTGGCTCGTGAAATTATCGGCAGATACGCACAAGACAGGCCCCACCACAGCACCCGCACCCCTACTGCCGCCCAGACTTCCCTACGTCTCACAGGATGCCACTTCCACAGCAGAATCCCTCCTCAGCCAAACCGTCCTGGACCCCAGCACCGCTGCCATGTATGCAAGCACTCTACAGTAAGACCAGCCACTCAGAGGAAAGACAATGTACGAGTGTGTGGACTGCAACGTAGCTCTGTGCCTTGAGCCATGCTTCCAGGAATATCACACCTTACTACATTATTGATACTGTGTGTGCTTGCGATAATATGATGCTCACTGTAAAAGTAAGGCCTGTACATATGCGATAATATGACGCTCAGTATAATAGTAAGGCATGTAAATATGTGATAACAATTATAATTATCAAGTGGAAACGGGTGTAGTGTTAGTGGAAAAGTATTATATAAGTTGAAAAACAGAGTGCAAGTTGAAACAAGAGTCATAGCGAGTTCACTCACTCTGTACAAAGACACAGCTATCTTCCCAAAGTTTGACGAACATATAGTGGAAAAATCGAACCATTTGCAACAAGCAGTAGTAGAGATTGCATTTTCATTGTATTTTGCCAGGTGTAAATTATCTTTGGACGCATCTGGGAAGATGGTTTTGTCTTTCATTGTATATATGCGATAATATGACGCTCAATATAATAGTAAGGAATGTAAATATGTGACAACCATAATATAAAGTGGAAGTGGGTGTAATGTTAGTGGAAAAATATTATATAAGTTGAAAAATAGAGTGTAAGTTGAAACTACAGTCATAGCAAGTTCACTCACTATATAAATATACGCTAATATTACGCTAAATATTATTGTAAGACTTGTAACTACTTCACAACAGTTCTATAAAGTGGAAACGGGTGTAATGTTAGTGGAAAAATATTATATAAGTTGAAAAAAGAGAATGTAAGTTGAAACAACAGTCCTAGCGAGTTAGCAACGTAAATATGAGCTAACAGAATGCTAAATATTATCGTAAGGCCTGTAAATATGTGATAACAGTTATATAAAGTGGAAAAGGGTATAATGTTATAGTTAATGTATTATGCAAGGTGAAAAAATTAAATGTATGCTGAAACAATAATGTCAACGAATCATCTGTGACCGATGTGGGCGATTTTGCTAGGTTCGCTCAAAGGAACAATGCTTATTTCACCTTTATTTTTGTACAAAAAACAATATATTCTTGTACAACATTTTTTTTTGTTAGTAATAAATAAATATCTACTTGTTGTGAATGGTTTCCCATACTAATCCTTACCATGGAAAACGTAACAGCCGCAGAGCACCTCCATAGAACACAGTGTGTACGGAGCATGGGCATCATCCGCGGTGGGGAAGGGGGGACATATCCCCCCCACTTTTCATTCGGGGGGGACAGCATATTGATTGTCCCCCCCCCCCACTTTTTTCGTTGAGTTTTATATACTAGACGCTGGAATGAAGTAACTGATACCAAGGGTGGCTGGACTTGCTTTATTAATGTAGGTGAGATATATTTTGCATAATGATATTTAAATCCACTTTGATGTAGTCTACCATTCACATTTACAATTTTCTGTAGAGCATGACTGACCATCAGCTGAATCAGTGAGTGTTTACGAAGTGCAGGGCGTGAGCCAAAGTTGGTTATGCAATTCATTGTTACATGTAATTTAGGTAAGTTATATGATTATAAATGTTAGTAATGCTGTATAGAAATATGTAGTGATCAGTTATACATTGTGATAGACATACAAAAATATGGTGAAATGATTATCGGAGGTAAGGAAAAAAAATATATAGTGTGGTTGCTGACAAACTAGGCATCAGCCAAGCCACATTGTGAGTGTTGTAACCTCTATTATTCAGCACGAATTGGACGTTAAGGATGTTGAATGTTTTTTTTTTTTTTTTCTAGCAGCAGGGATGTTGCTCTTGTGTGTGCACAAGATACGGCTAGACTAATCTGAATGACGAATGACAATGAGGAAAGACAACGGTAAAAGTAAATGATAGGTGCTCCATACTATGCGAAATAGAGTGATATGGGAAATGTCTCTCTCTTATACCTCCACTCCATTCCTCCATCTCATCATACATACATTTAATATTCCCTGGGCCGCTGTGCTCCTGATAGGGCGGAAGGGGATTGGATGATGGACAGATGAATCCTAAATACTGGCAGAAGTTGCAATCATGTTAATACTAAACTAGAGAGAATTTTGTGCCACATGCAGGAGTGTACGCTGGTAAAGAAGTTAGAAGCCTCGTAAACAACTTTGTATCTATCTACTGTATAGTCAGGCATCATTAGCTCGTAAGGGGTAGCCGTTTGTCTTTGAGTTAGTTGTTTTACGGGGAGGGGCACTAACCCTCCATCAACCTACTTGTTGACACGTAGGGAACACATATGGGTTGGTTATATAGTTACCAACCAGCATTGTAAGTGGTTTCCTGGCTTACAGGAACCAGCTATGCTTGTCACTCAACGTAAAGCCGCCTGAAAACGAAAGAGGAGTAATGAAAAGTGACAGGAAAGATGGGAGAAACAGGAAGAGTGGGAGCAGACATAGAAAGAAAGTCATAAAGGTGAAGGACTATCATCTCATAATTCATCCGCCATTAAGTTTTGTGCCATAGTGCAAAATGACTAACAAGCCATTTAGTAAACAGTATATTATGGATTAGACTGACTTCCCAGGTTTCCATTGGCTTATCTTCGTTACTTTTTCATGCTGATTTTGTGAAGGGTCATTGAAGAAGGGGAGCATTACCAGGACAGAATTGAAAGTATTTGTAACCAGACTGTGGTGAAGGAAGTACTATAGTATGTTGAAGTACTGTACTATGTTGTCTTAGTGATTTGTGGGTGTTCTGCTGATTTAAAAAACTCAGCCCAATCTTGTCATCATGAATTCTGAGTTGTAACAAGAGATTAACACTAGGAAAAGATGCTAATAACGAAGAATGCTGTGGACTGGATCCAGAGCCATAGCGGTGTCTTCTTTTATCGTCTCTGTGAAATAAATTGCAAAAGAATGGAAATCTAGGCCAAGTTAGTGTAAAAGAATTACAGTTTGGATGATGGTCTTGTCTTGCATGCAGATTTCAATCTCCAAGAGGTAACTGGAGGTTTTTCAATTGTACTTCAGTTAGGGGTGTAGGCTGGTCACTTTTTTTTTAATTAAAAGAAGAAGTAACCTAAGGCCAGTCTTGTAGATTATGAGAGCCTTTGGACCCCACACCTCACGGGATAATATACTTAATACAAATGTTTCAATATGTCCAAATTTTGATTTAGTAGAAATTGCAAAGAAAAGAGAGCATATTTTATGTATACTCTGTTTACTTTACTAGGTACAGAGATCCCATCTCCATCATAAAAATGTGAACTGAGCTTAACACTAGAATATGGTGCTAGTCACAAAGAAGTGCTATGGACTGCATGTTCAGTCTTGGTATTCTATTATAAATTAATAGGCCATATAGCCTACTGTGCTTTATGGCCTATTTGGTCTAGTTAGTAAATTATAAATGAAGCAAAATATACGGTAACTACTCTTTGAGGACACTCCAGACAGCTTGTTTATGATTTGAGATGAAAATGTTTTTCCCTTAATGTCTTATACCGGTATTCATTTTCATATAGCCTTAATATGCACCAAATATTGCTCCATAGACTCGCTTAGCTTGTCAAAATTAGCAAACTCTGCCCCCCCCCCCATTTTTAGAGAACAAGTGACGCCCACGATAGGGAGGATTACCTGTTTAGGCCACTCATAAACCCAGCTGACCACCTTCTTTATGATTTTCCATTGTTTTTCACCTAAAATGGAGGATTGAGCCAAAAAATATTTTTTCCAGAATCTGCCGGTATTAGGGGGAGGTCAGTGGTGGAAAATTGGCCGGGACTGGGCAGGTTAAAGTAAATTTACATAAGTCTCTTAGGAGATTAAGGTATAATTTATATTCTAACTCACCAGTAATTATTCTCCTTATCTCCTAGCCAATTCCCCCCAGATTTGGCCAAATCATAAAGGTTACTTAGCTAGACTGAGTTGGAACAACAGATGACAATGAGCCTGATGTTTAGGTTGGTTGCCTTGGGCATCCAAGCGTCCTTAGATGCGTATTTTACAGTATGCAGCTTGAACGGGCTTAGGAACTAGAGTGAGCAAGCATGGCGAGTCTCTTCTTCCTCATAGGATTGAAGGGATGCCGACTATTTATTAATTACAGTGCTAAATACAGTTAAATTACTTCATGAAATATGCAAGGCGAATCTAACAAATTAATCTTAGTTTTAATTTAACTAAGGCCAAATATTCACATTATTTATGTGAATATGTATTAAACCTTACTACGTGTTCTCTTCAGGATACTCGTCATCGTAGCATACAAGCACAGTTACAATGGAAAATTCCTAAATAATTACAAGTATTTGCAATACAGTTGTCCACAAGGGTTGAATACAGTAGCATTTAATTTAGTAAGAATAAGAATTATTAAAGAGAACATAATCTCTTGGTTATAAAACCACTTGAATCAGTCATTAATGCTCTCCAGGTTCTCCTGTGCTTCTAATCAGGGACAACTATTTTAAAAGGTAAAGATTGCAACTGCTCTGGGGGAAAAATTTCCCACAGTTTTGGGGCTGGACGAAAAATGATACGTAGAATCATGTATTGCGACCCTTAGCCAGTAGTTCTCTCCATATGTCTCGAGAACCCTGTGCTCTGGCCCTTCTAGGTCGCGTACCTTGACCCAATTTCTCTCCACCATCCACTGTCTCTGGGGCAGCTGTTAACTCAAGGGGCACCAGTTTATCAATAGTTTTTATGTTGGTATGTCCCCTACATTAATTTTTACAAGTCTCAGCACCCCATCTGAATCTGGGTGCATGGAGATCACTTTATCAAATGACCACTGGGATCTTGGTTGAGCCCCATAAAATTTTTGTCTTAGACTCAAAAGATATTTTTCACTCCAAAGGCTATTCCAGGAGTCCAATACCGTTTTCAGACGTTGGTATCCCTCAGGCAGATTTTGTCCTAATTCATTATTTTCTATTGTAGGATCATCTACTTCCTCCTGTATATCCACAGAAGACACTGGATGGAGCTTTCTGCCACAGAACATATGAGCCGGTGTCAATGCCTCAATTGAAATGCTAGTACCATCCAGATGGATTAAAGGTCTATCCTTAATGCTTTCCTCAATTTCAGTTACCACTGTTCTCAACTCCTCTCTGGTGATCTTAGTTCTATTAAGGTTTTCCTAAGGGAGTTCTTCACAATACCAATCATTCATTTGGTAAATCCCTTTTGCCATGATGCTTTTGGAGCTATGAACTGCCGGGCACAATTTTGTATTCCCAGCGTCGACTTAACCTTTGGGTCATTCATTATATTTGACCCGAGGCGTCCCGTCGACGTATGACTATGTTGCAACATTATGTAATTGCCAGTCCCGTTGATGTACTGGTATGTCGCGCAATTGCAAGGTTCATAATTTGCAAAATTTTCAAATCTCGCGCTTGATTTTGGGTACATAGGATCGCATGACCTTCCCCTACTTGCCACCAGGCGGGGACACTCGGCGACCCCGCACGACCCGCGCTCACCCTTGGCCCGGTCACTCACCTGTTAGCAGTGACCCAGGTCAGACATGGCACTCAGAGGTCTCTCGGAGGAGGAAATCCAAGCCACCCTGGATGCCTTCACTGGCAACAATGATTCGTCACTCGATGATGAGGTGGTGGACAAAGATTATGTCCAACCAGAGGAGGAGGAAACTAGCAGCAGTAATGAGGAGGTCCCGTCCCCCAGGAAGTGCTGCTACGTGACCTATCGTGCTGCTAGAGAGGGCCAGCATGCACCAAAACATTGTGCAACCACCTCTCGGCAGCCCCTACGTGATGTGGAGCCCAAATTCGAGGACAAGGATGAGGACAGAGCCGAGGGACATGCTGCCACTTGGTACGGCCGCGAAATTTTCACTCATCGCGGTCCCGAGCGCACAGCACGTCGTCCTAGCAGGTATGGGCCTAGTATTTTGTTTGGGGAGGGCGGAAGTGGCGTGGAGAGAGTGGGCATTGAAATCGAAAGTTCTGGGGCGACAATTGAAAGTGAGAATGGCGGGAGTGAGTCATCGCTCTCCCGTGGTGGTGTGAGGCGGCAGGGAGTATCACATGGGGCAGTGAGAGTGCGTGATGAATCACGTGGTGTGGTGATGGAGGGGGGAGGTGAGGAGGAACCACTCCCGAGCATGTCTTATTCTCCCCAATATTCCAAGACTTCCTCCCCACAGCCCCCTATTGTTCCCCAAGGCTGTAAGGGTAAGGGAAAGAGGAAAGGTAAAGGCTGAGGGAAAAGGAGTGCGAGTGGGAAAGCCCTCTGCAGTGCTCCTCCCCAACTTCCCCCACCAGCATCTCCTCTCCACCCTGACGAAGGCGACGATGGGGACGATGAGGGCGAGGATTATGTGAATTGGAATTGGGAGGATGGCAGTGATTTTTCTCCCATCATTCACCCCTTCACTGAGCAGGGGCACGCTGGCTGCACGGCTCCAGGAATTCACTGTAGTTCCACCAGGCTGGATTTTTTCCACAGTGAGGGTTTTGTGGAGCAAATAGTGGAACAAACCAACCGTTTCACTAGCAGCCAGTGCTGTGAGAGTAAAAGACTGGGCACAAGGAGCAGGCATTCCATCATTTATGATTACCCTGTCTCTCTTGCAGAAATGTTTTTATTTTTTGCCCTGTTACTTTTGATGGGTATTGTACGTAAAAACAGATTTCTGGCATACCGGACAAGGGATCCTATTATGCAGACACCAATATTTGGCAAAATCATGAGCTGTAATCGGTTTCAGAAATCCTAAGCCACCTCCACTTTTACAGTGCTGATGATCCTGCCAATGCAAATGACACAGATAAGATGAAGCGAAATAGGTTGGTTTTGGATCACCTACGGCAAACATTCCGTTCCTCATTTTATCACTATAGAGACCTTGTCATAGACAAGAGTCTCGTGTTGTGGAGAGGCAATATTTCCTTTTAGCAGTACATACCCAGCAAAAGGCACCGTTTTGGGTTCAAGATCTTTGTTATGTGTGACTGTAGGACTGGTTATGTGCAAGACAGTCTTGTACACCAGTGCACAGACAGACATAGTAGAAGATCGGAGTACTGGACTGTCTGGAGCAGTGGTAAAGACAATGATTGAAGACTACCTTCATCGTGGTCACGTCTTTTACGTGGATAACTGGTACACTAGCCCTCTTCTTGCTCATTATCTACACAGGCATGACATGGGAATCTGTGGCACTGTCAAGGTGAACCGGCGTCACTTGGTCAAGGTGGGGCAGAAACTAGAAAAAAATGAGGTGGTCTTCTTCCAGGCTAACAATATCCTAGCTACAGTGTGGAACCACAACAGAGAAGTCAGCCTATTGTCCACGGTTCACCGCCCCTTGATGCACTGTACAGAGTTCGTGGATTACCGCAGCGAGAGGAGGCGCCACATCTGGAAACCTGAGTGTGTCCTTGATTATTACATCAACATGCGCCTGGTGGACCAGTCAAACTCCATGATATCCACTGTCGAGTGTGCCAGGTCCACGGTGAAGTGGTACAAGATGCTCTTCTTTCACCTGCTAGATATAACTGCCCTCAATTGCCACCACCTGCACGCCATGACAACACGAGTACAGGAAACCTTTGAAGGGTTTGTGAGGGAGCTTACACGTGAGATTTTTGCAAGGAATGCGGTCGAGAGGCCCCAGCAATGCACACGGACTGCTCCTACCGCCCAAACTCCCCTGAGAATATCCGCCTGCCATTTCCCCACTCCTATACCTCCCCAGCCAAATAGACCTAGGCCCCAACGCAGGTGTCATGTGTGTAGTAATTCCCGTGTGAGACCCACCACTCAGAGAAAAGACACCCGCTATGAGTGCGTTGAGTGTGACGTGGGTCTCTGCATTCACCCATGTTTTAGTCAGTATCACACCTTGATGCAATTCTGATATAGTGTGAATGTGATATGACGCTCATACTCAGGAAGAAATGCGAGATACAGACGCTCAGTGTAATTATAAGGCCCGCAGATATGTAAATAGTAGTATGGAAGTGGAAACAGGTGTAATGTAAGTGGAAAAATATGTAAGTGCATAAATATATTCTAAGTTGAAACATTCCTAGCAAGTGTATGTAGATGCGATTTTCTGACGCTCAGTGGAATAAATAAGGCCCGTAAATATGTAAATATTTGTATGAACAGTGGAAACGGGTGTAATATAAGTGGAAAGTTATGTAAGTGCATAATTATTTTCCAAACATTCCTAGCAAGTGTATATAGATGCAATATTCTGACGCGCATTAGAATAAATGAGGCCCGTAAATATGTAAATAGTTGTATAAACTGGAAACAGGTGTAATGTAAGTGGAAAATTATTATGTAAGTGTATAAATATTATCTAAGTCGAAACATTCCTAGTGAGGGTATTTTGAAGCGATATTCTGACGCTCAGTTGAAAAAGGCCCGTAAATATGTAAATAGTAGTATAAGGTGGAAACGGGTGTAATGTAAGTAGGGAAGTATATTGGGAGTTAAGAAATAAAGTAGAAGTTGAAACACGAGTGGTACCGAGTGTGCTTGCTACGTGAATATGCACTAGCATTTCGCTAAATACCCTCGAAAGGAATGTAAATAAGTGAAAACATTTACATTGGTTGAGAAAAGGTTCAATGGCAAAAAAACAATACTATGAAAGTGAAAAAAATTTAATGTATGTAGAGAAAAGAGTCATAGCGAGTGTGCTGAGTAAGCAGATGTGCACAATAGTTATGCTAAATGTCATCGTAATGAATGAAAACAGCTGAAAACATTTACATACAGTAAAAAATCGTAAAATGGCATTGAAACAATATTATGCAAGTAGAAAAAAATGATATGTTTACTGAAACAAGAAACTTAGCAACTAGCATGTGACCAATATGACCAAACTCGCTATGCTCGCATGATGGAACAATGCTTATTTTTTATATATATCATTGAAAACCATTATATTGTTGTTGTGATTGTTTATTAGTTCAAAATCAATAAATGTAGATGTGTTCATTGTTGTTTCTCCCAAAACTACCTACCATAGATAACGTGAGAGCCTCACACATCAGTGACAGAATACGATACCTGGTGCGGGGTACCTCACCTGTTCCGACCACTTAAGGACCCCGGTAAGCCCTTTCTTGGTGATTTTCCTTTGATTCTCAATAAAAGCAGAGGTTTTAGCCAAAAAAACATTTTTCCGAAATAGCTCGGGATTGGGGGATATCAGAGGTGTGAAATCGGTCGGGACGTCACGTGTTACGAGTAAAAGTAGAGGTGCTGCTCCAACAAAATTGGTTCCGTTGTTGCTTATTAAATTATTAGGACAAGACCTTGTAGCTGCAAACCTTCTAAATACATTCAGGAATGTTTCTGAATTTAAATCTTCTGCTAGATGGACTGCCTTGTAAAGGTGCAAGTAAACAATCGTATATACACCTCATGGGGAGTTCCTTCTCCCGTAACAGTTATAGCCCCCGTGTAATCAACTCCAGTTACCCTGAAAGGCCAACTTACATTTACCCTATCACTCGGTAAGGCAGGTGGTCCTGGAGAATCATATGCTCGTTGTTCATACCTCCTACATATAATACAACTTTTGAGATATTTCTTTATGACTTGTCTACCCTTAGGGATCCAATACCTTTCCCGGATTCGGGCCAAAGTCTGCCGCACACTTCTGCGAAGAGTCATATCATGGTCTTCTTTAACAAATAACTGTACAAAATAATCATTCTTGGGTAACAATATAGGATGTCTAGTTTGGAGAGGCAAATCAGCCTTTATTATTCGGCCATGGCATCTAATTAGACCCTTTCCGTCTAAGGACAATACTAAATCTCGTATCAGCTTATTCTTGTTACCAGTGCTGTGGCCTAAAAGGTCAAATATCTCTCCGCAATAATTCCTTTGTTTCCTTTTCAGCCGATATTCCATGGGATCAGACTTCTCAAACCCCACTTTCTTAATTTAATAACTATGTAGCGTTAATAAGTTGTCTTATTGATGAGAATCTGCTAATGACTAAGTGAAAAGTACGTAATTACAGTAGGTTCAGCACTTTTGGGGTGGCGTTTGGAAAGTGACCTATATATATTTATGCCATCTGACTCGACTCATCATCAAGGATAATAGAAGAGAATAATAGATTTTACAGTGTATTACCAACATATATATAAAACGTGTAAATATCCCTGTATCACGCTACTTTCACTCGAACCTTCACACAAATTAATGGAAACGGTGGTAGAGGCGGTGACTGGAAAATGCATTCAAAGCACACATCCACGAGAATACAAGGCTATCAACTCTGTAGAGTACGGACAGTTTAATCCTTCTTGCAGTCGAAATAGGCAGCGTGAACATCGAAGAACAAATCCGTCACTCTCCACACTTCCTCGGCCTGATGTATAGTAATGGAGGATAACAGCAGCCACAACGACCAGGCAGGTACACGTAAAGTAGAAATTGAAGAGCCAGTCACACAGGACAGGACCAAGTAGGCTCAGCACATGAGCTGGCAGACGGAGATCCCATCGGTATCACAGGAACACTTGCCACAATCTCTGATACATCTGACCAGGCTCTGCATGTCGAGGAATAAGGTCGTTAGACACACAGGAGACACAGGGCACCTCACTGATCCTCCAACCTCAGGCCAGGCTCCAAACATAAGTACCGCAACCCACACTGTGCAATAAATTAAATTCAAATAATACCAAGCACCACAATCACACCATATGTTACTGACAAGTAATAAGAGTTTTTATAACACTGTTTGCACAATAATAGTTAAATTAAATAATTTATAAATATATACTTCTACAAAGGTAGTATCACAAATCATTGTCTTCACTTGAACTAACGAGAAAAATAAAACACTAAACAAAACTCACCAAAGTAGAAAGCAGGGTAGGGTCTGTTCACTCTTGAGAAGATAGGCAAATGCTGGCGAGAGGTCAAACGTCTCTACCAATTCGAGTTTGGACGATGCTTCAAACACTCGAACAGTCATTCCACTGGTAATACTGACTCGCACACCAAACAGACCCATAAATCCGCATACATGTGCTTATCAACTCGAAGCTCTGATCCTGGTTCAACTGAGCATTTGCTGACTTACCCTGACAATGACAATTACATCTGGCTCAGGCAGTTCAGGATCTAAGTTCACTACATCAACCTCAGCATTACTATACTGTTTCTGCTCAGGCCAATCTTTAGTGAGTAACCATTTACGAACTTTAAACCACAAGTTATCTTTGATCAGTCTCTTTACTGTCGAACCTGTCGAGAGCAGATCAGCTGGGTTTTGTTTGGAGGACATATGCATAAATTTGAATTTGGAAGACAGCTCTTTAATAGTCTTCACTGTATTACGGATGGAAGGAATTTTACTGTCTTCCTTCCCTATCCAGTAAAGACAAAGCTCACTGTCAGTCCATATATAGATACCCTCAAACTGAGTATCAAGAGTACTGGTTATATACCTAGTAAATTTAGTTGCTACTTCTATGGAAGCCAATTCCATTTGAGGTAGGGTTCTTCCTTTAATTGGCGCAACGCTGGCTTTGGACATAATATTCTTACTCTCCTCTCCTGTTACGTAGTAAGCTACAGCTCCATATGCCCTTTGAGAAGCATCATAAAATACGTGTAAGTGTGACTTCTTATTACTGTTTATTTTCCTGTGAATTCATACGGTTGATGTTTTTTTCAAACTTCTTTCTAATCTGATCCCACTGTTCCACATATGTCTCACCTTCTTCAGTGTCCCAGTCTAACCCCTCTTGCCAAGACACGTGCACTAAATATGGACCCCTAATAACTATAGGACTGACCAATCCTAATGGGTCAAATAACATGGAGACATGACTTAACAAGGACCTCTTGGTGAGTGACATCAGAGGACTTAATTGGTTTCAAACTTATTTCATCAGCTTTTGTATCCCAGTTAAGACCCAACACATTTTGAATTTGGGGAATGTCAGTATTTGGATAGTCCTCTTGTATTTTATTCTTCAAAAGCGGTGAATTTGTATTCCAGCTCTGTAACTGCAAATTTGCCCTCCCACATTCCAAACTGGCTACTTCGTGAGCCTTCAATGCTTCCGCCTCTGTATCAGCAACAGCATGCAAATTACCTATATAGAAAAACCTACCCTTTTTCTGGGCATTTGGCATTTCCGAAATGATGTTTCAAAGTGTAGCAAAGTAGGAAAGGACTAGCACAAGAGCCAGAGCACCGATCTGAAACAGTAATTTTTCAATGAACTAACCTCATTTTGAAGGTCTTGAGGTCAGAGGGTTTATGTAAAGATCCTATCCTCCTCTCTCAATCGAATTCTTAGAAAGCCTTACTAATGTCTGCTGTATAAGCATAAGGTTTCTCTCTAAATCTTAGTAGCACATTCCCTAACTTCTTTGTTAATGTAGGTCCAGAGTATAGGCAATCGTTGAAGCTAGCTGATCCTTTGAAAGCTTTACTACTACAACTGAAAACTATCCTTATGGGAGTAGTTACTAAATCTTTGCTTACATCATGGTGTGATAAAATTAATAATGTCCCTCGTTTTGGTTAACAGAAGATTCTACCTCTTCTATAAATTTATTCTTCAGTAGATCTTTTGTACTATTATCATATATGGTTAGATGTTGTGGTTTGTGTCTCAATTTTCTTAGAAGAGAATTTAACTGAGCCTTAGCTACTTTGTAATTTGTTGGTAACTCCGAATGGTTTAGTTTCGATGGTAATCTTTCACATTACTGTCTATCCTTAAATTCCACAGACTGGTTATACAAATCAAAAATTATTTTATCTTCAGGAAATGGTTCCTCAGAGTGTATTTCTACACTGTTTTGGTCCCACAATTTGTGTACAGGTTCAATTTTTTTCGTCCAGCAAGTCATTTATCTGAGTAGGTTCTAATTAGAGGCTTCATCAAACTCTGTTTCAGAGCTCTGGCACCAGGTGGTCTAGCATCGCCCAGCCTTGATTAAATATTTTTGCGGGGTTTTAAAGACCTGTGAAATTGTATCTAATACTAAGTTTATAATAATATTGCTATTTATAGGACTATTTTTTCCTATTCAATCAAGCATATATATATATATATATATATATATATATATATATATATATATATATATATATATATATATATATATATATATATATATATATATATTACTGTAAAGAAAGAATAACCAGGCTTTCAGAGAATCTTAGCTTGGAGACTAAAATAGTGTGCTGTCTGTTTACATATATTTGAATAAATCGTGTTCAGTTAGTAAAAGGAGATTACCTTCAGGACTCTGATGTGTATATTTTAGCATGCTTTAAAGAAGTAAGCAGTTCCACTGGAAATAATGTACTGAACGATTGCTTAGTTGGTGAATCAGCCATAATAGTCCAAAGAAACGGCATGCAGTACGACACAATAACGATAACAGAGTACGAGGAGTTGAAGTGTAAACTTACTAAACTGTGCAGTGGAGCCAGGGAAACATTTGAAAGAATTATTTGTTTAGACTTTGGTTACTAAGATGACCAAGACGTCCAACAGGTCCGTATTCTTAGGAAAAGTCATACGTCAGGCAGGGCAGCATATCGAAAGGCGCTGCCAAATCTGCAGCTACACATCTATTTTCTTTTGTGGATACTAACGAATGACAGATACTTTAATCACTGTTATCTTGCTTTATGGATGGTTCTAGTAAAATTGCTTAGGTTTTGTCTTTGTGTTATGCTTACAGAGATGAGTAAACTGACGAAAGCTGAATTTACAAAATGACACTTATAATACATTATATATAATCAAAGGGTTCCCATATTGTAATTTCTTTGTAGCATATCATGCCATCTGGGTAATTTGATGAGTAAAATATGTTTTGAGGTGTTTTACTTTGAGTCAATATTAAAAAGAAATTAAGCACTGGCTACTTTTTCAGTGTGTACCCTGCATCAGAGCTGGGCAACAGAAGCGAACCTAGTGGCAGAGTTCTGAAACAGGATCTGGTGAAGTCTCTAATTCTGCACCAAATCTACCTACCATTAATGACTGTGTGGGTGTAACAAAGACTGAGTCCATCAGTTTGGCCTCTCCTTTAGCTTGCTTTGGAAAAGGCAACTGACCCATAATAAGGTTACCTCCTGGACTCTTGAACAACTGCACTTTATTCTTCTTCAAAGTCCTATGTAGGAGTCTTCCACAGTAATCTGAACCAATTATAATTTTTATGGGACCAGCAGTATCTGATTCCACATTTTGTTTTGCCAACCTATTCCCTGAGCTTTCTAGAAGATCAGAAGTTTCCATCAGTCCCCCTATATATATCCCATTGGATTCCAGAGCTCCTGGCCGAGGCACTGTTCCGGAAGGGTCCTGAGCGTACCGCCCTCCGCCTATCGGCTCATAGTCACGAAGCTCATAGGTCCCAACCCAGGGGTTCCCAACTTTATTAAAATTTGAAAATTCCCAGTTCTGTCCAGTTCTGTGGACACTGGGCTCCAGTGGGTTTAAGAAACTGATAGATTTGCCAGCCATTAACCCATTGGATAGCAGAGCTGCTGGTCGAGGCACTGTTCCGGGAGGATCCTGAGCATACCGCCCTCCGCGTATCGGCTCATAGTCGCGAAGCTCATAGGTCCCTCCCTGGGGGTTCCCTACTTTATTAAGGTTTGAATATTTCCAGTTCTGTCCAGTACTGTGGACACTGGGCTCCAGTGCGATATACTTGTCTCCACATTATCCAGTACAGCTGCTGTTATACGGCATTTATATCTGCCAAGTTGTACTACAGGTGTAACTAAATCAAAGGACTGAGCTTCCCTAATAGTTAAAAACCCTGTAATGGCTAGACTTACCTTGCCA
The DNA here is from genome assembly GCF_032717465.1 of Coenobita brevimanus. Classification (NCBI taxonomy): domain Eukaryota; kingdom Metazoa; phylum Arthropoda; class Malacostraca; order Decapoda; family Coenobitidae; genus Coenobita; species Coenobita brevimanus. The sequence goes on along the minus strand of NC_136999.1, from coordinate 45,802,538 downwards.
ATAATAGGTAACTTTAATTTATTCACACTCTCTACGGAAATTAAGTTTTTCTGTGCGCCTGTATCAAAAAGAGTAAATGCTAATATGTTTATATTTTCAATCATTATCTTCACATCTGCAAATGGAATTGTAGCAGACATTGCTACTAAAGTATTCGCTTAAGCAATTGTCATATTGACACTTGCATTTTTAGGAACCTCATATTTCATCCTTAGGCATAAAGCGTTATGATGATGGTCTTTTTTACATATGAAACAAAGATTTAGTTCAATCTTGCAATCAGCAGAAGTGTGTTCTGAATTCATGCAAACTATACAACACCCCAATTCCTGAAGCTTCCCTACTTGAGAAACATATTCGGGATAATGTTGACAAGATGCACTGGAATGTTGTTCTTTACAAAATGCACAAACCTTCCTGCCCTTTACCGTGGAAATTTTTTACCTTCTTATTTTCATCAGCTTGTCTATTCGTTGTCGTTAATGTTTTATCCTCAGTTTTTTAAAGAGTTAAAGAAAGTACCTATCTCTTCTATACGTACAGACTTAGACGTCCCTGACTTAGATTTCCCAGCCAGTTGGTAAATGGTTCTTTTCCTTATTTCAGCCCTCTGTTTAATTTCAGCGGCATATGTTTACAGAGTTGCGTTTAGCCTTCCTCAGTCTCCTCACAGGAGAAATTATCCTTTTGATATGTACCATACAAGGCATCCTTGGTTCTAGGTAGAAGCTTTAAGGACACAATTCTAGAAAGCACCCAATCTGCTGCTTTAATATCTTCGTAAGTAGCTAAAGCCTTGAAATTACAACTCATCGCAATCCAAAAATTTTGTAAGGAATCAAAATTATTGTTAGGTATGGATGATTCAGCTACTGTAGAGCCTTCAGTAATTGGGTGATGACCTGCTCCCTGTATTCATAATTCTGTCTAAGGATAGTCAAACCCGCCTCATAATTGTTTTCTTCCACAGGTATTTCCTTTATCAACTTGTAAGGTGTCCTCTTGACCTGTCCTAACAGATATAAGATTTTACTTACAGTGGGAAGGTCTGTTCTATCATAAACTAAGTATTTAATCTGATCCCAAAAAGATTTCCAGTTTTGCTCCCCATCATACTCTGGAAGCGTAATTTGTGGTTGTGCAGCTTTACTCCGCTGTTCCACAACTTTTGTTTCTGCGATCATATCGGCCAGTTTTGACTCTAATAACTTGACTAATGTCATATGTTCCTCTAATTTTCCTTCAAAATTGGTGGTCTCCCACTCCAGATCATCTTTATCATCACCTTTCACTATTGCCGCTTCTAAATTTACATAACTTTCTTCATACTTAGTCCATCTGCCATTTGGTATATTCAAAAGACTAATTAATTTCTCCCTGGACAGAGGTGTTTAATCTAATGATTGCCTACAAACATTTATGGCTCTCGTTACCTATCCAGCCTTACCACTGGATGACCTCTGTAACAAGGAGATAGACATCTGACTGATTTCTAAGTTACTAGAATTAACATCAATTTCAAATTTGTCTGAGCTCAGCCGTTATCTATTTAATTCAAATTTTGAGGAGTGTAGGGATTGGGTTTATGATATTTAACCTATCTCCCTGGGTTGTTAAACCTGTGGGTTTATATCTTTATCCCCACACTCAGTTTCCAAATAACCCCTATTTCCCTGAGCTCAGAGCGATTAATCATTTTAAAATTTTAGGAGTGTAGGGATTGGGTTTATGGTATTAACCCGCCCCGTCCCGACCACTTTCTCACCAATGGTACCGCCCAATCCCGACCATTTTTGGACCCAAATTTTTTTTGCTAAAACTTTCGCTTTTGGTCAGAAACAATGGTCAGTCACGAAGAAATTGTTCCCCGGGGTCCATAATTGCCTTAAACAGGTATGCCTTGGTCCCACCTGGCCCCGGTTTCACCGTAGGCGGTCTGAGCCTCTAACGTTTTCTATGGTATTATAAGTCTGGGAAACCAATGAAAGTAAGTAGATATGTATTTATTACAAACATAAAAACATGTGATAAAAGAGTAAATTGGATTTTATACAAAAATAAAGCTGAAATAAGCATTGTACCATCGTGCGAAACGAGCAAAATCGGGCAGACTGGTCACGATGAATCGCTAACATTCGAAAATCATGATACATATCATTTTTTTTACTTACATAATACTTCTACAATAACATTATACCATTTTACATTTTATTGAACTGTTTTTACGTATTCACAGGCCTTTCGATAACATTTAGCGTAATGTTAGCGCTTATTTACATAGTGAGTGAACTCGCTGTGACTGTTGTTTCAACTCGTATTGTGTTTTTTCTACTTACATAATACTTTCCTAATAACATTATACACTTTTCAACTTTATAGAACTGTTTTGAGATAATTTCAGGCCTTACGTAAATATTTAGCGCAATAATAGCGCATAATAACACACACGGTGAAGTCGCTATGACTATTTCAACTTACAACCTATTTTTGTACGTATATAATAATTCTCCACTTACATTGCACATGTTTACACTTGATATAATTGATATCACATAATTTCAGACCTTACGATTCAACTGAGCGTCATATTAGCACGTACTTTCACAGTGAGTGTTATCGCGATATCATTGGTTTCATCTTACACTAGTATTCAACTTATAAATTACCTTACTACTAACATTACAACAAATTCCACTTTATATAATTCCTATCACATACTTACTGACCAGAATGTTCTACTGAGCGTAATATTTTCGTAGATTTACACAGTGGGTGTACTCGTGACATCAATTATTACAACTTACACTATTTTTCAACTTATACGTTTTATTCATCCTAACATTACACCCGTTTCCACTTTATATTCTTGCTATCACATATTTACTGACCAGAGTGTTATACTGAGCGTCATATTTTCGCAGATTTATACAGTGGGTGTAGTTTTCATATCACTTTGTTCAACTTACACTATTTCTCAACTTATACATTACTTTCCTGCAAACATTACACCCGTTTCAAGTTTATATAAGACTTGGCACAAACTGACTGGCCTTACCATTATACTGAGCGTCATATCGCCATCCCACACAGTTTCAGTAGTGTAGGAAGTTTTGGTACTCTCTGAAACATGGCTGAAGGCACAACGCAACATTGGTGGTGGTGGGGGAGGTGGAGAGCGACGCCTTTCATCACTCGCACTTCTCTTCCCTCTCCCTTTTCCTTTACCCTTTCCCTTCCCTTTCCTTCCTTTCCCCACATCCTGGGGCTGTGTGGAGGAAGTTTGGGAATATTGTATGGCGAAAGACGTGCTGGGGAGTGGCTCCACCTCCTCTCCCCTAGGCCTACGTGCACCACGTGCTCATGCTGCCTCCCTCACACCACTTCCCTTTCACCCCGCACTCCCACCACACCACTTTCGCCTTCCCCAGACAAAACACTAGGCCATACTTTATTTGCCTTCTCGCCCCACCTTCTGGTCCTCGGGGTGAGATTTTTTCCTTCCCCAACCACGAGGCAACATCACGTCCTTAGCCACCGTCATCGTCATCATCCTCATCCTCGTCCTCATCAGAATCTCTCTCTAGGGGATGGAGAGAGGTCCATGCAGGTGTTTTGGGTGCAGGCTGGCCTTCCCTTGCCTTATGATACGTGACATACCGCTTTTTCCGGGGCGAAGGGACCTCCTCATCACTGCTTGTTATTTCCTCCTCAGGCTGCACATAATCTCGATCCACCACATCATCATCAAGTGCAGAATCACTATCTCCAGTGAAGGCATCCAGGGCGGATTGTATTTCGTCGTCTGAGAGACCTTTACGCGCCATGTCTGACCTGGGTCACTGCTAACAGGTGAGTGACCGAGACAAGGGCGAGCGCAGGTCACGCGGGGTCTGGGACGCTGCCTGCCTGGGGGCAGGTAGGGGAGGCTTGGGTACGTGGGCGAATCGAAAATCTCGCGCGAATTTTGAAAATTGTGGAAATTATGAACCTTGCAATTGCAGGACGTTGAAGTACGTCAACGGGATTGGCAGTGACATAACGTGAGGACGTGGAAGTACGTCGACGGGACGCCGTGGGTTAAACCTATCCCCCCTAAGTTGTTAAACCTGTGGGGGTATGTCTTTATCCCCACACTGAATTTCCAAAATAACCCATATTTCCCTGAACTCAGAACCAATTAACATCTTAATATAACATAGGACCACCCAAAGCCTGTACACCATAGAATTGCTCTTTCTTTAACTCTATGTAATTTATAATTTTCTGCAGAACCGCTTCTCTGGCTTGATGATTCCATTGTACGAGTATATCGTCGGCTTTTACAGTTGCTTGGAAGGGCTTTGCTTTAAGGTGGATAAAATCCTTTCCCTTCCTTATCCTGTGCAACTTCCTATTTACTGTACAGTCCTGCTAACTACTTTATATGTACCATAGCAAACTGATGAACAATATGGTAGGTTTCTGTGCTCAAGAATGGTTATGATTACTGAGGATTTACATGAACCTTCAATGGATCCTACCACGGCTAGAATCCTTTCAACGATTTCATTAACTTCCACATCTTCATAAATGTCATTTCGTTCCAGGAAAAGGATAGTGTGGTCATGCTCCAGTCCAATATGGCACTTAGCCGCTCATCATCTGAAAAGGAACTTGCCCTTCCACCAGGAGCTCTGTATGTACATATTTCCATGTCCTCCACTTCTACAGAACGTGGAAGTAGGCTGTGCCCGACAAACCCGACCTTAAAATTATTCAGTGCCTTGGCACACATCTGTTATCCTCACTACGGGCACCAAAAATTTTTCAGAAATTTTGATACACTCCTTTATCTGATGAGTCTAATTCTAAACAGAACCTTAAAGTAAATTTACATAAGTCTCTTAGGAGATTAAAGTATAATTAATATTCTAACTCACCAGTAATTGATCTCCTAGTCTCCTAGCCAGTTCCCCCCCGATTTGGCCAAATCATAAAGGTTACTTACCTACACTGAGTCGGAACAACAGATGACAATGGGCCTGATGTTTCGGTCGGTTGTCTGGGGTATCCAAGCGTCCTTAGATGCGTATTTTACAGCATGGAGCTTGAACAGGCTTAGGAACTAGAGTGAGCAAACATGGCGAGTCTCTTCTCCCTCATAGGATTGAAGAGATGCCAACTTTTTTTTAATTACAATGCTAAGTACAGTTAAATTTCTTCATGAAATATACAAGGTGAATCTAAATTAAATTAATCTTAGTTCTAGTTTAACTAAAGCCAGACATTCCCTTTATCTATGTAAATATGTATTAAATCTTTCTGTTTTCTCTTGAGGATACAGTTTATCGTACCATGCAAGTACATTTAGGTCAATCGAAAATTTCTAAGTATTTACACGTATTCAGAATATAGTTGTCCAGAAAGGTTAAACACAGTAACATTTAATTTATTAATAATAAGAATTATTAAAGAGAATGTAATCTCTGGGTTATAAAACCGCTTGAATTAGTCATTAACGCTCTCCAGGTTTTTCTCTGCTTTAAATCGGGGACAACTATTTTAAAAGATAAAAAGTACGACTACTCTGGAGGGAAAATATTTCCTACAAAACTGGTACACTACCTCACTGCATTACTGATTCATAGCCATCATTACTTGGAACTGTGGTGTGACATAGCTGTTAATGTTCCTCTGGTATGCAATGGTTAGTGTGCCAGTGTGTTCAGGAAGATCTTTAGGGGTAGATGTCAGTAAGGATGTCGCTAGGAATGCTAATGTTAAGATCTGAGTGAAGTGAAAATGGATGTTAGTGTTGTAATGAATAATTTGTGGATTAAATATGAAATGTTAGTGAAAAGTGTATGATAATAGTAGCAGCACCTCCAGACTCACCTGAAGCGTGAACCCAGTGGACTGCAGCCTTTCTGCAGTGTACATTTTCCTTTCGGGAGACAGTGAAGTGCCTCAAGGAGGTCTGCATAACCAGGCAGGTGAACGACCTGGTTATATCAGTGCCACCACGTGAAGGTGAACTTCTCAAGCACCGAAAAGTGTATAATTGATTGCAATAGGAAATGTGAATAAGCTGTAAGCGACTTTTTAGAATAAAAAAACAGAGGAAGGAAAAACAAATGATCCAAAAAATTATCCATACACCAGATTACAGGGGTCCTCCATTCATAAAAAATCTGTGACAGTTGGACTTGAACAACTGTAGATTGACATGTAGGGGAAACCCCTCTGAGGATGCAAGTTCCAAAGAGATATGGTTCAGGGAATAATAGAAGTCTGATAAACAAAAGCTCCGCAAACATGGAAGGAGGTATGTACTGTATGTATGTATGAATGGCATGGATGGTTTAGAATAAGAGAAAACAGATTAAACAGAATATACAGTGCGGAATGAAAATGCTCGATGTATCAATGAAACAAATGATGAATTTTAATGGCTTATTCTCGCTACATGTAGACAATTTTATCCAATTTAAGAAAGACCTCTAATTCAAGTAGGTAATGAGGGCTATATCTAACCCTTTTAACTCGAAGAGTTTTTCTGAGACAGAGTTAAATAGACTGGAGTGGCATGGATAAAATATGGATGACGTCACTGAACTGATGAAGTTAAAAGTTATTCACGTGGCAGTGAAACATATATGAATATTATTTTTGGTATGTAGCTTACATGAATTCCTGTAAAATATGCTACTGTAAACATGTATTTTTAAACAAACATTTCTTGCTACAGAATCTTGCCGTACTGGTGGTGGTGTGGTGTTGATGGCAGCCGCTTTGGGAAGATTTTGGCTTGGCCTGTGGGTGTCCTGCCTCATGGTCCACGCCCGCCTGCCCCGATGCTGTGGTATGGTGTTCGCTTGTAATTAATTATGCTCAGTACCATGACACATTGGATGTAATTTTATGAGCAAAAATTGTCAGAGTGCCTTGCAGTATTATAAAGGAATAATAACACCCATATCGAGGGTGTCAAGGGCCTGTCATAGCCGTTTTATCCAAATACAGGTAATATTCTTCCGCTTCCTTAAACGTTTGTGCGAGGTCACCATGAAGGAGGAAATGGCATTATTGTTAGATCACACCAAAATACCGTGACAGAAAAAAAAGAGACAGAGTCTTACACGAATTTAAGTACCTAAATATGCAGAACACTTAATATCCCTCGAGCACAGAAGTATGTTAAAAATTGCAAATGATAAGAGCAATTTGATATGCCATGTTTTCTGTAACGATGTGGAATATACTGTATTTATCGTTGGCTATGGTGTGTAACAATATGTAGAATGCAACTCATTTTCTAATACATAACAATTACTCTTAAAGACTGATGTATCTTAAGTTAGTGTTTACCTTGTACTGTTAGTTTTGGTAAACACCCAAATACACTTTTCCATAAAACAGAGGAGGTTATAAGGATATAAAACATTAGCAAACATATAAAAACACTGGGAAACTATCAGACTTCTACTGAAATGAACTACCGTCTGTTCACCCATCGTTAAGTTTAATCTTCAAAAATTCATGGGAACACCTTACTGGCTAAACGAATCACACAAATATGAGCTTCGTAATGCGTTGTTGGTTATGAAGAGTGGCACGCACTTCTCCCACTTTGCTGGCCGATGTTTCATGTGTTGCGGGGATGGCTTCTTCGGTGTTATTACTGACTACATCCAGGTGAGTTCTACTGGAGTGCTATTTACGGATCGTCCTAGGCAAGCTACTAAACTATTCAATTTCGTGATATTCTTTTGATCTGGTACCGGACAGAGACACCTTCACGTGGTGGCACCGATATACCTGAGTGACTCCTCGTGCCAGGTTGTATAAACGTTACTCATCCCACGCCATCCCCTAAGAGAATGAGGTTGATTGCAGGAGGAGGACAGTTTAAGCCTGCAGTCCACTGGGGTCACATCTCACATGAATATGGGGCAGGAACTACTATACTGCTACTACTACCATTAGTGCTTCTACAACAGCAATAACAACAGCCACAACAACAAAAACTACTACTACTACTACTACTACTATCACTGTTACTACTACTACTACTACTACTACTATCACTGTTACAACAACAACAATTACTACTACTACTGCCACTATTACAGCAACAACCACAACAACAGTTAGTACTACCACTACTACTACTACTACTACTACTACTACTACTACGCTTGTTCCAGACCTGAGCCAATCTGCGGGCGACCTCCATGCTGCACTGGACGCCATGTTGGCCACACAGTCATGCAGTCGCTCCTCCGTGTTTGTGCTGACAGATGGCTCGTACTGGACCTCCCTCGTGTCCAGGGTTAGTATTATATTATCTGCTATTCCCTCTTTTTTATATATGCTGAAATCTGGGCATAGGCTTAACAGTCCGTTCCCTTAGGCCCAGCAGTCCTCCGATGTACCATACACCTCCACATGACAACACTTCGGCACTAACACCCGCCGTCCATACTGATCACATCAGTGATCACAGATTGTGCAGTGATCAATTTGATTTCCGAATTGATTAATCTGATTTTGTGTAGTGAAGAAATTGATTATGTGCAGTCAAAAATACTTGTTGGGTAGATGGAAAACGTTTGGCAATATAGCCTACCAGAATATCTATAGTAGTCTCGCAAATTATTTAAAAAGAGATAGCAATAAAGTTTACTATTATTATTTAAGCTTTTTTTTATTTTATAAAAGAAAAAAAAAAGCTTTCCTAAGTTTCCCGCTTTTTAAATATTTCTTGGCGATTGTGGCAATCTCAGGACAGGAAATGGGGTCTGGGAGTCTCACAGATCAGTGTATCTAACAGTCTTGCTGCGCCCGATCCTATATCCTAAATAACAATAAGGACTGTGGAGAAATATATTGTATATATTCTAAACTCTACCTCATTCACTTTGCTTCTCTTTCTCACCCAGTATCCTAACTTTACTTTCTCTGTTAAACTTCAGTAAGGGTGAGAGCAGGATTTATGTTTCAAATATGATTTTTTTTTTTGTGTGTAAAATAATAACTGTAATTTTTCCATTGGTTAAACCAGAAAATTTTAAGAACCAAGTTCATATCAGTTGTTTTCGAACAAAATTTCTCAAATTATTTACTTGTACATATTTCTACATTCGTTAGCCTCCATTTATTTCACAATCAAGTTTACGCAAAATATGTAAGAATATATATATATATTTTTTACGTATCCTTAGTTAATCTTTTACTTTTTTAAATTTAATCTTATTGCTAAATATATTTGGTACGCGAAACTCAAAATTGTAATACTGCGAATATTACCCTTATATATATATATATATATATATATATATATATATATATATATATATATATATATATATATATATACAGTATATATATATACAGTATATATATATACAGTATATATATATACAGTATATATATATATATATATATATATATATATATATATATATATATATATATATATATATATATATATATATATATATATAAAATCATCATCCGGACTTCCTTTCCCACCCAAGAGCAGGGTGAGGAGTAGCAATGTCCAGAGAGCTCAAATTTGCCCAATCCAATAGGCCACGCTTCCATTCACTCATCATTCAAACCCCTGGAATCCTGGCTCTCTCTGATACGCCAACAACATTCACCACATTCTGTAGCTTCACACAAACGTATCCAGTTGAGTCAATCCGGACGCTGTCACATTGAAAAGGGGTACCAAAAATCCCTGATCATGCATTTCTCATCACAACATTCATCCAGCCAGCTCGATCTCTAGTCAGTTCCCTAGCCTTACCGACTTCCAAACCTCTCTTCCTCACACGCTCATCCACCATATCTTTCCACCTTCTCCTTGGCCTACCTCCCGTCCTCCTTCCTTCAAATTCGCTCAGATATACCTTTTCTACGACTCTATTGTTATCCATTCTCTCCACATGACCATACCATCTCACTACACTGTCTTTGATTCTGGTGTCCACCGACTTTCTCACTCCATATCTTTCACGAATCATTATTTTATCCTATCCACCCTCTGTACTCGACATACATTCCTCAGCAGTCCCATCTCCACTGCTCTTACTCTTGACTTTTCATTTTCATGCCACACCACAGTCTCACATCCATATGTTAAAGTTGGCACTAACACTCCCTCATGTAAGCCTCGTGCAAAGGTAACACTCAAGCCTCTGTTTCTTATCAAGGCCTTCATTGCACCAGATACCTTTCTTCCTTGTGTCACTCTGCTTTCAACTTCTTTTGCACATTTTCCTCTCTTTTCTATCACTGTACCCAAGTATTTGAACTCTCTCACCAATTCCAGTCTCTCTCCTTTCATTGTAACATCACACTGGGAATCACCTTCTCTCTCAGTAACCATCATTTTACTCTGTTTTACATTTACTCTCAAGGCACGATGCTCACAAACATCAGCGAAACTCTGCACTAGCCTACCAAGGTCTTGTCCGGTACTTGCAAGCAGTACTACATCATTAGCATACAACAAATTTGAGATATTCCATCCATCACTATTCATAACCAATGCCGTCCCTCTCTCCATTACTTGTTTCATCTCTCCATCCATATATATATATTGAACAGCCATGAGGACATTGTACAACCTTGTTGTACGCCCACACCGATCGTGAACCATTCACTTAGATGCCCATTAACCCTTACACATGCTTCGCTACCATCATAAAAACTCTTGACAGCACCTAGCAGCTTACCATCTACACCACACATGCACAGAACTTTCCAGAATCCCTCTCTGTCTACTTTGTCGTATGCTTTTTCCAGATCCATGAATGCCATAAACACCTTATAGTCTTTCTCACAAGCCTTCTCTGCCATCTGCCTCACTGCAAATATTTTATCCACACATCCCCTGCCACTCCTAAAGCCACCCTGTTCATCACACACTAGGACTTCTGATATCTCTCTTACTTTCTCTATAATAATTCTTCCATATACCTTCCCTACCACACTCAATAAACTTATGCCACGATATTTCTTGCACTCACTTCGTTCACCATTATTTCTGTACAGGGGTACAATCACAGCCTTTTTCCACTCTGCAGGCACAGTTTCACTCATCCATGCCTTCTTATATATCCCCAGCAAGCACTTCTTTCCACTCTCTTCACTACTCTTAAACATCTCTGCATACACCTCATCAACCCCAGCTGCTTTCCCATTTTTCACCCGCTTCACCGCACTCTTCACGTGTGCGAGTGTCACGTCTCCTGGTACTGCATTCCTTCTCTGCACACACCCCCAAACCAATCATGTTTACAGTTGCTCTGCTCTCGCTATTCCCATTCATCAGGCTCTCAAAATATTCTTTCCTTCTGGTCCTTACTTCATCTCCATGGGTTAATAATCTACCACCTGCAGCCTTTGTACCGTCACATTTCTTTCTGCTTTCACTTCTACATTTCTGCACCTCTTTCCAGATTAACTTCCTATTTTCAGAGTAATTTGCATTCATTTTTCTTCCCATATTATCATTTACCTCCTTCTTTTTCCTCTTTACTAGTCTCTTTACGTGCTCCTTGCGCTCAATATACCCAGTTCTTATTTCAACTGAACCTCTATCCTGTAACCACTTTAACCACTTCCTCCTCCACTGCTCTCTTAACCTCCTCATCCCAGCATTCCGTACCTTTCTTCTTTGATGGTACTCTTGCCACACCACACACCACTTAATCATTCTTAACTAAGCAGTCCCTATATGCATTCCACAGGCTGTCCAAATCCATTTAATTCCAGTTCACTGATTCTAACTCCTCTACTTTGGTCCTGTAATCATCTGCCATTTTTTTTTATCCTCAGCTTCTCAACTTTCAGTCTTTTTCCCTGACTGATCCTCTCTCTCTCTCTCTTGATCCACCTCACTCCTCTCAGCTTGATCTTGCATACCACAGTCATATGATCTGACAGACCTCTACATCATCCTCTCACAGCCCTCGTATCAGCAACCATTCTCATCATCGACCTCTCTGTGAGCACCTAATCAATTAGGCTTTGCTCAACATGATCCCCGTTTCCTCTATACCATGTATATTTATGTGCATCTTTGTGTCTGAAATATGAGTTACAAATGCACAACCTCCTCTCCTGACACATATCCTTTAGTCGCTTCCAATTATCTTTTTCTCCGGGTACTCGATAACAACCCATTATGTCATCCTCAGGACCAGTACCTACTCTTCCATTCACATCCCCCATCACAATCACTTTATAGCTCCTGGACATTTCTCCCAGTACTTCATCCAGCTCATCCCAAAACCTGTCTTTGCCTCTCTCACTCCTGTCCTCTCACGGAGCATATGCTACAATCACTGCCACTTTCACCTTCTCAATCTTGAACTTGACAGACGTACATCTCGAGCTGACACATTTGTAGTCTGTCATTCCACTGTGCCACACTTCTTTCATCAACAAAGCAACTCCTTCCTTACATCTTTCTCGCCCATTAATTCCCAATCTTAGACATTTCACACCCTTCCACTCCTCCGCTTCGCACCCTTTCATCTTCGTTTCACATAACGCCATCACAGCATATCTCGCACTCTTGAACATATGCACCACTTCCACCCTCTTGCTCTCCTCATTCACACCTCTCACATTCAACATGGCCACGCGAGTCTGCCCATTTGGTTGGGGCCCTGGGCAGATATTGGACCCTCCAAGGCTCTCTGAAACGACTGCCATGATTAAGTAATTTTGGATAGAGGAATCTGGGGGACACTTAACCCTGCCAGAAACCCCGGTTATATGATTAACACCCAGTATAGTAAATGGTTTCCTAGGTAAAAAGAAAAAAAACTATTTGGCTTGTCACTCAGTGTAGAGGTCATATGGTATCACTCTACATTGAGTAAGTGGATATATATATTTGTGTCCGACTCTGGACATAGGCTTCACAGCCTGCTCTGAAGGCCCAGTAGTCCTCCATACCATACACCTCTCTACATGTCAGCACTTTGGCGCTATTATCCACCGTCCTTTTGAATACATACTAGGGCTGTATCATACGGGGCTGGTGTATTGGTATTATAAGGGGTATTTTTACAACATGTCGGCGGGTCTTCTGGGAGATCAGCAAAGTCTGATTTCATGAAATTAAAATCCCTAAACTGTTCCCTGCCGCAGTGGGGATTTGAGGCTTGGTCCGGTAGGACTGCAGGCCACCATATATATATATATATATATATATATATATATATATATATATATATATATATATATATATATATATATATATAATCATCATCAGCCATTATAAGTCCACTGCTGAACAAAGGCCTCCCCCAACCTTCTCCACGAATTCCTTGGCTGAGCCAATCTTTGCCACGTTTTCCCTGCAAATTTCTCTTTCTCATCTCTCCACCTCCTGTCTGGCCTTTTCCTGCTACCTTTACCATCTCTTGGTGTCCAGTCAACCTCTTGTTCCATCGATTATCGCTTGTTCTTGCTACATGGCCTGCCCACCTCCATTTCTGTTCTTTTATAACTTCTATAATATCTTTGACTTTAGTCTGCTCTCTCACCCAAGTTGATCTTTTCCTGTCTCTTAAAGATATTCCCAACACTGACCTTTCCATCGCTCTCTGAGAACGAATTAATTTATTTTCCATCGATTTTGTCAGTTTCCAAGTCCCACAACCATACGTCATAGCTGGAATTATACATTCGTTATATACTTTTCGTTTCATACAAACTGGCAAGCTACTTTTCATAATGTCTCTATGTTTACCGAAAGCTTTCCATCCAATTGTAATGCGTCTTTTTTTTTTCACTATCATTATCTTTCGTTAATTTTAGTATTTGTCCCAGGTAATTTAATCCTTAACTTCTTCAAGAATTTCTCCACTTATTCTTATGACGCTCTTTGGTGTTTGAGGATTAAACATTAGTTTTACTCCGGTTCATCTTTAGCCCTACTTTGAGACTTTCTCTACTCAGGTCGTTTAACATTTCTTGCAACGTCTCAGCTTTTTCTGAGATTAGAACAATGTCATCTGCAAATCTTAAATGGTTTAGCTTTTCTCCATCTATGATTACTCCTTTGTTTTCCCAGTCTAGCTTTCTGAAAATACTTTCTAGGCTTGCTGTAAATAACTGGTGAAATTGTATCTCCCTGACGCACGCCCTTCTCCATCTTAATTTTCTCTGAGTCCTTATGTAATTTAACTGTAGCAGTTCCGTCTTTATATATGTTTTCGAGCAGTTTTACAATGTTCTCATTCACTCCTTGTTCTCGCAATGAATTTATAATTGCTATGTGCTCCACTGAGTCGAAAGCCTTTTCGCAATCAACAAAACCTAAGCACAGTGGTTTATTATATTCTGTAGTTTTCTCAATTAGCTGATTCATTGTGTGCAGATGATCAGTGGTCGAATACCCGCATCGGAATCCTGCCTGTTCACGAGGTTGGTTTTCCTCCAAATTTGTAGCTATTCTGTTTGTAAGGACTTTAGTGAAAAGTTTATAAATGACTGATAACAAGCTAATGGGTCGATAGTTACTAAGGTCTTTTGAGTCACCTATTTTATAAAGTAGAATAACAATTGCATTACACCATGTTTTGGGAATTTTCTTCTGTTTTATACATTGGGTAAACTAGTGAGCAAGCCTATTTTGCACTTCTGCTCCTGCATCCAACAGTAAATCGCTACTATTCCATCTTCTCCCGGACCCTTCCCTCTTTTCATATTTTTAAGAGAAATATTTACTTCGTCTGGCGTTATCTCAAGTATTTCACTTGTGTCAACAGAAAAGTTAGCTATTGGTACTACTGTCTTTGATGCATACAGTTCTTTGTAAAATTCTTCAACTCGCTTCAGCATCATATCTCTGCATTTAATGGCTTCACCGTTTTTGTCTTTTAGTGATGTCATTTGTTGCTTTTCAAGTGCCATTTTATTTCGGACCTGTTTCAGACTTTTTCCTTTTTTGATGGTTTCTTTGATTTGATCCATGTTTCTCTTTCTTTTTTCTTCTCTTTGTCTTTTGTTGATAAGCTTATTTAATTCCGCTCGTTCTATTTCATCTTTCTTTGTTTTTACTTTCATTACCTTTCTTTTTTTCATAAGCTCAAGTGTCTTCTCTGAATACTTCCCGGCTTTGGTTGTATTAGGTTTTCCTACTACCTCCGCTGATTCTTTTAGGACTTTTGTTAGTCTGTCATTCAACTCATCAATGTCACATTCAGCATAACTGAGAGCCTGAAATCTGTTCCTTATTTCCAACTGAAAAGCTGCTTTGTTTTCGCTGACTTTTATTGGGCATATCTTTTTATCTTTAATTATCTTCTTTCTTTCACTTTTGAAATTGAATCTTGCTGTGCAACCCACCATTCTGTGGTCACTTCCAATATTTACCTTGTTGATAACTGTGATTTTTGTGATTGTGTTATTCTTATTTGCTATAATGAAGTCGATTTCATTCTTTGTTTCTCCATTTGGGCTTCTCCAGGTCCACTTTCTCCCTATTCTTTTGTGAAAGAATGTGTTCATTATTCTCATGTTAAACATTTCTGCAAAGTTTACCAGCATTTCTCCTCTTTTGTTCCTTTCTCCCACTCCAAATTTTCCCATACATGCTTCTCCATTTTTTGATTTTCCAACTTTTACATTGAAGTCTCCCATGAGTATAGTATAGGTGGTCTTTTCTTCTTCCATAATCTGGGAGATGTCATCATAGAATGTTTCAATTTCTTCATCTGAGCTCTGAGAAGTTGGTGCATATACTTGTATCACTTTCAGGGCATATTTTTTGCACAGTCTGATTACAACCACTGCTGCTCTGTCAGATGCACTGCTGAATTTAACAATGTTGTCTTCAAGATTTCTGTTAATTAGAAATCTTACACCACTAACTTTCATTTTCCCTTCCTCTGTGGTAAAACAGGCGGCCACTGTCATTTAGCTGAATTACTTTTTCTTCCTTTCTGTGAGTCTCACTCAAACCTACAATATCCCAACTAATGTATTTCCAGTTCAGCCATTAAGTTATCAAGTTTGTAATCTTCAGCGAGGCTTCTTACATTGTATGCATAAATCTTCATTGATTTAAGAGTGTTTAATATCCCAGTCTCTATCTTGTCAACACAGTGATTACTCACTTTCGGTGGCACACTGCCCATAAGCACAGGAGGCAGTGCGGTTGGACCTTCAATAGACGATGATCCAACAGGAACGCCCATCAAATACTTTGCAATAGAATTCATGTTTGGTTGGGAGGATTGTGGCAAATAATCTCATCTCCCTGCCACATAGTTTCTGGTGAGATGTAATTTTTTCTGCCACCTTATTCGTTATATTCGGTGGAGCCCTATATATCTATAGGGGGTCCCATTGTCCACGCCGTCTAAGACAGTACCTTGTATATCTACAAGGCCTTCCCCTATCCGCCACCTGGGGACGCGCCAGGTAGCAGTGGGATCCTGCCCCTGGATATATATATATATATATATATATATATATATATATACAGTAATCCCTCCAATATCCGATGTAATAATGCCAAAGACATGTCCAGATAGTGATCCTATCCGGATATTGGGCCCCAGCCTCCTGGACTTGTACTTTTGACCCTAACTCAGAAAAATACCTATACAACTCCCTCTGGATATGCATTGCACCTATTTAACACCCAAATCACACCAATAAGGGACATAAAAGACTGAAATAAATGCAAAAGAACCATAAAATGAGGTTTTAGAGGTGAGTTTATACAATATTAAACATTCTGGGTACTTACAAGTCCCTGGCTCCTGGACTGGTTTGAACCGCCAGTTTGCAGTCCACAGTTAATCCTCTGCACTCTAAATTCTAATTTCTTAACACTGCACAACACTGTAAATTCCTGTGTGTCCTAGTGGTGAGGTATTGCAGTTTATTCACTGTTTATTCACAAAAAACAAGCACCTGTGGCTTGCACTGCTATGAGCATCTGCTCTCGATCAGAGTTTGGCTGTGACTCTTGATAATGGTGGGGTAACAGAGTTGCCAGATCGCAAAGGCCACATTACTAATCTCCTCAACTTTCATTACCAAATTTAACTTTTCATTACCAAATTCATAAAGCTAGCATTTATTCTTCACTAATTATATATACAAGTGGAAATACATGTAATCACTCTTCTTATAATTAACACCATGTTGTTTATTTTCACGCTATGTAGGGTAGCAGATTAATCAGAGAGAGCAAAGAATCCACCATCTCCATCCTGTGTATCCTCATACATGTGAAAAATCCATTTGGTAATGAATTATTCTGATTCATTACCAAATGAATTTTTCATTATCAAATTGGCCCACACTTGGTAATGAAAAATACCAAATGGCAACCCTGACAGGGGAGGGGGGAGGGGGAGGAAGGAAGGGGTGAAGGGACCATGGTGTAACAGCTGTTCGGCGCCACGCGGCAATTTCAAATTACGGGAGAGAAAAAAGTCAGATTTATTTTCGATTTTTTTTGCGGTTTTTGGCCCATTTTGGGAATATTAGATCCCAGGACGATTATGTCCAGTTAGTGGGGATATTCAGATATTGGGCGTTCGGATATTAGAGGGATTTTATATATATATATATATATATATATATATATATATATATATATATATATATATGTATATATATATATGTATATATATATATATATATATATATATATATATATATATATATATATGATGGATTACAAAATTTTGCTTTAGATGTGCATTGGTCACATTTCCTTATTTTATACCCTCAAACACGTGCTAGGGCTGTCGCATAACTGGTGTATTGATATTAGTTGGGGTGTTTTTATGACATGTCAGCTGTTCTTGGGTAGATTAGGAAATTCTGCCTCGCTGAGAATCAAATTATTTAAATTGTTATCTGCCCTAGACAGGATTTACAAGTCACATCCCGAGCTATTTTACACCTCCGACACCCCCCAATCCCGAGCTATTTTGGAAATTTTTTTTTTTTGGCTAAAACTTTCACTTTGGTTGAGAAACAAAGGAAAATCACCATCAAAGGGCTTACCGTGGTCCACAAGTAGTCGGAACAGGTGAGATCCCCCGCGCCAGGTATCATATTCTATCATTGAAGTGTGAGTCGCTCACGTTTTCTATGGTAGGTAATTTTGGGAGAAACCACAAACAACACCTCTACATTTATTGAATTTGAACTAATAGACTATAAGAATAACAATATAATGGTTTTCAATGACATATATATGAAAAATAAGCATTGTACCTTTGCGCAAGCATAGCGAGTTGGGCCAGAGTGGTAAAGCGCTATGTGCTAAGTTTGTTGTTTCAGTCTACATATCATTTTTTCTACTTGTATACAGCTGTTTCAATGTCATTTTACCATTTGGTACTGTTTGTAAATGTTTTCAAGTATTTACATTCATTACGAGGGCTTTTAGCGAAATGCTAGCGCATATTCACGTAGTAAGCATAATCTCTACCACTCGTGTTTCAACTTCTACTTTATTTCTTCAGTCCCAAATATACTTCCCCACTTACATTACATCCATTTACACCCAATATTGCACAATATATATTTACGGGCCTTATTTATTCAACTGAGTGTCAGGATATCGCACCAAAATACCCTCGCAATGAGTGTTTCGATGAAGATAATACTCATACACTTACATACTAATTTCTCACTTATATTACACCAGTTTCCACTTGTATACTCCTATTTACATATATGCGGGCCTTATTTATTCCAATGAGCGTCAGAAAATCGCATCTATATACACTTGCTAGGAATATTTTGACTTAGAATAAATTTCAGCACTTACAAAAATTTCAACTAATATTACACCTGTTTGCATTATTCACACTAATATTTACGTATTTATGGGCCTTATTTATTCCACTGAGCGTCAGAATATCGCATCAAAATACCCTCTCTAGGTATGTTTCCACTAAGATCATATTTATACACTTACATAATAATTTTCCACTTATATTACACCCGTTTCCACTTACATACTACTATTTACAAATCTACGGGCCTTATAATTACACTGAGCATCTGTTTGTCGCATTTATTTCTAAGTATCAGCGTCATATCGCATTCACACCATATCAGAAGTGCATCAAGGTGTTATACTCACTGAAACATGGGTGAATACAGAGACCCACGTCACAATCAACGCACTCATAGCGGGTGTCTTTTCTCTGAGTGGTGGGTCTCACACAGGAATTGCTACACACATGACACCTGAGTTGGGGCCTAGGTCTATTTGGCTGGAGAGGTATAGGAGTGGGGAACTGCGGGCGGATATTCTCAGGGGAGTTTGGGCGGCAGGGGCAGTGTGTGTGCGGTGTTGGGGCCTTTCAAACGCATACCTGGGAAAAATCTCTCGTGTTAGCTCCCTCACAAACCCTTCAAAGGTTTCCTGAACTCCTGTTGTCATGGCATGCAGGTGGTGGCAATTCAAGGCAGTTATATCTAGCAAGTGAAAGAAGAGCTTCTTGTACCACTTCATCGTGGTCCTGGCACACTCGACCGTGGATATCATGGAGTCTGACTGGTCCACCAGGCGCATGTTGATGATGTAATCGAGGACACACTCAGGTTTCCATATGTGGCGCCTGTTCTCGCTCTAGTAATCCACAGATTCTGTACGGTGCATCAAGGGGCGGTGAATTGTGGACGAGAGGCTGACTTCTCTATTGTGGTTCCACACTGTTGCAAGTATATTGTTTGCCTGGAAGAAGACAACCTCATTTCTGTCAAGTTTCCGCCCCACCTTGACCATGTGACACCAGTTCACCTTGACGGTACCACAGATTCCCGTGTCATGCCTGTGTAGATAACAAGTGAGAAGAGGGCTAGTGTACCAGTTGTTCAGGTAAAGAACGTGACCACGTTGAAGGTAGTCTTCTATCATTGTCTTTACCACTGCTCCAGACAGTCCAATACTCCGATCTTCTATTATGTCTGTCTGTGCACCGGTGTACAAGACTCTGTCTTGCACAAAACCAGTCCTACAGTCACAATTAACAAAGATCTTGAACCCAAAACGGTGCCTTTTGCTGGGTATGTACTGCCGAAATGAAATATTGCCTCTCCACAACACGAGACTCTCGTCTATATTGAGGTCTCTATAGGGATAAAATGAGGAACGAAATGTTTGCCTCTGGTGATCAAAGACCAACCTAATTCGCCTCATCTTATCTGTGTCTTTTGCATTTGGAGGATAATCAGCATAGTAAAAGTGGAGGCGACTTAGAATCTGCTGAAAGCGATTATGGCTCATGACTTGGCCAAATATTGGTGTCAGCATAACAGGGTCCCTTGTCCGGTATGCCAGAATTCTGTTCTTTCGTACAATACCCATCGAAAGTATCAGGGCAAAAAATAACATTTCTGAAAGGGAGACTGGGTGATCATATTTGATAGAATGCCTGCTCCTTGTGCCCAGTCTTTCACTCTCACTGCGCTGGCTGCTAGCAAGACGGTTTGTCTGGTCCACTATTTCCTCCACAAAAGCCTTACTGAAAAAAAGGTGGACAAAATCCAGCCTGGTGGAATTAGGGTGAATTCCAGGAGCAGTGCAGCCAGCACGCCCCTGCTCAGTGAAAGGGTGAATGAGGGGAGAAAAATCACTCCCATCCTTCCAATTCCAACTCACATAACCTTCATCCCCATCGCCCCCATCGTTGCCTTCGTCTGGGTGGGGAGGAGATGCTGGTGGGGGAGGTTGGGGAGGAGGAGTGGGGAGGGCTTCCCCACTTGCACTCCTCTTCCCTCGGCCTTTACCCTTTCCCTTTCCCTTACCTTTACGGCCTTGTGGAACATTAGGGGGCTGTGGGGATGAAATCTGTGAATACTGGGGAGCATAAGATGTGCTGGGGAGTGATTCCTCCCCACCTTCCCCCTCCATCACAACACCACGTGATTCATCATTCACCCTCACTTGCCCAAGTGATACTTCCTGCCGCCTCACACCTCCACGGGAGAGCGATGACTCACTCCCGCCACTCTTACTTTCAATACTCCTCCCTGCACTTTCCCTTTCACTCCCCACTCCCTCCACGCCTCTTCCGACCTCCCCAAACAAAAGACTAGGCCCATACCTGCTCGTACGACGTGATGTGCCCTCGGGGCCACGATGGGTGATAATTTCCCTGCCGTACCACGTGGCAGCACGTCCCGTGGCTCCGTCCTCATCCTTGTCCTCGTCCTCAAAATCCGGCTCCACATCATGTAGGAGCTGCCGAGAGGATGTTGCACTTTGTTTTTGTGCAGGCTGGTCCTCTCTAGCAGCACGATAAGTCATGTAGTGCCGCTTCCTGGGGGACAGGACTTCCTCATCACTGCTGCTGCTTTCCACCTCCTCTGGTTGGGCATAAACTTTGTCCACAACCTCGTCGTCCAGTGGGGAATCACTGTCGCCTGTGAAGGCGTCATGGTGGCTTGGATTTCCTCCTCCGAGAGACTTTTATGTACCATGTCTGAGCAGGACCGTTGCTAACAGTTGAGTGACTGAGCCGAGGGTGAGCGCTGGTCGCGCGGAGTCACCGAGTGTCCCCGCCTGGTGGCAGGTAGGGGAAGGTCGAGCAACCCTATGTACCAAAAATCAAGAGCAAATAATGAAAATTGTGCAAATTATGCACCTTGCAATTGCACAACATACCAGTACATCGACGGGACTGGCAAATGCAAAATGTTGCAACGTACTCATATGTCGATGGGATCCCTCAGGTTAAAACCTGCGCCAATGGAGCCGTACACCACATCTCTACTGACTCGTCCTATAATTATCATGTATCTATCAAGAACGCTGACTTGTTAAAGCTGATTAGCATAGAATGATGCCTGTCACAAAAAAAGTGCCGTGGGGTGGTGAAAAGTCATAGTAGCCTGTTTCTGCCACTGATATGCATGACATAAGCTGCAAAAGGACGGAAATCTAGGCCTAGTTAGAGTAAAAAGAGTAGTCATTCTTTCTTGTCAATCCAATGTGCATGGAGAAATAGCAGGGCAGAAGGAAATGGTAGATCTTTTATTGCAGGATGAAAAACTGATGGAGAGATTTCGTATTCAGAGACAGAATGGGAAATTTAGTATGGATTGGTTGACCACTACTAGTCTTGTCTAATTAAAAATGATAAAGCAGAAGGAAACAGTTAGCTTTTACTGGGAGATGAAGGATTGATGGGGAGATTTTAGAAGCAATAGCAGAAAAGGAAATGCTGTATGGCATGGTTGATTAGTAGAGAAGGAAATGCTATATGGCATGGTTGATTAGCAGAAAAGGAAATGCTGTATGGCATGGTTGATTAGCAGAGAAGGAAATGCTGTATGGCATGGTTGGTTACCTCGCCTGAACAGAGTTCGATGAGGTATTGTTTTTGGTGGAATTTAGTTTGTTTGTTAGCAGTATTACGGAAAAATGGCTGAATGAAATCACATGAAACTTTTATGTGTGGGAACTGGTACCCAAAGAAAGTGATTAAATTTTGGAGGTAACTGAGTCACCCTGGGAGGTCAAAATCAAGGTCACGGATTTTCAAAGGACAATAACTTGAAAACGATTGAAGATAAAGGTAATTACAATTTTTAACATATAGAAACTCGTAATATGGGCTTTCATTTGGCACCAAGACTTTGACCTCAAATTAAATGAAAGGTCAAACTCAAGGTCACGGATCTTCAGGGGCCTATAATTAGAAACTGATTGAAGATAGAGAGATAATTATTATTATCAACATATACGAAATCCCATATGGTTTTTTTGTTGGTACTTTGACCTTTGACCGTAAGCGACCTTGATAGGTCAAACTAAAGGTCACAGATATTCAGGGGGTTATGACCCGAAACTCTTTGAAGATAGAGATATTTACCAAAACCAAGATATAGGATGTCTCATCTGGGCTTTCATGACCTTTGACCTTGAGTGACCCTGAAAGGTCAAATGCAAGATCATGGATTTTCAAAGGAGTTAACTTGAGCATATCTGTGTCATTACCTTAGATTTTAATTGTACACTGACACTAAATGGCATAAACGAGTCAGTATTTACTATTTAACAGCAATAAAATATCTGCTGCACAGCTCAGGCTGTGCTGGCCGTGCATCACTGTAAACAACTTTACGCAATCTTACGTATGGCGCTACGCAAAGACGGAGAGAGAGAGTTTTTTTTTTTTTTTTCATTTCACCAGATGATGTATGGGATGTTTATCTTCAAGTTTACAATAAACAATTTTTTTTTTTTTTTTTTCATTTTTTCACTACTCCCCTACGCAAACTTATGCATGGCCCTACGCAAAGACAGGGAGTTTTTTTTTTTTTTTTTTTCACCAAATGATGCCCTGGATGTTTATCTTCAAGTTTATAAAAACAAAAACTAAAAAATTTCCTTCATTTTTTGCGCACCACGGGGTGGGGTAAAAAGAAAAAAAAAAAAAGGTAATGGCACAATCCATGGGTTAAGGAAAAAAAGGTAAATATTAC
Organism: Coenobita brevimanus; assembly: GCF_032717465.1. NCBI lineage: Eukaryota > Metazoa > Arthropoda > Malacostraca > Decapoda > Coenobitidae > Coenobita > Coenobita brevimanus. Next base: position 45,779,057 of record NC_136999.1, on the reverse strand, counting down.
AGCCACACCCAAAATCAAGTACTTCTTGACAGTATGTTCTTTTTATTTCATAAAATTATGCACAGTATCAACTTGAAAGATTTCACTGAAGTCCTAAAACATCCTGTGAGCTTTCGTTGCAAACATTTTGGGATGTAGAGGGAAAAACTCATTTGTAACAGTACTGTAGTTGAGGTAATTAACCGTCCAAGCCCCGAAGGGGCTGTAGGCCCCAAAAATTTAAAAACAAGTATGGGTAAAAAAAATAAAAAAAATTACCATGACTCTTCAAATTCATCATATCGACGTGAAATCAAAACCTACATGTGCGTCTTTGAAATCTGCAACCTATAACATGGAACATTACATCATGAGGGTTTCTCCTCCAGTTATCGGTAGGGGAGGCAGTGTCGGTGGGTTAGGCCTAAAAGTTCGAATGGGCTTAAAACCGTCAATTTTCACCCGATTTACTTCATATTTGATATGTGACATCTTTGACTAGATATACTAATATGCTTATAGTCAGCACTAAAATGACTGCCGGGGACAGGTTTGCAGTGCCTTGGAACCGTTTCTTGTTTGGGGCTGAGTTACGTGACAGTGGATTGCTGTCACGTATCTTTGCTCAAACATACTGACGTAAATATTCTTTGTCAAGAACGTCTGTAAGTATTTTATTCTGTCTTTATACTTTCTTATTCAAGTGTTCGATGATTAGTCGTCTCATTCTTGTTTTCATTATTAATTTTCCTTCATTTATTATATATACTAGCTGGTATGGATTTATTCATACCAAGTCAACAGTTCACTAAAAGATCGAACTCTCCAAAATGGTTTGATAGCAATTGTGCCAGTGCAGCAGCCCAAAAGTCATTAGCATATAACTCTTACTTAAAATCAAAAACATCTGAAGCAAGCATCAAAAACAACCCTAATGACAATAAAATATTCTGGTCAACTCTTAATTCTTTCAATAATAACTTTAACAAGTCATCTTCCATTCCCCCACTAAAATCTTCAGATGGCAACATTACAAATGAGCCGAGTGGGAAAGCGGATATCTTTGCCAGTACATTTGCCAGAAACACTACCATAAACGATACCAGCCAGAATGTCCCAGTACTAGAACTTGACTCTCCCGAAATTGCCCCACTTAAAATACAGACAAGATACGTAAAATCCATCCTAGACAATTTACCTACCAACAAAGCTCCAGGCCCAGATGGAATTCCGCCAATTGTTTTGAAAAAGTGTTCCCCTGAACTTGCCTCTGTTCTAGCTAAATTATTCAGACTATGCATACGTACTTCTTTATTCCCAAATTCATGGAAAGAAGCCAATATCCACCCAATTCCGAAGAAAGGAAGTTCCTCTGATCCCTCTGATTACAGACCAATAGCTGTCACATCTTCTCTTGGTGAGGTATTTGACACCTTAATAAAAAAGCACATTGTTAAACATCTTGAATCCAACAGCTTAATTAGTGAGAGACAATATGGTTTTCGCCACTAAAGATCCACCATTGACATACTCAATATCCCAACTCATACCATCCATCAATCAATTGATCTACACGGAAAAACTCATGCAGTAGCTTTTGATATTTCTAAAGCTTTCGACAGAGTATGGCAGCGTTCCCTGCTGTCCAAACTCCCTTGCTATGGACTAACGCCTTTTGTTCCTTTGATTTCTTCGTATCTTAGTGACAGGAAAATAAGAGTAAAAGAAAATTATGTATATTCCAATTTCCATTCAATCAGCGCCAGCGTGCCACAGGGGTCAGTTCTGGTGCCAACCCTATTCCTGGTTCATATTAATGATCTCTTATCTGTCACCCACAATCCCATCCACTCATACGCAGATGACTCAACACTACATAGTTCATTCACACTCAGACACCCATTTACAAAGTCTAATACCTCTACTTCTCAACTCAGTACAGCCATCTCCATAAATCAAGACCTATCTACGATCAGTGAATGTGGACAAGAGAACCTTGTCTCTTTTAATGCTAGTAAAACTAAATATATACAATTTACTAATAGACAGATATTGCCAGATTCGTACATTACCTTCAGTGGTACTAATATTCCCATCTCCAAAAGTATTGAAATTCTTGGCATCTTACTTAACAATGCCCTCAGCTGGACCTCTCATGTTAGATCACTTGCTTAAACCACCTCAAAGAAACTTGGATTATTGTACAGAGTCCGTAACTTCTTCGCTGATGAGCAGTTAGCTATAATTTATAAGAGCCATGTGCGCTCTCAGCTTAAATATTGCTCACCCTTGTGGAATGGATGTGGAGAGGTTGCATTAAGACAGGGGTCGGCAACCTCCGGCCCGCAGAGTCCGAACTCATGGCCCGTCACCCTGCTTGATATTTATATAAAATCTGGCCCGCAACAGCCTAGCCAACTAAATGAGTAAGTCGGCACCTCGCGACGTGTCAGGCCACTGGCTCCGGGCTTCAAGCTGTTCACCTCCCCCTTTGACTTCCCTGTGGACGAAGCCCCTGCCCCCCTACAGATGGAGTTGGTGGAGCTTCAGTGTAATGACGAAATGAAGGCAAAGTACCGTACCACTTCTCCACTGTCCTTCTTCCGTGACCTCGTCCTCCCTTCTGACAAATTTCCAAATTACATTGAGCATGTAAAACGCATCTTTGCTATGTTTGGCAGCACTTACTGTTGTGAGCAACTGTTTTCAAAAATGAAATATACAAAGTCTCGCATTCGCTCCCAGCTAAGTGACCGCCACCTCAATGACATTCAGCTCTTGTCTACCTCATCAATCGATCCAGACACTGAATCACTTCTCCATGGCAAACAGCACCAACCATCCCACTAATTTGCATGTCTCCTGATAAAACTGTTTTCTGCAGTCACTGATTTGCATGTTTTTCAATAGGTTTCTAGTAATCTAGTCACTGGTTAGCTTGCTTTTCTACAAAATTTTTGTATATTGTCACTAACTGTTTTCTGCAGTCACTGATTTGCATGTATTTCAATAAATTTCTTGTAATATAGTCACTGGTTTGCCTGCTGCTCTCTATTTTTTTTTTGTATATTGTCACAAACTGTTTTCGGCAGTCAATAATTTGCATGTTTTTCAATTAATTTCTTGTAATCTAGTCACTGGTTTGCCTGCTTTTCTATAAAATTTTTTGTACAGTCACTTTTGGGTTCTCTTTGGCACTCTGACCCGCAGGCTACTCCTAGAAGCTTTCTCTGGCCCTTGCACTGAAAAGGTTGCCGACCCCTGCATTAAGACAACTAGACAAAATTCAGAACAAAGCTGTTAGAATGATTAACAACCCTGCCATTACAACTAAAACTACCTCCCATGCAAGTAAGAAGGAATGTTGCCTCCCCTGCATTATTTTACAGATTTTTTTTTGGCAAATGCTCAGACGAAGTTGTGTCCATGGTGCAACCTCTCCATGCCTTCCCTCGTACTACACAGGCATCTGGTAGTGCTCATGACTGGAATGTCACTTAGCCTTATTGCAGAACTTCTGCCTATCAAAATTCTTTCATTACCCGAACTGCATCTCTTTGGAACTCGCTTCCACAGAGCTGTTTCCCTCCAAATTTCGACCACAGCTGTTCAAGTCTAACTGTTACAGATATTTTATGAACGGAGGACACCAGTAATCTGGTGTATGGATTATTATATTATTTTTCATTTGTTTTTCCTTCCTCCGTTCTGTTATTATAAATATATATATATATATATATATATATATATATATATATATATATATATATATTGTTACGTTGTCCGCCTTTCCGTTCCCACGGATGCAGCCATTACAGCTGGGCTAGGGGATTATGCAGTATGTATCCGTGTCATTCGCGGAGTTTACATTAGCGAGTGTTACAAGTTCTTTTGTTTCTTTCGTTCCTGCCACTGAGGGCAATTTTATTTTATACCATGCTGAGTATGCATTTGATTATTTTGATTGTCTTATGTGAGCTACCAGTATATTTAATAATGTTTTGCTTGCATTAGAAGTACCAATTCATTGTATAGAGAGAGAGAGGGGCACGAATATAAGTTCTTATTAATTAATTTGATTATGCGTTCGCGCTTGGCCGTGCGCGAGCCTTGATCAGAGTCAGTCTCTTCCCAGCTAGCTTCCGTATCGTGCGTGTGTGCACACTCTCTCTCTCCCCAGTCATTTTTATGCCGAGCTGGCGTTTTCATTTAAGTTTATTTTTATTCTTTTGTTGCTGACTGAGGGAAGTAGTTACTTTATTTTGTTTTTGTAACCGTGTTGTCTTTGGAGGGCCAGTTTGGCTCACCGTGGTCTTCTCGCTGCCTTTGTTAACGTTCCCCAACACCCGTACATACACACACACCCCTAACCCCTACACAGTTAATCCCATCTCTTTGCTCAAGGCTAGTGAGAACCATCGTGAGCTATTAACTGCGTTCCCCCTTGGACACGGGTTAAGTAGAAAGTCGTCATCACCGGAAGTAAGTGGGAGGTGTTCCTGTATACTGTCTCGGGCGGTATTACTTCCGGTAGTGACGATAGTAGGCTAGATCTATAGGTAGGTTGTTCCGTTTTATTATCAAAGTACAGAGTGTTGCGTTCTTAAGTAAGTACTTTTCCGTTGCGCAGTTTTTCTCTAGTTTGCGGAGTGTCAGTGCCGGGGTCTGCGTTATTTTTGCAACGCAGTGGAGGCCGATCATCTAAGGCTGACTTGTTGTCTTTTTTGTAATAGCCCCGGGCTGGCGCCACCGTAACAGTGGCGACCTCGCATCAGGATATCCTAACAGTGCCTTTTTCTTGCTAGGATATCGTTACCTTGGCGTTCTCTGTGCTTTGAGGTGAAGTTGATGTGTTTGTAGTTTCTCAGTCAGCATTAGTATTTCATTATTCAGTACTGCCATTGATTTGTCGCCATGGAGTCACGCGTGTCTACACCAGATCGCGTACGTGCTGAGTCACCTGTGGATATGGAAAATATGGAACAACGAGAGGCACATAGCAAAGGTACTCCCCGTGTGAGCCCTGAGTTTGACTATGGTGCTGAGTTGCCTCGTTTCGCTACCCCACTATTACCATCTATGATGCCGCCGAGCCAGTTTAGAGCAGTTCCCCCGGGTATGTCTGGTGCTTTCCCTGGAGCTGTTCATTCCACTCCCATATACCCTGGAGTCTTGTCACCGGAGGCTCAGTTGCAGTTGGAGTTAAAAAAGATGGAGGTGCAGCGTGCAAAAGAAGAGAGGGAGATGGAGATGCAGCGTGCAAGAGAGGAGATGGAGTTGCAGCGTGAAAAAATGCGATTTGAGCTGGAGAAGACTCGTTTGGAGGTGACTGCCAATAGACCAACTTCAGATACCCAAACCTCAGGCCGTGCAGAGGATAGGGAGAGTTGGTTCTCAAGGAGTCTAAAATTAGTGCCAGCATTTGATGAGTTGAAGGTGACAGAATGGTTTGTCAGGTTTGAGAAGAAGGCTAGGGAGTTTGAGTGGCCAAGGCAGCGCTGGGTGGGGTTGGTATCTAATGTGCTGAAGGGAAAAGCCTTGGAAGTGTATAATAGGTTGAGCCCTGAGGATGTAGATGATTATGATGAATTTAAAACAGCCATCCTGAAGGCATATGAACTTAGACCAGAGGCTTATCGGTTGTTGTTCCGTGGTGCTCGGAAAAGGCCTGCTGACACCTATATGGCCTACGCCAGGTATCTGGAGGAGAGGTTAGACGAGTGGTTGCTGAGTGAGAGCGCCACTTCGTATAACGAGGTGCGTGAACTGCTTTTGATGGAACATTTTACCAACATGGCTGACAAAGAAATTGGTGTTAAAATTAGGGAGAAGAGATTCAAGACCGTGAAGGAAGCAGCGACGTGGGCTGATGACCGGGTGTTTGCCTTGCGGAGTATGGGGGTCAAGTACGCTAATTTTCAGTATTCCAGGGAGAGGACTGTGAGTGGCCCTGCCTGGGATAAATCTCCCGTGAATCAGTCCAAGGGAAGTTCAGAGGAGAAAAAGAATTCAGGGAGAAAGAGCCCTGTATCCAGTTCGAAGCTAGTTTGTTACTTTTGCAAACAGAGTGGGCACATCAAGCCTAACTGCCCTAAGTGGAAGGCCTCCCAAAATGCCAAACCAGTGGCACTAATTGTAGGTTCGAGTCAGGTGAACGAGAGGAGTTGGGAGAGTGGTAACGGTGAGGGAGAAGTCTGTGGAAAGCTGGAGTGTAGCCGGCTGTGCTCGCTGCCAGCTCAGGCTGGAAAAGTTACCCAACATGCTACGCCACCTCCGGATGAACTGCCTCAGAAATCGTCCCTAGACTGGTGTAAACCTTTTATGTGTCACGGCACAGTGAAAATTCATGGGATCAGTTATCCAGTTACTGTGGCTCGTGATACCTGTGCACAACAGTCTGTGTGCAGAAACGTGACTGGAGGGCCTGTAAACTCAGGGAAGTATGTGCTGTGTAGAGGCATGAACTCAGATGAATACTATGATTATGTTCATGTGGAACTCGATTGCCCCATTGTTCAGGCTGCAGCTCAAGTAGCTGTTGCTGATGTAATGCCACTAGAGGGGGTTGATTTTCTGCTGGGGAACGACCTGGCTGGGGAGAAAGTATTTCCATCTCTTCCCCCACCAGTTGTTGTGGCAGAGAAGTGTTTTGACGCCCCAGAAATTGGTATTGAAGTTGATGCAGAAGTGGAAGCCATGTTCCCGGTCTGTGCAATTACAAGATCTATGGCACAGGTTGCAGCCCGGGAGGAAGAACTGGTGAAGTCACAGGTTCTTGGGGTCGACTGTGGTGAGGCAGGGCCACCAATGGAGGAACCTAGTGAGCAGAGTGTTGCTGTGGTGGGTGAGGAGAGTGGGAATGCGTGCATGGGCGCCGCCCCACTTCCCACTCAGGACACTAGAGGTGGTGCTGAGTGTGTCTGTGTGGAGACTGAACCCAGCCCATCGACTGAATTAGGAGAATTTCAGGACGCTGGGGTCGACTGCGGGGATGCAGGACCACCGTCAAACGCGCCTGAGGAACAGAGTGTCACTGTTGAGGGTAGAGGTGATGATGTCAGTGTGGAGTCTGACATTCCTCCCCCTGTCGAGTGTACTAGAGGTGACGCTGAGATTGATCGCCCTTCGCAATCCAGTGTCCCGACCAGTCCCTTATCTCAGTCCTCAGTAGAGCTGGCGGGTGTTGGGCCAGCAGAATTGAGGGTGAAGCAACAGGAGGATGTAACATTAAAGCCCTTGTTTGCTCGAGTAGGGGAAGAAAGAAGTATGGAGTGTGGTAAGGAGGAGTTCCTGATTAAAGACCATGTTTTACATCGCCGATGGACGCCCACTGGCGCCACGATGGATGGAGGAGTGGGTGAGTTAGTGCAGGTGGTGGTGCCTGTGCAGTATAGGGTGCCGTTAATACAGTTAGCACATGAGGGACCTTTAGCAGGTCACTTGGGAAACAAAGACAGTGCAGCGCTTAAGATATAATTTTTGGTGGCCAAGTATGCCGGGACAAGTTGCGCGTACATCAAGAGCTGTCACACGTGTCAGATAGTGGGCAAGCCTAATCAAGTTCTTCCTGTGGCCCCTTTGACTCCCATTCCTGCAGTTGAACCTCCGTTTACCCGGGTAATCATTGATATCGTGGGCCCTTTACCTCCTACTTCTGCTGGAAACAAGTATTTGTTAACCATAATGGATGTTACAACGCGATACCCAGAGGCTATACCAATCAGAAGCATGCAGGCGAAGTCAGTAGTCAAGCAACTTATCCTGTTCTTTACTCATTTTGGCCTGCCCAAGGAGTTGCAGTCAGACCGTGGAGTGAATTTTACATCTAATTTGTTTAAGCAGACAATGACAGAGTTGGGCATCAAACACATTTTGTCCAGTGCCTACCATCCGCAGTCACAAGGTGCCCTGGAGAGGCATCATCAGACCTTAAAGACCATGCTGCGCAGCTTCTGCTATGATAGTGGAAAGGATTGGGACCTACCGGTACCCTTTGTTATGTTTGCAGTGAGAGAGGTACCAACTGAGTCGTTAGGGTTTTCACCCAATGAGTTAGTGATTGGGCACAGAGTTCGTGGTCCCTTGGATGTGGTGCGAGAGGCCTGGAGTAACAACAAATCTGGCAACCAGGAATCCCTGCTTGACTATGTCTGCAGCACTCGGGAGAGACTGCATTGTGCTTTAGAGCTTGCCCGTGACAATCTAATCGGGGCTCAAGCGAAAATGAAGGCTCATTACGATAAGAAGGTCAGAAGTCGTGAGTTTAAGCAAGGAGATGAAGTTTTGGCACTGCTGCCCATGCAAGGAAAACCTCTGGCGGCTAGATTCAGTGGTCCTTATATTGTGAAGAAGAGAGTTGGGGAACTTGACTATCTTAGGCGGAAGAGTACTCAGTTGTGCCACATTAATATGTTGAAGCCATACTATCGCCCAGTTGATTCTCATTGTGGGATGACTGCTGATGTCTCTCACCTGGGATGTGAAGGACGGGGAAGGGAGGACGTGGCATCAAAGGGACGTGCTGTGGAGGGAGCTGTTGGTGCCGGTGATGTGAGTAGTGGACCAGGGTTACAGCCACAGTCCCTGGAAGGTGACTTTGGAGTGGACGTTGAGGGAACCAGGGATAAGAGCGCTCCTGTAGTTTTGGTGGTTGGTAGTGAGTTGGAGGAGCAGGAGGAAGTGCTTAGTCGTGGTGAGATGTTACCAGCTGACCTATGGGAGGGCAATGGTTATGCAGCTCTGGTGGAGAAATTGCGACACCTTGATCCAGTAAAGTGAGAAGAGCTGTGCAACAGATTATGGAAACATCCGAAAGTTTTTGGAGATTCACCGGGATTGACAACTTGGGCTACTCATGACATTGACGTTGGGGATAGTAAGCCTGTAAAATTAGCTCCTTACCGCATCAACCCTATCAGACAGAAAGCTCTCGATAATGAGATCAAGTATATGTTGGACCATGGATTGATCAAGAGGAGTTTCAGTGAGTGGAGTTCACCAGTTACCTTGCAGCCGAAGCCAGATGGGAAGGTTAGGTTGTGTGTGGACTTCCGGAAAGTTAATTCACTGTCTAAGACCGATGCTTATCCTTTACCTCGGGTCGATGACTCCGTGGACAAGGTGGGAAATGCCACTTATATCACCAAACTTGACTTAGTAAAAGGATACTGGCAGGTCCCGCTGACGGAACGGGCTAAACAAGTGGCTAGCTTTGTTGTCAGTGGTGCAGTATATCAGTGCCAGGTGATGCCTTATGGATTGAAGAATGCTCCAGCCACTTTCCAGAGGCTTATGGATAAAGTGGTGGATGGCATACCCAATTGTGTCGTTTACATCGATGATGTCATTGTGTATGACACCAAGTGGGAGGAGCACCTTGATCATGTGGAAATGCTCATTAAGCGGTTGGAGGAAGCTGGCTTAGTAGTCAACTTAGACAAGTGCGAGTTCGTACGTGCTAAGGTCCAGTACCTTGGATTTGTTGTGGGACATGGGCAAGTGGCTCCTACTCGGGCTAAGGTGGATGCCATTTCCAACTTTGCAGCACCCCAGTGTCGCCGTGCCCTCCAGCGATTTTTGGGCATGATCGGCTATTACCGAAGATTCATTGGGAATTACTCCACAGTGCTTGCCCCTCTTACTGACTTATTGCGCAAGGATAAGAAGTGGCAGTGGACAGCCGAGTGTGAGCAAGCTTTTATTACGGTTAAGTCTCTGCTGTGCCACCACCCTATATTGCGTGCACCAGATTTTGACAAACCTTTTGTGCTGGCAGTTGATGCTAGCCGAGTAGGGGTAGGAGCAGTGTTGATGCAGCCAGATGAGGGCCAGGTTGAACATCCCATATCATACTTCTCAAAGAAGTTTAATAGAGCCCAGAAGAACTATTCCGTCATAGAGCAGGAGTTATTAGCGATTATCCTGGCCCTGCAACACTTTGCTGTCTACCTGCCCCCTTTTGGCCCTGTGATCAAGATTTATTCAGACCATTATCCCCTGCAGTTTTTGAACAAGTTTAAATTTAAGAACCAGCGTTTGACCCGCTGGAGTTTGCTTTTGCAAGAGTACAATTTAGAAGTTAGGCATATTAAGGGGATTGATAACGTAATTGCTGATTGTTTATCCAGGGAGGGGTCAGGGTCTTGATTCGAAAATTTTGATCCAGGGCTCAAAATTTTCCCTTGGGGAAGGGCGTGTTACGTTGTCCGCCTTTCCGTTCCCACGGATGCAGCCATTACAGCTGGGCTAGGGGATTATGCAGTATGTATCCGTGTCATTCGCGGAGTTTACATTAGCGAGTGTTACAAGTTCTTTTGTTTCTTTCGTTCCTGCCACTGAGGGCAATTTTATTTTATACCATGCTGAGTATGCATTTGATTATTTTGATTGTCTTATGTGAGCTACCAGTATATTTAATAATGTTTTGCTTGCATTAGAAGTACCAATTCATTGTATAGAGAGAGAGAGGGGCACGAATATAAGTTCTTATTAATTAATTTGATTATGCGTTCGCGCTTGGCCGTGCGCGAGCCTTGATCAGAGTCAGTCTCTTCCCAGCTAGCTTCCGTATCGTGCGTGTGTGCACACTCTCTCTCTCCCCAGTCATTTTTATGCCGAGCTGGCGTTTTCATTTAAGTTTATTTTTATTCTTTTGTTGCTGACTGAGGGAAGTAGTTACTTTATTTTGTTTTTGTAACCGTGTTGTCTTTGGAGGGCCAGTTTGGCTCACCGTGGTCTTCTCGCTGCCTTTGTTAACGTTCCCCAACACCCGTACATACACACACACACCTCTAACCCCTACACAGTTAATCCCATCTCTTTGCTCAAGGCTAGTGAGAACCATCGTGAGCTATTAACTGCGTTCCCCCTTGGACACGGGTTAAGTAGAAAGTCGTCATCACCGGAAGTAAGTGGGAGGTGTTCCTGTATACTGTCTCGGGCGGTATTACTTCCGGTAGTGACGATAGTAGGCTAGATCTATAGGTAGGTTGTTCCGTTTTATTATCAAAGTACAGAGTGTTGCGTTCTTAAGTAAGTACTTTTCCGTTGCGCAGTTTTTCTCTAGTTTGCGGAGTGTCAGTGCCGGGGTCTGCGTTATTTTTGCAACGCAGTGGAGGCCGATCATCTAAGGCTGACTTGTTGTCTTTTTTGTAATAGCCCCGGGCTGGCGCCACCGTAACAATATATATATATATATATATATATATATATATATATATATATATATATATATATATATATCAGCAGCAGAGCAGCAGCAGCAGCCATAACTAGTCCACTGCTGAATAAAGGCCTCCCCCAACCTTTTCCACGAATTCCTTGACTGAGCCAATCTCTGCCACGTTTTCCCTGCAAATTTCTCTATCTCATCTCTCCATCTCCTGTCTGGCCTTTTTCTGCAACGCTTACAATCTCTTGGTGTCCAGTCAGCCTCTTGCTCCATCGGTTATCCCTTATTCGTGCTATATGGCCTGCCCACCTCCATTTCTGCTCTTTTATAACTTCTATATTATCTTTGAATTTAGTCTGCTCTCTCACCCAAGTTGATCTTTTACTGTCTTTTAAAGATATTCCCAACACTGACCTTTCCATTGCTCTCTGAGAACGGATTAATTTATTTTCCATTGATTTTGTCTGTTTCCAGGTCTCACAACCATACGTCATAGCTGGAATTATACATTCATTATATACTTTTCGTTTCATCCAAACTGACAAGCTACTTTTCATAATGTCTCTCTTTTTACCGAAAGCTTTCCATCCAATTGTAATGCGTCTTTTTATTTCGCTATCATGATCTTTCGTTAATTTTAGTATTTGTCCCAATTAGTTGTACTTCTCAACTTCTTCAGGAATTTCATCGCTTTTTTTTATTTATTTTTTTTTATTTTTTTATGTGTCCGACTCTGGGCATAGGCTTCACAGCCTGCTTTCAAGGCCCAGTAGTCCTCCTATGTACCGCACACCTCAACATGTCATCACTTCGGCACTAACACCCTCCGTCCATATTGAATACATGCTAGGGTTGTGTCATACAGGACTGGTGCATTGGTATTAGCGGGGGTATTTTTATGACATGTCGGCGGGTCATCCGGTAGATCAGGAAAGTCTGTTTTTTTAGGAAATTCAAATCCTTAAACTGTTCCCTGCCCCAGCCGGGATTCGATCCTGGGTCCATTAGGACTACAGGCAACCTCTGTACCGATTCAGCCACCGATTATTCTGATGACGCTCTTCTGTGTTTGTGGATTAAGCATTACTTTAGTTTTACTTCGATTCATCTTTAGCCCTACTTGCAGACTTTCTCTGTTCAGGTCATTTAACATTTCTTGCAATGCCTCCGCTGTTCCAGAGATTAGGACAATGTCATCTGCAAATCTTAAATGGTTTAGCTTTTCTCCATCTATGTTCACTCCTTTATTTTCCAAGTCTAGCTTTCTGAAAATACTTTCTAGGGATGGTGTAAATAATTTTGGTGAAATTGTATTTCCCTGACGCACGCCCTTCTGAGTCTTAATTTTTTCCGAGTCCTTATGTAATTTAACTGTAGCAGTTCCCTCTTTATATATGTTTTCGAGCAGTTTTACGATGTTCCCATTCACTCCTTGTACTCACAATGAATTTATAATTGCTATGTGTTCCACTGAATCAAAAGCCTTTTCGTAATCAACAAAACCTAAGCACAGTTGTTTATTATATTCTGTAGTATTCTCAGTTAGCTGATTCATTGTGTGTACTGTAGATGATCAGCGGTCAAATACCCACTTCGGAATCCTGCGTGTTCACGAGGTTGATTTTCCTCCAAAATTGTTGTTATTCTGTTCTTAAGGACTTAAGTGAAGAGTTTGTAAATGTCTGATAATAAGCTAATGGGTCTATAGTTATTAAGATCTTTTGAGTCACTTTTTTTGTAGAGTAAAATAACTATTGTATTACACCATGTTTTGAGAATTTGCTTCTGTTTTATACAGTGGGTAAATAAGTGAGCAAGCCTTATTTGTACTTCTATACCTGCATCCAACAGTAAATCTGTTACTATTCCATCTTCTTCTGGAGCCTTCCCTATTTCCAACATTTTTAAGTCAAATATTTACTTCGTGTGGTGTTACCTCATGTATTTCACTTGTGTCAACTGAAAAGTTAGTTATTGGTACTACTGTCTTTGATGCATACAGTCCTCCGTAAAATTCTTCAACTCTCTTCACCATCTTATCTCTGCATTTTAATAATTGCACCGTTTATTTCTTTCAGTGATGTCATTTGTTGCTTTCCTAGTGGCATTTTACCTCGGACCTGTAGCAGACTTTTACCATTTTTTATTATTTCTTTGATCTGATCCATGTTTCTCTTTTTTTTTCCTTCTTTTTGTCTTTTGTTGATTAGCTTATTTAATTCCGCTCGTTCTATTTCGTCTTTCTTTGTTTTTACTTTCATTTCCTTTTGTTTTTTCATAAGCTCGAATGTTTTTTCTGAATATTTTCTAGGTTTTGGTTGTATTAGGTTTTCCTACTACCTCCGCTGATTCTCTTAGCACTTTTGTTAGTCTGTCATTCAGCTCATCAGTGTCACATTCAGCATTACTTAAAGCCTGAAATCTGTTCCTTATTTCCAACTGAAAGGCTACTTTGTTTTCGTTTACTGTTAATGGGCATATCGTTTTATCTTTAACCATTTCTTTATTTCACTTCTGGTATTGATTCTGGCTGTGCAACCCACCATTCTGTGATCACTTCCTATATTTACTTTGTTGATAATTGTGCCATTTGTGATCGTGTTATTCTTATCTGCTGTAATGAAGTCGATTTCATTCTTTGTTTCTCCATTTGGGCTTCTCCAGGTCCACTTTCTCCCTGATCTTTTGTGGAAGAATGTGTTTATTATTGTCATGTTAAACATTTCAGCAAAATTTACCAGCATTTCTCCTCTTTCATTCCTTTCTCCCACTCCAAATTTCCCCATACATGCTTCTCCATTTTTCGACTTCCCAACTTCATGAGTATAGTATATGTTGTCTTTTCTTCTTCCATAATCTGGGAGATGTCTCACAATAATTTTCTTAAAAGATGAAATAATGGTCCTAGCGATAAAATAATTGGGGAACGGTTTCAATGACTTGTTTTTCATAATATTAATATACGGTACATGTATCACAGAGTACATTTTACACCTTGCATAGCACATGTTGAACAGATGTTACGATGAGAATGCACTGTACATATTACAATTGATTTCATGTATACTGGCAAAGATATGTAACTCTCAATATGCTAAATTGATGGCCAGATGCAGTCAAATGGGAGAGCAATTTCGACTAAAAATCAAGGAGGCTCGTTCCTACCTCATGACTAAGGGTAACCGAAATTCACACAACTACAACTTAAGTATTCGAGTTCCAAGTGTGGCAGCGTTCCGTCATATGAGAGCAGACCGGCTGTAATGTCTCCACCTCTTCTCTAGAGTCACTATATTCTTTTTGTTTTAACAACCCTAAAATTGCCATCTCTTCATCATGAGTACTGAGATGGAACAAGAGTTTAACATTCGAATATGGTCCTTGTCACAAAGAAATACTTTGGAAAGGATATAGAGCCCTAGTACTGGCCTATTGTGCCACTGCCCTGCAAGGTATAAGCTGCAAAAGGACGAAAATCAGGGCCAAATAAGAGTGAAAAGGGTAAAACAAACAGCCCCACTAGAATGTATCCAGGGTATGGCTTTCCGAGTATCAGGCCAGGTAGAAGAGAAGGACATGGCTAATAATGTATTCCACTGGTACAGGATCTGCCTCAGCTACGAGCACCCTGGGGATTTTCAGTTTCTGAGAGCAAGATTCACGGCCAAGACGAGAACACGACTCGGAAACATCTTATCCAGAGAGTTAGTGAAGCTCAGAGGGTAGGTTGTATGCTATTGTAGTAAAAATAGATCTACGCACATAATCTTACATGTGGTGTTGTTATACTGGCAACAAATCTTCATATTCACTTCATTACTTAACAATTAATTTGCTTTCTATAATAGACGGGTCACAGTTTTTAGCTTTCTTTTCCTCAGTTTTTTTTTTTACACCATCTTTAAGCGGGTTATTAATAAATATATATGTGTACATAGAGAGAGAGAGAGAGAGAGAGAGATTACGGTGTTCAGAAAAATCGAACGTTCAGGAACTTGAAGGGCCAAGTGCTTATTCAGTTCCACAACTGGTGGGAACTATACCATACTTTGCATTTTTTTTTTTTTTCCTACTCAAATCCATGCCTCGTTTCAACGCGAGTTGTAATGCAAGTGGTAACTCCCGCCTTGATCACAGCAGGGCTTGACGTGGGGAAACTCACGT
This sequence comes from Coenobita brevimanus, assembly GCF_032717465.1. Classification (NCBI taxonomy): domain Eukaryota; kingdom Metazoa; phylum Arthropoda; class Malacostraca; order Decapoda; family Coenobitidae; genus Coenobita; species Coenobita brevimanus. The sequence continues at coordinate 45,763,744 of NC_136999.1, read as the reverse complement.
TGTCTGTCAGATCTCTCCACTCTGTTCGGAAGGAATCAAGTATTGAGATAATTGAAAAGATAAAAAAAGAATTCCAGCCACAAACATCATTGATTCTTCATTCTGATGGAAAGCTCTTGCCCAACATCGATGGTAGCAGCCGCAGTGATCACCTGGCGATTGTTGTTACAGAGATTGGTACAGAGAAGATCCTGGTAATCCCTAAGATCCCTGCTGGAACAGGCGAGGAAATGGGAGTGGCAGTGCCAAGGACTCTAGATGAATGGACGGAAGTGAAACCCTGGATTGCAGGGCTCTGTTTTGATACTACAGCGTATAACAAGGGTTCACAACGGAGCTTGCTTTGTTATCGAAAGAGGTCTCCAAGTCCCGCTGTTGTTCTTGGCATGCAGGCACCACATGTGTGAACTCATAGTTGCAGGTATCTTTGACCTCTTTTTCTTTTCTTCTGGTCCTGAAATTCCTCTCTTCGGTCGGATCAAAGAGTTCTGGAACAAAACTGACACAGATTCCTTCGATCCCTACGATGGTGACCTATATGAAAACTCTCAGTCGTTGACTGCCAACAGAGCCGAGGACATTGAACACTTCATACTCAGCCACATGGATCGTGCGCAACCCCGTGATGACTACCTTGAGCTCCTCCAGCCGTCATTGGCTTTCCTCGGCAAGAAGCCAACACGGATGGCCTTCCACCGTCCAGGTGCCTATCACAGATCACGTTGGATGGCCAAAGGCCTTTACTGCCTCAAGATCTTCCTTTTTTCAGAAATCAACTGAACGATGCAGCCTCCTTCCCTTTCACATGGCATCAAAAGGAGGCCATCAAATGCATCTGCGTCTTCCATGTCATCATCTATGTGATGCACTGGTTTGAAGCCCCAAATGCAATCTACGCTCCCATCAGTGACCTCAATCTCCTGAAGAAGATTAATGAACTCAAAGAGGTGGATCCCACTGAAGTAAAGAAGGCATTGGACAAAGTCAAAAGCTACCTTTGGTACCTCAGTGAGGACCTAGCTACACAAGCCCTGTATTCTGATAAAATCTCTGCTGAGGAGAAGCAGGAAATGCTGAAAAATATGACTACAGGACTGCCGAGGAAGAAGGGTCTGCGCCGTTTGAACATGAAGACGGTTGATAAGGCATCAGATCTGAGAATCGCTAAGTTTGTCACCCAGAAGTCGAAAAACCTCTTCCAGTGTTTGAAGCTGGATACTCCGACAAGCATCAATGACCTTTGCCCCATTCCCGATGTCATGGCCCACCTCAAAGTGGCCAGTGACGCTTCTGAACGGGCAGTCAAACTGGCAGTGGACTACAACATGCTCTGACGAAGAATGAAGAAGAACGACAGCTGATCTTCCATGTGGTGCAGCACCACAGAGCCCTCTAAAACTCGACCAAAAAAACTCACATGTAATAAACTGATTATGCTTGTTGTATAGCTCAAAAATATTGTTTCTTGTTGTACCACATTGTTTATTTTTACATTTCTCACCATACCCTTCACGTACTCAGATCAGTTAGATTTACAGAATACAGGAGTAGTGAGGCACGACCTTGCATTGATAAAAAAACATAAATTTTTCCTCGAATCCTTTCTTTGTAAAGTGGAATCGATTGCATACTTTGCCCACCTAAACATTCATTTTTTTTTTCTCCCCTGTAAGTGCTGAACACCCTAATATAAATATATATATATATATATATATATATATATATATATATATATATATATATATAGATAGATATATATATATATATAGATAGATAGATGATAGATAGATAGATATAGATACATGGATATAGATAAATAGATAGATATATAGATAGATGGATAGATAAATAGACAGATAGATATGTAAATGAGAATAAGAGTATAGTGATGAAGTGTACGAGATTGATAGATGGTAGGGGGATGAATATAGTTTTGAATGGTGAGTTGCTTGAGGAGGTAGATTGTTTTAAATATCTAGGGTCACATGTTGCTCTGGATGGAAGAATAGATGCAGAAGTGACGTTTAGAATAAATAAAGTAGGAAAGGTGCTGGGAGGAGTGAAAAAAGTGTTTAAATGTCGTTCACTTAGAACGGATGTAAAGAGAAGGCTGTATGAGGGTGTTGTGGTACCGACTGCGTTATATGGGGCTGAAACATGGAATATGGGTGTATGTGTGGAGTGACGCGTATGGATCGGGTGAAAATGATGAAGTGCGAATGAGAACTGGAGTTGTTCGGGAGATTGCTGGTAGAGTTGAGCAGAGGGTGTTGCGATGGTTTGGGCATATGGAGAGAATGGATAATGAGCGATTGGTGAAAAAGATAACTAGATCTGATGTGAGAGGTGTAATGCTGAGAGGAAGACCACGAATAGGATGGATGGACAGTGTGAAGAGAGCGCTGGATGCGAAAGGGATGTCTGTTGAGCAAGGAAGAGTGGGTGTGCGTGACAGAAATAAATGGAGAGAAATTGTGAATGAATAAGTGATGACGCAGCCCTGAGGGGATATTCTCCCGCATTTGGTCTGATTAGCTAGTCAGGTCAGGTGCGAGTAAGGGGATGGGTCTGTTATGATGTGGCAGGGGTAAACCAGTTCTGCTGTCGGGCCCTGCTGCGGATGTCACTGATTGCATTGCGCAGTTGACCCTTGTGCGGTGTGGTGCGGTGAGGATGTGTCCGTTCTCTCTTTTGGGGCTAAGATGCGAATGAATGTGTTTGAATGGATGAGTAAATGGGGAGTGTGTCGTCCTGTCTCGGCTACCTCCCTTTCCTCGGGGGAAGCAGCCTAGGTATATAGATAGACAGATAGACATGATTGCTTATTTTTATCTACTTAATATAGTAGAATCAAAGTAAAACTTCCTTTCTAAGGACTTACAATTTCCTTCATAAACCCTTCAGACCTCATAACTACTGTAGGGGAAAATTTACCATCATGTCTATTGTGATGTGATAGGTATATTTCATTAAGGAAAATAATTCAATAGTCATTCTGCATTACTTTTCACATTACGTGCTGTCATAGTTAAAGAAAAATACAGCCACAAATTGAAGATGCAATCTGAATTGAGATTTTCTATCGAGGAGCAGGAAATAAAATTTATCATCCAAACATTTCATAAACTTTATGGTAGGATACTTACTGACAGAGTTAGGGGAACAACTGAAGAATTAGTTGGAGACGAACGGGAATGCATGAGGAAGTAAAAAGATGTATACATCAGATATTCATCCTAAGGTGTTTAGTGGAAAAGTATCTAGGGAAGGGAAAGATGTTATATGCTACCTTCACGGATTTGGAGAAAGCATAAGTGGATAGACAATACATGTGGAATATATTAAAAATATATGGAGTAAAGTGGAAGCTACTGACTGCTGAGAAGAGTATGTATGAAGGTGCTAGGGCTACAGTGCGTGTGGATGATGAACTGAGATAATTTATTTGCCTGAATGTTGGATTGAAACTGGGATGTCATGTCTCCATGGTTATGCAACCTGTACAGTATATGGATGGAGTTTTAAATGAGAAACAAGGTAATGCAGTTGATGTTGGAGCAGCCCAAATGAAAGAGGGCAGCGTTTTGAAACTTCCTGTTCTGTTATTTGTAGGTGATAGTTTATTATGTGAAGACGAAAGGGAAGTGGAATGTTGATTGACTGATTGAGAATAATAAAAATCTGGCGGCGCAACTGCCAGGGTCAGATGCCACCGGACAACAAGGCAAAAGACACCGAAAAAAGAAAAACGTCTACCTATTGCCAGACACCTTAATCCCATAAGGAGTGGCCACAAACAAATCGCCTCCATGTCGTCCTGTCCCCTGCCATTTCATTCCACTCCTCCCGGCTCACACGCCCCTCTTTCATATACCTCTCCACTCCATCTCTCCATCTCATCCTTGGCCTCCCCCTCCCTCTTCCCCCCTCCACCTCACTCACATATACTCTCCTTGTCAGTCTTTCACTCTCCATCCTCTCCACATAGGAAACCCACCTCAGTGTCTTTCTCCTAATGCTTCCTATCACATCCACGTCACCATGCTACTTCATTTTCCATGCTCATTTCCTTGTTTCTTATCACTGCTTTCAAGGACCCGGCAACCTTTCTTCCTTGTTGTGCCATTTCAAGCACTTCACCCTCTAAACTTTTATCCTTACTCGTCACACTACCCAAGTACTAAACGCACCCATATTTTCCATTTCCTCCCTATCCAACCTCACTGTACATTCACTGACTTAGCTTCTCTCGAAGACGATAACTTTACTCTTTTCTACATTCATCTTTAGATTCCGTTTTTTTACACACTTTCCCAAACTCCTCTTTTGTATTTTTTTTTTTTCTTCTAAGGAACTGTTTTGCTGGCTCAGCATTTGGTTCCTTCTTCCTCGCATTAAAAAAAACAAAAAACACCAAGCCTTGCAGCTCCGCTTTGTGTTCACCTAACAACAGAGTATCATCTGCAAACAACAGCACAGGGAGTTTCCAAGCACTGGCCTCTCTCATTAGGGCCGCTCCAACATCCACTGCCCTACCTTGAATCACTTTTATAACCACATTCATGTACAGATTGAACAACAATGGAGACATGACACATCCCTGTTTCAATCCAACCTTCAAATAGAAAAATTCACTCAGTTCAATATACACACACACTGCAGCCTTAACACCCTTATACATACTCTTTACGGCTTTCAACAACTTTCCATCCACTCCATATATTCTTAATACTTTCCACAATCCTTGTCTATCCACCCTGTCATATGCTTTCTCCAAAACCATGAAGGCCACACACAACTTATTTCCCTTCTCTAGAAACTTTTCCCCTAAAGATCTAAGAATGAATATCTGATCTACACACCCTCTTCCTTTCCTAAATCTTCCCTGTTCTTCTCCAACTAATTCCTCTGATATTTCCATAACTTTGTCAATAACCATCCTGTCCTATCTAATATACTATAGCACGAGCCGTGTGTGTGTGTGTGTGTGTGTGTGTGTGTGTTTATTTTGGGCAGCCGATACTACACATTCAAATCGCACCAAAACTGACACAAAAATCACAAAAAATTCGCTGATGTGAAAAAAAAAACTTGGTGCCATCACGATTGAAAAACTTTTACTATATTTAATGAGTGATCACATTTTCACTAAAAAACGTCGCTCTTGGCGCCCGGCATAGGATCTTCGTAGAATTTTTTGCCCATAGTTACAGCAGCGCAAGAGCCATCCACACCAGCAAATGCGAGTGGCCCGAAGGGCCCATGAGCACTTGTACTTTTCCTATTACACTAAGAAGACAAATGTCTGTATGATTACCACACACTTCCTTTTCCCATTTTCTACTGTACAGGAGAATAATTATACCAGACTTCCAATCCCCCGGGACTCTACCTTCCTCCCAGGCCAATCCGCACATCCTCCACATCCATTCTACTACTATCTCTCCCCCATGATTCAGCATTTTACCACACACTCCATCAATTCCTGGGGCTTTCCCTGTTGTGAGTTTCTTCATTGCTTCCACAACTTCCATCCTACTGATTTCTTCCTGTCTTCTCACCTCCCTCCTTCTCCAAGCCATTCCCGGCCACTTATACTCGCATTACTTTCATTTTCTATGTTCAATATGTTCTTATAGTGTTCTCTCCATCTGCTCACTTTCTCTCCTTTCTCCACTGGTAATTATCATTTTTATCTTTCACTCCCCTACTAACTTCTTTGACACACTCAGTAACTCTCTTTACCTCTTTCCAGAACATTTTCTTACTGTACATTCCCTCCGCTTTACACTGAAATTCCTCCCAAATTCCTCATCCACTCTCTTCTCACTCTCTCTTACTAATCTTTTCATGTCTTTCTTCCTCTCAACATGTAACTCTCTCTCTATCTCTCAACTTCTTCCACGCCCCTGTTTCTCATCCACTCACTATATGCTTTCTTCTCTTGTACCACAGCCCCTCTCACCTCTTCAGTCCACCATGCTGTTCCCAGCATCCCCTTCTGTCCTCTCGTCACCCCACACACCACTTCCCATACTGCACAGATTTCTTTTATGAATATCTTGCACACATCTTGCACTTCCCCTATTTGCTCCAATCCTTGTTTAGCCAATGGCTCCTCCACTTCCCTCTTATTTTCTGCCTTTTTTCCATCCTCTTGTAAACTTTTTCTCTCCTTGTATGAACTACTTCCTCCTCTCCTTCCCTTCTTCTAGTTCTCCAATTCACTTTTACTTTGATTGTGACCACCAAGTGGTCGTCAGAAGGTCCACTCCTTCAACCTCTATATACTCTTGCAATTTTACACACCTTCTCATCCTTTCATCCACACACACATAATCAATCATTGCCTTCTGTTCTTTCAGTTCCCCACCCACCCTTCTCATCACTTGCCACATATACCCATGAATCATTTTGCAAATGAAGAGGGTGTTGGCTATCACCAACCCCCTCCCGGCACAAATGTCCACTAAAGCACTGCCATTCTCATTTATCTCTGGAGGCACACCCCACTCACCAACTACTCTATCCACCCTCACATTCCATGCTTTTCCATTCATATCTCCAATCTAAAACACTCATTCCTTTCAAACTTTTCCATGCACGATTCCACATTTCTCCAGAAGTCTTTTCTCACTCTGCTTGCACGATCTTACGTTGGTGCATACACGCACACAATCACCCACATCTGTAGTCCAACTTTCAATCTTACCCACACAATCCTTAAGCCAATTGATCCATACTGTCTTATATTCCCCTTCCATCTGCTACTCACAACAATTAACACTCCTTCTTTTGCCCTCTCATTCTCACCTACTCTCACGCATATACCCCATCCATGCTGCCATTCTCTCATACTCTCACCTTCCATTTAGTTTAAGTTAATACACATACATCCACTTTGGCACTTTGGCACCCTTATGCACATGGACAATCTCTCTTTCCTTCAGCTCATCATTTGCACCTCTTCCATTCCATGTAGCTGTCCATACCATGTCCTCTGTTCGGTCGTTAGTCATCACCTTTTGGTCGGTCCTGGTCCGAGGCTTCTTGTCCGTATTTTTAGGTAGCTGTTTTCCGAAGAGGGGCACTAACCCTCTGCCAACCCACTTGTTGTCATGTAGGGAACACGTGTTGGTTGGTTATAAGGTTACCACCCAGCACTGTAAATGGCTTCCTGGTTTACAGGAAATCATTTGGCTTGTCAAGTGGGGTTGGTGGAGGATTAGTGTCCCTCCCCGTAAAACAATTAACTCTAAGCCCTTGGCCACCCCGTCTGGGATACATGGCGTCTGGCAATGAATGAATGAATGAATTTGGCTTGTCGCTCAATGTAGAGCTACCCTAAAAACGGAGTACCACGACACTAAGTTAATACCAGTTAGTAGAAATAAAACATTGAAAACCACAAAAGAAGAAAACTAAAAACATCAGTAAAATAGCCAGAGGCTCCACCAAGCATCGATGACAGAGTAGACACCATCTGCTCCCTTATGCCTATGTAGGAATCTCTGAGGTAGGTCCCCGAGACTTGGACATATGGCCAGCAAGTCATGGACAGCAAGGGGAATAATGCAATCATCACATTACAGTTTAGTCCCACCAATCATCAGAAACCCATGTGTGAGAGAGAGTGTGTGTGTGTCGGGAACAACAGATGAATCAGTCTCCTCATATGTTAACCAGTTTAAGGACTTTATAGATCTTGAAAAGCCGCTATTTTCGGCTAAACATTGTGTAAGCACAGTAAGAACCAGCTGATGACTTCTTGTTGGTGAGGGGGTGTTGGACTTCGTAGTTTTTGCCGAGGAAAACTGGCATGTTCCTGGTAGACCATTCCCTCAAGCCAGTCTTTTGATCTCGCGCATGCGCAGTAAGTGTTCACGGTTGTCTTGGCAATGGGGACGCGGCTGGCTGTGTTTATTGCTGCTTGCTGGGTTTGTTGTTGGAGTTGTCATCTTATTTTCACTCTGTTAGTCTTACGTAAATATCATCTCCCTAAGTAAGCAAATATGGCGAAATCCTTATCAGAGCTTAGAAAAATGCATTGTAACCAATTAAAATCAATAACTAAAGACGAACTTACTGATAGCATTCTATTTTCACAAGAGGATGAAACATGGCAAGTAGACACCACTAAAATTGATGATTTAGTAAACGAAGTGGCAGAGCTTAGGAGGACAATTGCAGCTGCAGATGCGGCCGTCCATAAGAAAATTTTGGATAAGAAGTCTCAGGTTGAAAAGCAAGCTGAAATCATAGCAAGACAACAACGGTTGCTCGAGGGTATAGGCAGAAAGGAGCGTGAATGCAATCTGATAATCATGGGTGTTCCTGATAGTCACGAGAGCTTGGATTCTGCAACATCGGACGCTGAAGAAATTACCATGATATGGGAGAAAGTGGGAGCTACAAGTGAAGTACTTGATGTCCGAAGACTAGGCAACGGTAGCAGCATGGTTTGTAAACCTCGTCCTCTTCTTGTTACTGTCGCAGCCAAAGATGACAGGGATGTTGTGCTGGAATAGGCCAAAGCAGTCAAGACAGCGGGTGATGCTTACAACAAGATCTACATTAAGAAAGATGTACATCTTGGTGTACGGGCAGAATGAAGGCGACTTCGTGATGCTGAGAAGACGGAAAAGGAACGTCCAGAAAGTGTGGGCTGCAACATTTACCTGAACATGTGAGAGTGACAGCTGTATAAGGATAGAGTAGTGATTGACAGGTGGAGCCTTCTGGGTTTTTAGAATGACCACAAGAACACAAAAGATATATAGAAATTATATCTTGGAACATAAATGGAGTAAAATCAAAATTAGAAAAGAGTGGTTTACTGGAATTTTTAGTGAAATATGATGTCATTTGTTTGAATGAAATTAAGACCCCGTTAAGAGTAGGTTTCCCTGGTTATATATGTTACAGAAGCAGAAATACAGCATCTTCCCACAGTGTAGGTACAGTAGTAATGGTGAAAAATTTATTTATCAAAGTATGTGATAAGTGTAGATACAAGCATCGAGGACCAAGTCTGGCTTGAGTTAAGCTGTGCTCCAAGCGTTATGTTTGGTTTTTGTTATATTCCTCCGAGCGATTCCCCTTACTTTTCAAACACTTCATTTCCATCTATCCAGGAAAAACTATCGGACAATGAAAGTATTAAGAAGTATGTGATAATTGGTGACTTTAATGCAATATTTGGTGATTCTGTTAGTGAGTTCCCTGCCTGTGCTGGGATACCTGACTCAGATACTCATACCCCTATATTCCTGACCAGGTACACAACCCAAATGATAATGCATATGTGCTCTCAACCTTTTGTGTGGTCAATAAATTAGTTGTGGTTAATAATCTAATGATGAGAGATAGGGTTTTTGCCAGTAATTTAACATACAAACAAGGGGACAGATGGATTTCGGAGATGGATATATGTATGGTGTCATATGAAATGTTAGATTATATAGATAGTTTTTGTGTACATCAATCTGATATCTTACCTTCAGACCATGCTCCAGTATCTTTAAAGTTATTCTTGCCAGGGATAGATATTGATCGTCTCTTTTCTCAAGCCTGTCTCCTTGGTGATTGTGCAATGCCATAAATTCACACCAAACCTCACAAACTAAGAAGCCTATAAGATTTGCCGGAATTGACCAAGAAAAACTTCTTAACACTATTTCTGATGTAAGACTGAATGATAATCTCACGGATGTAAATGTGTTCGTTGACCATGTAACAGAAGTATTATATGAAGCTCCAAGGCAAGTAGAGTCAATATAGCCACGAATATTGTAAGTATGGACCGATGAGACACAATACTTCGGGACAGAGACGATGCAAGGGTGTGGCAGGCTACTGAATGGAAGGGAAAGCTCCATGATGGCCGTACTAAGTATGTTATACCCAGTGATCAAGAATTTAAAGATTATTATGCGAACGCCCTTAACCCTACATTAGATGAAAACCCTGACGAAAACCTGAACTCACAAACAAACATTCCCATTCTTGATGAGTATATAACTCCCACTCAAGCAGAATCGCAAATAAAGAAAATGAAAGCAGATAAGGCGTGCGGCCCTGATGGTTTTCCCAGGTTTAAGTTGCTACCTGTCCATTGGGTCGTAACTGTCACTACTTTGTTTAACTCTGTTTTCACATCAGGAAGTTTTCCTATAAACTGGACCGGAGCTAATTTATTTACTATTTACAAGAAAGGTGATAAAATTGAACCCAGGAACTACCGAGGGATATCTGTAATACATAGTATTACTAAACTCTATGACATGGTTTTGTTCAAGGTTAGAAAGTTGGTTTAAACCGTACAGAGAACAAGCAGGGGCACAGAAGGGACGAGTGTGTTTAGAGCATAAAGTAACCTTACGACTTGTGACTGATTTTGCATGGAAAAAGAAGACTTTATTTGTGACTTTCGTCGATTTTTCCCAGGCACATGACTTAGTACCTAGACGAATATTATTTATGATATTAAAGAGGTTGGGTTGTGGAGCTGTGATGCTGACTGCCCTGATTGGAATGTACCGTGTTACTGATAGCATTCTTGGGACAGCAATTATATCAGCTACAGTTGGTGTACGTCAAGGGTCGCCCACTTCCTGCCTTTTATTTATATTATATGTCAATGATTTGATAAAACTTATTAGGGAGAACTGTAGAACAGATGGATTCCTGTCATGGTTGCATCTACTTGTCTTAATGGATGATACAGTCTTACTGGCTATTAGCAGAGTAAATATGATAAGGAAATTACAACACTTAAAAGATTTCTGCGATGATTATGGTATGGAAATTAATGAATCTAAGACAATTTTTTTTTTTATTTATGGCACCGTAGTAGACAAGCAACCATTATTATTGGACGGGATTGTGGTAGAGTCGTGCAGGCAGTACGTATATTTAGGTTCACCATTCACTTGCGATGGTTCTGAATCTTCTGCAGTCAAGGTTCATGCCAGTACTAGGATGGCTCATGTTAATAAATTTGTCTCATTTTTAAGAAAAAATAACGATATCCCATTTATAGTTAAAAAACGAATTTTGGATGCTGCACTTATGTCGGCCATCTTGTATGGGTGTGAGTCTTGGCTAAATGCAGACCTAAGGCCAGTAGTAAAACTGTATAATTGGTCAATTAAGAACTTACTTGGTGTCAGGACAACAACTTGTGCTATATAGAATCCGGATATCCTCCACTTTAAGATTTAGTAAGAAGTAAGGAAAGGAAATTTTTTTAGGAAAGCGTGGTATGAGCGCTCACTTATGAACGATGACCCCCTTAAATTTGCTATTACCTTAACCCTTAATACTAGATATTCTACAAGCATCTATGTGTCAGAACTTATAGATAATGATGTAGATGACATAGCTATGGCAATGGAAACCCTTAAGAATAACATATCTCAGTTTGTCTCATCAAGTAGATGTACTTATAGAGATATGAACCCGAACCTAGGCGTACATGATATTTATACTACTAGGCATACAGTGCGAGAGGACCATAGAACTGCTTTCAGTCGTTTTCGGCTGTCAGCACATTGCCTAGCAGTGGAAGTAGGAAGGTGGAGTAGGAGGGGGCAAAGCCGCCTACCCATTGAGGAGCGGCTGTGTACATGTGGACCGGTGCAGACAGTTATGTAGTACAGGACTGTCCACTCTCCCAACATATTCGTGACACTTATCAGTTTACAACCCATAGTGCTTTATTTACGAGTAGATTTGATAATGCATCCGTGTGCTCAATAACTAACTCAATCCTAAGTCTGTATTCTGCCTCCAATTACTAGCTCTCCCTGTGTAGGCATTTTAATTATTTTACTCTTCGAAGCGTGTGGCGCGTGGATATACTATCTTTTTATTATTCCAGTTATTTTCAGGCAATTTTCCTTCAGCTTGTGTAGCATTTGTGTAATATAAGATCCATACACATCCTTTCTGGGATGATAGAGTCGTTTACGAGTAGACGAGTAAAACCTGTGAGCGAGTTGCTTGCTTTAGGGGTTAATGTTCCCATAACATAAAAATCAGATGATATTTGACGAAAACTTTATCTGTGACAATGCAACCATTTTACGAGTATGTCAGTCAAAGTTGCCATAGACAGTACTGATACTTTTTTGTTGAGAAATACCCCAAGTAGTGAGGGGGACACAATCTGGCCGCACTATGGAGTGGTACTACTACTCTGCGGCCAGGTTGTGTTAGGAAGAATACTGCCACCGTATTCCCTGTGTGCCGTAAAAGGCGACTAAAAGGGGCGGGGTGAGGGGACTAGACCCCCTCCTCTGTTTTTTAGTTCCTAAAAAGAGACAGGCCAGAGAAGGGGATGGGTGATTCAGTTATCACCGTACCCTGAAGATTGGGTCTATGGATGAGCGTGGATGTAGTACGACTGAGGCTAAACGGGAGGAGATTGGGAGAATGTTTGTGAGAAGAAAGTTAGATGTGTTAACTTTGAGAGAAACGAAGATGAAAGGGAAGGGTAAGTCTATGTCTGGAAGTGTGAATGGAAGATTGTCAGGTGTTGATAGAGGAAGGGCAAGAGAAGGTGTGGCCTTGTTAGTGAGTCCAGAAGTACAGCAGTGTGTGATTGAATGGAAGGAGGTGTCATCGAGACTGATGTGGGTGAAAGCGAAATTTGAACGTGAGTTGTGGGTGTTTGTGAGTGCATATGGGCCTGATAGTGAAAGGGATGAAGAAGAGAGGGAGTCTTTCTGGAATTATGTTGATGAGTGTCTACAGAGTTTTGGAGCGAATGTGAATGTGGTAATGATGGGAGATCTGAATGCTAGAGTGGGAAATGTAGTATTTGAAGGTGTAGTTGGTATGAATGGTGTGCCTGGAAGAAATGAAAATGGGGAACGAATGATAGGGATGTGCGCTGAGCAAGAGATGGTGATTGGAAATACCCTGTTTGAGAAGAAAGATATTTATAAGTATATATGAGACAGGAGGATGGAAGGGCTGTTGATAGAGCTTTGATGGACTATGTGGTTGTGTCCAGGAAAGTAATAGGAAGATTGTTGGATGTGAGAGTTCTGAGAGGGGAGGGTGGAGGTATGTCTGACCACTACCTGGTGGAGGGAAAGTTAAGAGTAGGTAAGAGATGGGTGAGAGCTAGAAGGGTTAGGTGTGGCAGGGAGGTTTTGAAAGTGAATGAGATGGATAAAGGAGAGAAAATGATAGAGTATCAGAAGAAATTGAAAGATGAGTGGAACGCAATGAAAGATCAGAAAAATGGCAATGTGGAGGAAGAATGGCAGTTGTTTAAGAGTGCTGTGGTGGGGCATGCAGAAGAGGTGTGTGGTGTGAGACGTGCGAGTGGTGGTGTAAGAAAGGAAGTGAATGGTGGTGCGAGGAAGTAAGTATGGCTGTGACTGAGAAGAGACGTGCATATGAAGTGTGGTTGCAGAGGAAGAATGAGGTGTCATATGAGAGGTATAAGGAAAAGAGGAATAGGATGAGAAGGGCTGTGTGTGATGCTAAAGTGGCAGCAGATGAGAGGTGGGGTAGGCGGCTGACTGAGAATTTTCAACAGAATAAGATGTTCTGGAAGGAGGTCAAAAGGGTGCAAAATAGAGAGTCTGGAAAGGAAGAGCGAGTAAAAGCAGAGGATGGAAGGATGCTAATTGAGATGGATCCAGTAAGGAAGAGATGGGCAGAGTATTTTGAAAGATTGGTAAATGTAGAGGAGGAAAGGGTGGCTGAGATTGTGGTGGATGGAAGGGTGCAAGAAATACATGTGTTGGGAGAGTTGAATGATTCTTTGATCACGAAGGAAGAAGTGGAGAAGGCAGTAAAGGAGATGAAAATAGGGAAAGCTGCAGGCATGGATGGGTGTGCTGTGGAATGCCTGAAGGGTGGTGGAGTGACTATTGTCGACTGGTTAGTAAGACTGTTGAATGTATGCTTTGTGAAAGGTATGATGCCAATTGACTTGGCAAGTGCTTGTGTGGTCCCGTTGTATAAAGGCAAGGGTGATAAGTATGAATGTACTAGCTTTAGAGGTATAAGTCTGTTGAGTGTTGTAGGTAAGGTGTATGGTAGCGTGTTAATTATGAGAGTTAGAGAGGGTACAGAGGGAGTGATTGGTGATAAGTAGTGTGGCTTTAGGAGATGGAGAGGATGCGTGGATCAGGTGTTTGCTGTGAGACAAGTATGTGAAAATTATTTAGCGAAAGGCAAGGATGTGTTTTGGGCATTCATGGATTTAGAAAAAGCGTATGATAGAATTGATAGGGAGACTTTGTGGACTGTTTTAAGATTGTATGGACTTGATGGTAGGTTACTAAAAGGGGTGAAGAGTTTTTCTGTAAATAGAAGAGCGTGTGTAAGAGTGGGAAATGCTGTGAGTGATTGCTTTCCTGTGAGAGTGGGGCTGCGACGGGGATGTGTGATGTTGACTTGGTTGTTTAATGTTTATATGGATGGTGTTGTAAGGGAGGTGAATGCAAGAGTTTTAGGTGGAGGTCTGAGTCTGGTGAATGTTGATGGTGGAGAGTGGAATCTGAAGCAGCTGCTGTTTGCAGATGATACTGCACTTGTGACTGATTCAGAGGAGAGATTGAGACAGTTGGTAGAGGGAGTTGGAAGGGTGTGTGAAAGGAGGAAATTGAAAGTAAATGAGAATAAGAGTAAAGTGATGAAGTGCACGAGGTTGGTAGATGGTAGGGGGATGAATATAGTTTTGAATGGTGAGTTGCTTGAGGAGGTAGAGTGTTTTAAATATTTAGGGTCACATGTTGCTGTGGATGGAAGAATAGATGCAGAAGTGAAGTTTAGAACGAATGAAGTAGGATAGGTGCTGGGAGGAATGAAAAAGGTGTTTAGATGTCGTTTGCTTAGAATGGATGTAAAGAGAAGGCTGTATGAGGGTGTTGTGGTACCGACTGCGTTATATGGGGCTGAAGCATGGAATATGGGTGTAGCAAAGAGGAAAAGTTTGAATGTAATGGAGATGAGGTGTCTGAGGAGTATGCGTGGAGTATGGATCAAGTGCGAAATGATGAAGTGCGAAGGAGAACTGAACTTGTTCGGGAGATGGCTGATAGAGTTGAGCAGAGGGTGTTGCGATGGTTTGGGAATATGGAGAGAATGGATAATGAGCGATTGGTGAAAAAGATAACTAGATCTGATGTGAGAGGTGTAAGGCTGAGAGGGAGACCACGAATAGGATGGATGGACAGTGTGAAGAGAGCGCTGGAAATGAAAGGATTGTCTGTTGAACAAGGAAGAGTGGCTGTGTGTGACAGAAATAAATGGCGAGAAATTGTAAATGAATAAATGATGATGCAGCCCTGAGGGGATATTCTCCTGCATTTGGTCTGATCAGCTAGTCAAATCAGGTGTGGGTAAGGAGATGGGTCTATTATAATGTGGCAAGGGTAAACAAGCTCTGCTGTCGGGCCCTGCTGCGGATGTCACTGATTGCAATGCGCAGTTGACCCTTGTGCGGTGTGGTGCGGTGAGGATCTGTCCCTTCTCCCCTTTGGGGCTAAGATCCGAATGAATGTGTTTGAATGGATGAGTAAATGGGGAGTGTGTCGTCCTGTCTCGGCTACCTCCCTTTCCTTGGGGGAAGCAGCCTAGGTATATAGATATAGATTGTTGAGTAATATATGTATATAGAATGTGTACCATTATAAACACTGTATAAAGTTAAGGACAATCCTAAAAGAATCAGATTAAGTATTATGTTGGACCTCATATCATTGTAATTACCTCAATTATCAGTAGTAATGCATTGTTGTGGTCAATCAAATATCTATCTATCTATCTATCTGGAAGCCGAGAGTGCCCAATGCGAAGCCTGGCAAGAGCCACCTCCAATCACTGAGACATGGAGGGGAGAACCCTTGGTGCAACAACTCTGTGAAAGATCTCTTTTAGCTTATTATGAGCAACACCATCCCAGTGTCTCTACCAGCAAGTATGAATCGCATACTGCAAGTAAGGTGTTACGTCAGATGCAGGGAGCAGGTAGTCGGTTGAGGGCTGTTGAAATGACGTAGCTTTAGCTGATGTATTTACCCTCTCATTGCCGATCACACCAACATGTGAGGGAACCCAACAGAATCCACATGACGGCCACGACGGCCAAGGAGAGAAGGCCACTTTAAAAATTATATAACCAATGGATGGGATGCATTAACTCGTGGATTGCGCAATTACCTTTTTTATCCCACCCAATGGTGTGTAAAAAATTAAGGAAAAAAAGTTTTGTTTATAAGTTTTTGTTTATTATCAACATGAAAAACTTGAAGATAAACATCCAGGGCATCATCTGGTAAAAAAGAGATAATTTCTCTTCGTCTTTGTGTAGGGCCATGTGTAAGTTTACACAGGGGAGTGGTGAAAAAATAAAAAAATATATATTTTTGTTTGTTTTTGTTTATTATAAACTTAAATACAAACATCCAGGGCATCATCTGGTGAAAAGAAAAAAATAATCTCTCCGTCTTTGCATAGAGCCATGCATAAGTCTGCGTAGGGGTGGAATAGCTAGCAGTGATTCACGGCCAGCAAAGCCTGAGCTTTGGCTCACAATGGTATGTTTCCCAGCCTGAGCTGTGGCTTGCAATCCACGAGTTAAAAGACTCCAGCACAGACAGAGCACTAACGAAGTCACTGAGAATCAGAAAAACAGTTTGGGAGAGTAAACATGATTTGAAGAGCATATAAAATCGCAGTAAATTCCGCCATATACACAGAAGTAATACCAAGAAGGCATTCCATTGACATATGGATACGTCACCACGTTCTGTCACTGTGACACCCCATGACATATCCATACCTTTTGCAATTGTGAGGTCCATCTTTTGCACATTTTTCAAGTTTCACAGGTGGTTTTTGGTAGCTATATGTGGGAGACTTTCCTCTACCCAACGCCAAGCGGAGATAATGCCTGACCCCAAATGAACCCGCCTCCCTCCCCTCACGCCATTTTCTCGGCAACTCACCTGTTAGTAGTGACCTGGCCAGTAAAGACATATCACACCACGGTCTCTCCAATGACGAAATTCAAGGCGAAAGTGATTCCCGAGGTGGAGGACAAGGAAGAATCAAGCCAGTGGAAGAAACAAGCAGAAGCGATGAGGCAGTAACGTCTTAAAGGAAGGTACCATATGTTGATGTGTTTGATGAGTGAACAACGCTTATATCGCCTATATTATTGTGTGAAAACCAATATACTCTTGTACTAGATATAAATTCTTATCAAATAAATAAATATATACAATAATGAGTGGTTTGGAATAGTTACCCCTCCCAAGAAAACGTCTTCTCTGGAGCCTGGCCTGAGAGAACATGGTACCATGGTGAGGGTACTGTTACCTGTACTGGTATTTCTAAATTCAACTGAGCACTTTCTCCCTAACCATTCGATGTTTCTCATCAAACGCGGAGGTTTTAGCCAAAAAAAAAAAAAAAAAACTACCAGGATGGGGGGAGGAGGATTGGTGAAAAATCTACTGGAATGCGGCATGTTAAAGAAAGGGAAGACAACACCAAAGCCCACTCCAGTATCAGTCTTAGACTCGTCAATATAGATCGGGGACAGAAGCCTCATGAGTGGAGACATGTTCTAAAATGAGACAGAGGGACACTTGAGAGGGAAGTGAGCCCTTTTTTACACACAACGGGCTAACAAAATGTCACACGTGGAAGTTATTAAAAACCCACCCTTGGGATCCGATGTGGACAAACTGCCAGTCTCGAAACAGAGATGGCTAATGTACAGACTGGACCCTGTAACCAAAGGGCATCAAGAAACTAGGGCAGGTTTCATAAAAAGAAGATTGAGAATCCCGGAAGACGATGGCACAAGAAATTAAATCTGGAATGCAGTGAAGACGATACCAACACCTCATCATCAACGACTGGCGATGCAAATCCAAGGGAAGTACACCAGCATCCACCAACAAACTTGACATCGGAGATGACCTGAATGCCCCGGTTGCCAGACGTGTACCAGCATGATGCAACAATTTAACAACGACAGACGGGTATCTGTTGCAGAGGAACAGACCTCACACCCATATTCAAGTTAAAAAAAAGAATAAGAGACCTATGCAAGAGGAGGAGGGTCTGATGGTCAGCACAACAAAATGTATGAGCTAAAACCTTCAAAAGACTCAAAGCTTTTAGGCAAGCTGCCTTGACAGAACGAATATAAGGAACCCAAGTTAGTAGTCTGTCAAACAGAAGACCCACAAACCACATCTCTTCCACACAGGACATTCTCCGACCATAGAGATACAAGTCAGGGTCTGAGTGAACCCCCTGAAAATGAAAAAAAAAAATGCAGAGTCACTGTCTTTGTTAAAGATAAAAGGAAGCCACGAGACTCTGGCCAGTCAGAAATTGTATTAAGCAGCAGCTGCAACTTCCTCTCTAGCAGAGAAATTCTAGATACGGTGGAGGAAATTGACAGGTCATGGGCATATAATTATAGAGACTCGTACATCATCAGGAAGTTCACTTATTACGCTGTTGATGGCCACAGCAAAAAGAGCAACATTAAGGATATTTCCCTGTGGGTACTCCATCTTCTGGTGGACGGGCATTAGAAAGCACTCCTCCTGATGTTATTTATTTAGTTAGAATATAACATTTACCATGGAATGTGAAGTTAACGGTAAACTCCCTTTTCTTGATTTATTGATACAGAAGTTAAATGGTACTTTGGTTATGTCTGTATATCGTAAGCCTACTTTCTCGGGTTTGGGTACCAGCTTTTTTAGTTATTGTCCATTTATTTTTAAGGTCAATGCAATTAGAACACTTTTGTATAGAGCTTATAACCTAACTTCTACCAACAACCTATTCCATACGGATGTTACATTTTTGAGGAAATTTTTTCCTAACAGTGGTTTCAGCACTGCTCTTTTTGATAACTGTGTTAAAAAATTCTTAGCCAAAATTTACATTCAAAAGCAACCTGTATGTACAGTGAGTAAGGAGGAAATGTATCTTTTTCTACCTTTTCTTGGTACTGTATCAGAAAAGATAGAGAGGGCACTGAAATTTAACTTTTCTATTTTCTATTATCAAATAAATTTTCGATTTGTTCATAAGAATGATCTTAAGATTCAGTAATTTTTTCATATAAAGACTGACTACCGACTGCCCTCCGCTCCTCAGTCGTTTATGTATATAAGTGCTCTAATTGCCATACAGGGTATATTTTAAGCACAATACGAGCTTTCCAGCAATGGGTTGACGAGCATAGAGGTCAGTCGAGCGGGTCAGGTCTCCCTGTGAGCAACCCTCCTCACTCAGCGGTAAGGGAACATTCATATCATTGTTATACTTCAGTTGATCCCAAGATTTTCTGTATAATAGACTCATGTACTAGAAAGAATCTAAGAATACTAGAATCCATTCATATTTATCAACGAAAACTGGCCCTAAACAATTGTCTGTCTGCTGTTCCTCTGAATATATTGTGCATTTAAGTCCCTCCTGTAATTTAACACTAGGTTTTCCCTTTTTTATTTAAGTAAATGACCTCATGCTCAAAAAGTTCTTTTAGGATATTAAAAACCTTACAGGTCTTTTTTTTTTTTTATCTTTTTAGATCCACTGAAGATGACATAGATGAATATGTCGAAACGTCTGGACATATTGAATATGCTGCTCATTGCAACACTGGTATTGCTTTTCCTGTATAAGTTGCGGTTCCCTCAGAACAAGCCTGTCCCGATAATTCTTTACACAGTTCCACAGTTGAGTTACGGAATTCCTCGAACTGATGAAGGAAACATAACCCTTCCAGGATGAATACCTGGCCTCCTTTAAAACCCGCCTCATATGAGCTCATGCCCTCCAATACACCATCAAATACTTAGGATCCCCACGGTGATGAAGTCGAGAGGTGACCCGTTTGGCTCTCACTGCTGAACTGGAGAGTTCCATCAAGGAACCGGAGGTCTAGGAAATTGACCCCTCATTCTTGGAATAAAAAAACAGGGCTGCGAAGTGCAACACGTCAGTGAAATAAGACACCGCCTCAGTAAGACAGCCAAATTCACTGAAAGAAAGGGCAATGGAACTTAAATCCCTGAAAAGTGGTCAGTCAGCCTTATCTCGAAGCCAGCGAGGAAGACGCGGCTGATGTCCACATGCACTAGCAGTTATGAATAATGGAAAATGGTCACTGCCATATATCTGGTAACACATCCAAGGTAAAATCTAAAACAGCATCAGCTGAACATAAGGACAAATCAATGGCAGTAAAAGTCCCAGTCTAGCTATGGAAATAAGTCATTGGAGTTTAAAATGCCCAACTCCTCATCTTCCACTAAAGAGGCCAGCATAACACCCCGACGGTTGGCTTCACTGTTACCCCATAGTGGATGGTGACCATTCATATATCCTAATAACAGAAAGGGAGAAGGAAGGCTATGAATCAGACGTCAACCCTCACCCCCGTTACAAATAGGCTTAGCGAAAGAGCTTGGAAGGGTATAAGAAACCAAATTTAAAGGTGAATGTAAGGGAGGGTAAAGTTGTGGTCTACAAAAAAAATTAAGTCACTGAATGCAGTTTTTTTTATGCAAGGAAGAAGGAACTAAAGGCCAGAAGCCTGCAAGATTGTTCCCTCCAAGTAAAAACAAAAACAAGATAACAGAGAGCCGTATCCAAGAGCAGTTCATTTCGAGATGCTAGGACACATTCATTCATTCATCCATTCATTGCCAGACGCCATGTATCCCAAATGGGGTGGCCCAGGGCTTAGAGTTACAGTAATTGTTTTACAGGGAGGGGCACTAATCCTCCACCAACCCCACTTGACACATAGGGAGAACATTATGCCAACAGCATCTGGTGTTCCCAGGCGGTCACCCATCCAAGTACTAACCAGACCCAATGTTGCTTCACTGCATTTAAATGATGGGCAGTAGGAAATACAGAAAGAGGGAGACAGTCCCTGAGTCGATCTGTTGCATACATGAAGGAATAACGGTTAGCTTTTGCATTAGAGAGCTAGATAGAACATGGATGAGACCTTGCTGCTAGATGGGTGCTACGCACCATCCGTGATGATGGAGGGATGCAACAAGAAAGTTCAGAGGAGAAATGACCATTGAAGTAACCATAGAAAAGAGACAAGATGCAAGAGAGCAGTGAAGAGGCTGAGGTTGAAAGGAGCCAGGAAGAAGCGGAGAGTTAATGAGATGAAAACCTTTGACTCCAGCTTGTTGAGAAGAGCAATGTGTGGGAAGCCTTCCCACACGTGAGAGTTGTACTGTTCGCAGGAGTGAAGAAACTTGTGAAGAAAGTCTAGAATTGTGTAGGGATTACGAAGACACAGAGTTGGCGTACCACACCTAATCTCTTGGAAGGATATTTTAGAAGAGAGGTAATATGATCTTTCCAAGAAAAATCCCGAGAGAATGAAACCTGAAGTATGTTTAAAGATGATGCAGGATTGAGTTGGATGTTGTTATAAATTAGAGGATACTCCTGCAAAGTTTTTGTTGGGTTGAAAGATGTAAGAACTGAGTTTTTGATGCATTAAATAGAACAAGATTATTTTTACCCCAATCGGAGTTATGAGCCAAGTCAGATATTAAGTGTGTTATGGTCTCATCTCTTGTTTGCTGAAGTTACTGCTGAGATGGGCACTCAGAGAAGCGAAAGGAAAGGTGAAGAGTGGAGTCATCAGCATATGATCGGATAGGGTTAGATGTACAGCTTAGAAAGTCAGCATTAAGAGCATTAAGAGTTACATGGAAAGACAGACCGGCAAATGAAGTGAAGGGGCGTTATGTTGTCGATGTGGATGTGATAGAAAGCGTTAGGAGAAATACATTAGGGTGGCTTGGCCATATGGAAAGGATGGTGAGGAACTAACTTGGAGTGTGTACGGTAGTTACGTGGTGCGGGGGCGAGGGAGAAGGAAACCGAAGATCGGATGGATAGATTGAGTAGAGGGGTATACGAATTAGAGAGGGGGTGTAAGTTGGAGGGAGGGCAGCAAAATCGAAGGGGACAGGGCGACCTGGTGGAGATTTGTCTCTGGCTACCTCTTACGGATTAAGGCATCTGGCTATAAATAGATAGATAAATTGATAGATTTTTTGCCAACACTTTCTAACTCCCTCCTCATCTTTCATCATTAGCTTAAGCTCGTCTTTCCTTCTAAAACCCAAAATTTCAAACCGATACCATCCCTTTATGACGTGCTGGCAGAAAGGGCACAGTAGAGCAGTGGTAGTTGGGTCAGCTTTACCGACTGTGACTGTATAATGCTTAGTTCTGCAAGTGGCATGAAGACATTTTAAACAAAATGGTTGCCAAGTTCAATTGGTTATGAAGTCGAAGTGATAACGTTTAAAGTTTTGAAATACACCTAAAAACTCATTCACGTACAGTGTGAAACTTGGTAGATGTAAAACAGAAAATTAACAACCCTTGTTGGAGGGACTCTGGTCAAGAGAGAGAGCAGAGGAAATGCGTTATTTGAGAGGAGCCTGTGGAGTCATATTCAGAGACAGACTGACAAATGAGGATGTGAAAGAGCGTTGTGGTGTGGATGTGGATGTGATAGGGAGCAGTTGGAGTAACACACTGAGGTGGTTTGGCCATGTGGAGAGGACGGAGACTGAAAGACAGACGAGGGGAGTGTATGCGAGTGAGGTGTAGGGGAAGAGAGGGAGGGGAAGGCCAAGGATGAGATGGAGGGATGGAGTGGAGAGGTATATAAGAGGGGGGGAGGGTAATTGGGAGCAGGGCAGTGAAATGGGGGGGGGTAGGGTGATGTGGAGGAGATTTGTTTGTGGCCACCCCGTATAAAGGATTAAGGCGTCTGACAATAGATAGATAGATAGATAGATAATAACAACGTAATATCAGAAGCTCTGAACAACTTCCTTATTAAACTGGTGTCATTTACAGCTGAGAGAGGTGGTTTGGTGCATGACCGTCGTGGTGGTGAGTGACGATCCAGACTTCCTGTCCACTTTTGCCGAGTCTTCCTTCAAAACTCACCTACTGATGATTCGGAAAACGAGGCTGCTTGCCTTCACTCGCCTCCCTCTCCACCGCCTCCACACCCTCCATCACCTTCACAAGACATTCTCTCGCACTGACTCACTCATTGCTATTATCAACGATGATCTGACAAAACTCAGGTAATCTTTTTGATACGATATTAATCCCTCCACTACAGGGATTTTCTCACCTGGATGCCCCATTTGAAGAGATTTTTTTTTTTTTTTTTTTTTTGTCTTTCAGAAACCACCATTTAGGCTTCAGAAATTTTCAGTAAGTCGCACTGATTAAGAAACTGTACCGTCATTCCTCGCACAGGAATTTTCCTGATGTTTTGACATTTTTAGTACTTCCTGCTAGATTAGCTGAAACTGCCGTTTCACGTGAGTTGTATTAATTTTGTTAAATCTACACTCCTAAATTCTCAGCCAATTTATGCTGTATGTTCTGTAATTTTACAGCCGGCCATACCGGCGCCCCCAGGAGGCTTAAAATTGGGGTACAGAGGTACCTTAGCATGGGAAAGAATATAGGCATCGTGGCATTGGCCTCCGAGGCCAATTTGAGGCCGCTACTGTTATGGCCTCGAGGCCAGAATGGCCAGAACTATCCTTAGGAGGCCGAATTTGTGGCTAATCACTGAGGCAATTTTCAAATTTATCTTTAGATCTTTCTGTTTTCCATTTATTTTCTGACGCAATAGCCTGAGCAAGTGTGTCCATGTTCACGTGGCGACAACGATTCCCGAGGTCGACCATTTCCGGTGAAAGCAGTGTGGCATCAGGGAGCATGAGAGAGAGAGAGAGAGAGAGAGAGAGAGAGAGAGAGAGAGAGAGAGAGACCACAGCTGCTCCCACACAGTCATTTTCCACCATATTTTGCACACGCCTGTGGATGCTCCAAAAAACGTTACATGCAAAAATTCATTAAACACTAGTCACTTTGATTTTTTCTTTTAGAGGGTTAAAAAGTGTCACCCCTTCTTCAGCAAATGTCCACTGCCCAGCGTCAACAGGCGTGTCGTCACCGTGGCAGCCAACAGCCGTGCCGCTATCTTGATGTTCCTCTCTCTAATGATGGCCGCCACACCGTAAATCTACTGGTCCCCTGCCGGCTGAGGATATCCAACTTCCGAGCTTCATACCTATTCTAATTTTATTTTATTTTATTTTTTTAACAGTTTATGACGACTTACTTATTGTATTGACTAAAGGGTGAAACGATGGAAGTCTGACATTGCCAGTATAAAGAAAGTGGAATAGATAGGTGTTTCAGGAATAAATGCGAGCGAAATGGAGTGTATGAACAATCGGAGGCGAAAGCAGTGGGCGAAATTCTAATAAAACGCACAGAGAAAACGCTTTATGAGTTACGAGAATTGTAGTGGCATCAGAGAGCGTGTGCGTTAGACACAGAGAGAGGGGTATGGGCGGCCAATTATCCACCATTCGTAACTGAGCCAGTAGAGCTGGTCATCTGTGTGTGATGTGTATTGAGCACCAAAACAGTGCATGCCAACATCTTACCAGTTCATGGTGCATTACAAACACTCAGAACAGCTTGCTACGGCAAGTCTGTGTTATGAGCACCACAGTGCTCCAAAAATGCAACAAAGGGCAGATTGCTATCACACTGAAATTTCTTGGACTGGTGGCTAATGTCTACGCCAAAGGGATTTCCTTAATCCCACGTTACTCCTGCGGGATGTTTTGGCACCCCAATTTTTTTTTGAAGCTCATATTTCCTAGTTGGCAACTTGATTAAATTTTCTCTCCATTCCAGTACTCGCCTGATTCAGGGAGTGGAAGGGGCACGTGGAGTTGCGCGGTCCTGCCTGTGCTGTAGTGAGAGGCACACACACTTTTTTCCCCCTTGGGGTGTCCAGTCACCCCACCAGACTAACTAAAGTATATTTTCACGATATATGAATTTTTTAAATTTCAATGGGGAATGAATATATGTAGATTTGTTATGGAGAATATACATCAGTCCTCTCTCTAATACATGTTTACAATGAATTGCTGCTTTCAATGTATTATATTACTCATTCAGTCATATAATTATGAGTTTAGCTAAGACAATAATGCATAATTTCATATATTTGTTTTATAGAAACTTTCTAATTGATCAAAATTATCCATCTTTTCAGGTACAAGATGACTGAAGCCGAGAGGCTAAGGATTCAAAAGATGTTGGAGGAGGCTGTTATAAGCAGCTTAGAAGATTAAGAAGATGTAGAAGGGGATGAGTATGTTCCTGCCTCCGACACTGAAAGTGACGATGATGTTACAGAAGAGGATGAGCATGTTCCTAACTCCGACTTTTATGAATCAGGTCCAGATAATCTACCAGAGGAGCCCCAAAAGAAAGAAAAAAACAAGAAGTGAAGGATGGATGGGAAAAGACAAAACAACATGGTGGAAGAATACTGTTCCTAATTTAGTCGGTCGTACCTGTGCCCACAATGTTATAAATTTAGAGCAGGGCCAGAAGGACCAGCCCTAAATTCCCATTCACCTACAGACCTCTGGGATCTCTTCATCACTCCAGAAATATTTACTTTATTGGTCGAATATACTAACTTGACAATCAATGAGAAGAAAGGGAAGTATGCTGAGCCCTACAGAACACGAAATACTGACATTGTTGAAATGAAAGCATTGCTTGGCCTATTTATGTTAGCTGGTACTTATCACGCCAACAGGCTACACCTTGCTGATATATGGAAATCTGATGGTACTGGAATAGAGATATTCAGGCTATGTCACTGAATTGCTTACGCTTTCTGTTGTGTTGTCTAAGATTTGACGGCAAAGCAACACGCGAGGCAAGAAAGAAGGTGGATAAGCTTGCCCCAATCAGACAAATATATGAGATGTTTGTAGAAAATTGTAAAAAGAACAACACTCCATCAGAAACTGTGACTGTAGATGAAATGCTTGTAGCCTTTAGAGGTCATTGTTTCTTCAGGCAATATATCCCCAGCAAACCAGCCAAATTTGGTATCAAAATACATGCATTGTCTGATGGAAAAACTTTCTATGTATCTAACATGGAGATATATGATGGAATACAGCCAGATGGGCCATACAAGGCTGACAAGAAATACAGTTCACCTCAGGCCGTGGTCACAAGCCTCATCACTGAGATCTCCGGATCTGGCAGAATTGTAACATTTGACATTTGGTATACTACCTTTCCACTAGTTGTATCACTGCTGTACTTCACGACCACAAATTGACAGCCGTGGGGACACTCTGAAAGAACAGATGTGAGATTCCCCAGCAGTTCTTGGTGACAAAGGATAGACCTTCTTGTGATGGTATGTTTGGATTTAGAGAGAACCTTACATTAGTCTCATACATACCAAAGAGTAAGAGTAAAAACAAGAAGAAAAATGTTGTTCTTATGACCAGCATGCACCCTAATGACAAAATTGACCCAAGAACTGGCGATGATAAGAAGCATGAAATCATCACTTTCTACAGTTCAATCAAAGGAGGGGTTGATGTGGTCGACATGATGGTAGGGAAGTATGACACCTCCAGAAACAGCCGTCGTTGGCCCCTATGTTCTTCGCTCTCCTCAACATCTCCACAGTAAATTCGAATGTTCTGTATGCTCACAACCCACAGAATAAGCTGAGGCGCCGCTAATTCATCAGGAAGTATGTCTGGTGCTTATTGAGGACAGTCTAAGGAGAAGACTGCAGACCATGCATCTCCAAAGAGATCTCAGAGCAGGAATTAGAAAATTGTTGCCCACAGCTGTCGGATCTTCAACAACCTCCGAGCCACAGTCATCACAGAGGACAAAGCGATGTGCATTTTGTGCCAGGTCACAGGACGGTGAAAACAGTGTGTAGCACTTGTGGGAAACATGTTTGCAGTGATCACAGCAAGGCGATTTTCAGTTGCACTGAGTGCCAAGATACACTATCAGGTGGTGAATCAGAGTGATCGTTAAGTGGTGAGGATGTTAGGCAAAACCAATGTCTCATCCATGGCTTTGTAATGAGCTCTCATAGATTTTTCCTGCATTTCATTTTTGTTAGAACATTCTGTGGCTATTCTTGATGAGTGATATGTTTCTTTATTATTGTATTGATGTGCTTTAGATAAAACATACAACATATGTTTACGTAACAAATTTATGTTAATTATAATTACACTGACATATATGTTTAGTTATATTTGTGATTTAGGTCATAATGTGAAACGGATTGTATTGTATTTTACTTTCCCATATTGATTATCAAAATACTGAAAAAAAAAAATGTATTATCCTGTGGCTGTTTAACTAATAAAAGTGTTTTGAATCCATATGGTATTTTCTTTTTACTATTTTTATAATTTACTGAATTCTATTGTTTTAAATTAATAAACACCAGCTACTAGGCATTCAATCTGTTCATTAGTGATTGCAGAGATATGCAGAAGCAGCAGTATGAATACATTTAACATGCTGGTAACATTACATGTATTTTTGTATTGGGGTTTTGTAACACCCCTCCTAACCAACCGTGTTTGAAAACCCCACCGGACTAACGAAGGGATAAAAACGACCACAGGAAGACGCCTCATGGGCGGAAATGGAAGTCTTCCTGACTGTCAGGAAGTAACTACTATAAACGTGCAATAATTGCGTAATAATCATAGGAACACTAAAAAAGCTTTACGTATCATGATTTCATCATATAGAGCGGGAAGGTGTGAAGTGTGTAAGTTACATGCATGCGTTTGTGGAATGAGGGAGTTGTTTTATTAAAGAATGATGAATAAAAATGAATAATGGAAGACTGCTAAAGCATAAAAATAATCAAGATGTATATCACGTCAAGTTCAATCTTAATTCGATGAAAGTGGAATTGATCACTGCAGGTACATTTGGTTCTACTGTAGGTGAAGAGAAGGACAGGTTTGGGAATCAACTAGGCGGAATGATCACCCGGTTTTGTGATATCGGACTTAAATGAGGGAGTGCACAATGGCCCTGTGAAAATAATGTAATAGGCTGTTCTGGAGTGGAACGCAAGACGGACAACGGACACTGACTGAAGGCTGTTTATTAGGATTAATTGTTATAATATTTTAAGCACAAAGAACTGCACAAGTACACGTGATACTGTGAGACTGGTAAGAATGATCAAAGGTGCCTGACTGAATACATAAAGAAAAATATGTTTGGAAGTAATGTTGACATTAGAGTGGGCAATGAATTATGCTGAGGTTTGCTGTTCATATGATTTTTCTATGCTTGGTAAAACCGATAAGTGTGTCGTGGATGAAGGGAGAAGGGAGTAGCCTACTCTGAGAGAATAACTTAGAGTGAAGAAGCTGAATATGACCACCAATGTGTATCATCATTATCAACAATAATAGCTGTCACATCTTCTCTTGGTAAGGTATTTGAAACCTTAATTAATAAGCACACTGTTAAACACCTTGAATCCAACAACTTAATTAGTGGTAGACAATATGGTTTTCGCCACCAAATATCCACCATTGACATACTTAATCTCCTAACTCATACCATCCATCAATCAATTGATCTACACGGAGAAACTCATGCAGTAGCTCTTGATATTTCTAAAGCTTTCGACAGAGTATGGCACCGTTCCCTGCTGTCCAAACTCCCTTGCTATGGACTAACATCTTTTGTTCCTTTCATTTCTTCATATCTTAGTGACAGGAAAATAAGAGTAAAAGTAGATGATGTATATTCCAATTTCCACTCACTTAACGCCGGCGTGCTGCAGGGGTCAGTTGTGGCGCCAACCCTATTCCTGGTTCATATTAATGATCTCTTATCTGTCACTCACAATCCCATCCACTCATACGCAGATGACTCAACACTGCATAGTTCATTCACACTCAGACACCTATTCACAAAGTGTAATATCTCTACATCTCAACTCAGTACAGCCATCTCCATAAATCAAGACCTATCTATGATCAGTGAATGGGGACAAAACAACTTTGTCTCTTTTAATGCTAGTAAAACTAATTATATACAATTTACTAATAGACGAATATTGCCAGATTCGTACAATACCTTCAGTGCTACTAATATTCCCATCTCCAAGAGTATTGAAATTCTTGACATCTCACTTAACAATGCCCTCATCTTGACCTCTCATGTTAGATCACTTGCTAAAACCGTCTCAAAGAAGTTTGGATTATTGTACAGAATTCGTGACTTCGTCGCTGATGAGCAGTTAGCTATAATTTATAGGAGTCATGTGCGCTCTCAGCTTGAATATTGCTCACCCTTGTGGAATGGATGTGGAGAGGTTGCATTAAAACAACTAGACAAAATTCAGATAAAAGCTGTTAGAATTATTAACAACCCTGCCATTACAAATAAACTACCTCCCCTGCAAGTAAGAAGGAATGTTGCCTCCCTTGCATTGTTTTACAGATTTTTTTGGCAAATGCTCAAATGAATTTGCGTCCACGGTGCCACCTTTCCATGCCTTCCTCGTGCTACACGGGCATCTGGTAGCGCTCATGACTAGAATGTCACTCAGCCATATTGCAGAACTTCTGCCTATCAGAATTCTTTGATTCCCCGAACTGCATCTCTCTGGAACTCGCTTCTCCAGAGTTGATTCCCTTCAAATTTCAACCCACAGCTGTTCAAGTCTAACTTTTACAGATATTTTATGAATAGGGGAGACCAGTTATCTAATGTATGGATAATTTTTGTTTATTCATTTGTTTTTCCTTCCTGCGTTGTGTTATTTAAAAAAATAGAAAATAAAATAATCATTACTGTCGCCTTTGCTGCTATTTTTTGCTCCTGTTGCTAGTGTTATTATTCATGTGGTCTTCATTTTCTTTCTTAAAGCGTAACTTTTGTTGATGTTTTCAGAGTGAAGCTGTACTCGTCGTTGCCGTACAGTGATTCATCTACTCTGCCACAACGAGTGGCCACCTGGACTGCTGACAGAGGCCTGGTTCTTGCCCCCACCACCCATCTCTTCCTTTCAAAGTTTATGAAGTAAGTGATTTATCCCCAGGTTTGTCAAGAAAATGATGTATAGCTGTAGAAAGAGAAAATTTACCAATCCAGTGCAATTTTCAACTCATATGAAGAAATACTTTACTTACAAAACTCTACTTTACCAGTTAAATTTTACCTGCGCAAATAAATAGTTAACCTATGACTGTTGAGTAATAATTTACTTATAGAATCATGTAGTTACACAGAGCAATACAATCATGTAGTTACACAGAGTAACAGTTTACATTTACAAAGCATTATACTCCCCGCCTTAATCCAGAGACTGTTGGCCACAAACAAATCGCCCTTTACGACATCCAGTTCATTGTCATTTACCTACCCTCCGTCCAACTTCCCCCTCGCTCATATGTATCTCCATTCCATCCCCCAGTCTCATCTTTGGTCACCTGTTCCATGGCCAATCTCTCATTCTTCATCCTCTCCCCATGACCAAACAAATATTTTTTGCGGACAGCAGAAACACATGAGCATGGCACCAGATCGTGAACACAGCTGTGATGCGGCACCAGATCGTGAACACAGCTGTGATGCGGCACCAGATCGTGAACACAGCTGTGATTCGGCACCAGATCGTGAACACAGCTGTGATTCGACTCCTTACCTCTTAAAGCATACTGATATACGATTAACCTTCAATTGATATGCGATTACTGTAGACTTCAGTGATATACGATTAGGACTCAACTGATATACGATTAGACTACAATTGATATGCGATTAGACATCAAATGATATACCACTCAGCATCAACTGATGTATAATGGGGCTTCAACTGATATACGATTTGGCATCAAGTGATATACAGTTCAACTGATATACGATTAGGCATCAGCTGATTTACTATTAGGCATTAACTCGTATATTATTAGGCTTAAACTGGTATACAATTATGCATCAACTGATTTACGAGTAGGCTTCAATTGATGTATGATTAGGTTTCAATTGATACACGATTAAGCTTCAACTTAACTGAAAATCATTTGATCTTAATCATATAAGCTTCAGCTGCAGTACGATTAAGATTAAATGATAAACGATTAGGCTCTAACTGATATATGGTTAGGTTGCAATCATTTATACGACAAGAATTTTCCTCTTGTAAGACACTGGGTGATATCCATATTGATATAAAAAGAAAAAAAAAAACTGGAAGAGGTACCCGGCGTTGCCTGGGTAAAACCCTATGATCGGCATTACGTGGGACCCTGGATGGCCATTCCTTGCCAGGGAAGACCCTCGGGTTCCCATTTTATCCTTGGGCCCATTTTCCCAGGGTTATATTCTCCATGGACCTATTTCTACCATGGACGTATTTTCTCACTATCCACCCACCCACCAACACTGCCCACTCATCCCACCAATCAGTTTACCTACCCATCAGACCCTCTGTTGCTAATAATATGATTGGAGAAGAAATTCAACGGTATTTGGCTGCCATCTTTCCACCACGCTGACTTGAATATTTCCGATTAACTATAATCTTGGCCATCAGAGGAGCCACTTGAGCTTATGTAATGTACATGTTTAAAAAGTCTAAATTCACTGTAAGAAGTTACACCTGTCAGAGCTGTTAAAAGTGTTCTAGTTGCATCCCCTTTGATTTCCATAGAGGACAGACAGATTGGCAGACAAACACACACACACACACACACACACACACACACACACACACAGACTCTCTCTCTCTCTCTCTCTCTCTCTCTCTCTGCAGAGACATGAAACTCCACAGATATGCCTTGCCGCATTTACCTCATAATATAACATACAGACTTGTATTACTTAACATTTTGGGTAACTGGAGGCCCATTGCACCTGTTTTATTTTTGCGCATTCTTTAAGTTAGGGCATTTTAGGTATATTGATTCAAAAATTGTTGTGCTGTAATGAACCGTTTTGGTTAATTAGAGGGTACAAACAAACAGATAAACAGAACGGGAAGTTTAGTAGAATATAGGTAAGGCCGTGTACCACACTCGAATTCTAAAGCACAGGATAAAATGCAAATCAGAAACAAAGAAGATAATACTCGGACACTTTCACCTATACTGTTGCTGATTTCCATTCTGTGTACCATTGTTGCACCTTTTCTTAGCCAGGAAAGTCTAGGTTAGGCTAGGCTTGTTTTCTTAGAACTAGGGTAGGTTAGCCTATTAGTCAGTTAATTTGGGCAGGGTAGGTCACGTTAGGTTTATAAAAAAAAGTTAGCATGACCTTCTGCAATATAGACAGGGTGTCCTAGGAAATGTCTGTGAAATTTCATTTTCTTCTAGGGATAATTTTGAGTAGAAATGCTATATATCAATACGGACTAAATTCTCAGCCGATATGAGGGTACAATTATTATTGATGACCATATCGGTGGAATGGTCTCTAAGATTATTAACCCATAAGATTATCAGTCAAAGAATTTTCATATCATTAACTTTCGTTCTCTTACTGACTCCTTTCAGCTTCTGTCTCTTTGCTGCACTGTTGCATCTTTATCTCATTTCTATCGTTATTTCAGTGGTCACAGCTCCTCTGAACTCTCTGCTTGTATCTCTCCACTACTACGACGGGTCTGTAGCACAAATCTAGCAGGAAACTCACCCCTTTTCTGTCCAGTTTTATTATGCACAAGCTAACCAATACTCCCAGTCCTTCATGCATGCAACAGGTCAACTCTGTACATGTCTGCCTATGACCTCCAGTCATTTAAACTTATTATGTCCAAGGATCTTGAAATGAACGGATGTCGAATTTAGCTCTCTTTTACTCTTTCTTAAAGGAAACACTTTTGTGGGCTTCTAGCCGTTGACTTCTCCTTCCTCAGAAAGAAAAAAAAAAAAAAAAAAAAACGCTCCATTATGGTCGCGAAGTGGACCCACGTTTAGGGCATTTTTGACTCAAACTCTCCCCTAAAATATCTTCCTGAAGTTTGGCATACATTTCTTGGGGCACCCTGTACAATGATCTCTTTTAAGATGTAATGCCTATGAGCTAAACGTTAAGTGCTTATAAAGTGAGAACGGTTTCTAATGTGCAGATTATGTCCTTGGAATTATCAGCATAAGATATGCACTTTTTTCAGAGGCTTCGATTGTTCATTGTCTCTGGAAAAGTGTCTTAAATTTCAATCCACATAACCTCGACATTTTCTTTTCGTGTCCTTTGTGGTCACTGGACTTTGTGAAGTGTGAAAAAATTAGTGTAGGATAGATGGATTGTGTAAATAATTAGTGACCGGGATTCACTCAGTCTAAGATTGTTAAAGGAGACCATACCCAAGTTGACACAGTCCACATCCCAGTAGTATTTCCTATTCTTTCCTCATACAGGTGTGTTGAGTATACTCAATTCTCTCTAACTTGGCCAAAAATTGCCATCGCTCCATCTTGACTGCAGAGTTGTACCAAGATGTTAGCATTTAAGTATGGCACTAGTCACGAAGAAGTGCTACGGAAAGAATGCAGAGCCATAGTGTGGTCTTATATTGCCAATGGACTACCTGGAGTAAGCTGAAAAGTGTCGAAGATCTGGCCCAAGTTAATATAAAAGATGAATAAGAATATGCTCTCTATATTTTGATTCCATTATACCATGAAGCACTAAAATCCAACTGGGAAAGCTAAAGGTACCATTCCATCCTAGGTTCCCTCATCGGCCTCATCTGGTGGTATCACAAGAAGAGTTTCCGACACAAGTAGCAGCGATGGTGGACGACCCCACAGCGCCGGGGGGTAAGCGGCTCACCTTTACGGGACCCATGCATAATGCTGTGGACTTCCTTGCAAAAAGGATTAATTTCACGTAAGTCACACTGGTAGTCTAGTTTAATCCACTTAGTCTAGGAATAAAGTTATTACCTCCGCCAAGGAGGTTATGTTTTTCCGGCATTGGTTTATTTATCTGTTTGTCTGTTAGCACGATCACTCAAAAATTACAAACATATTTTGCTAAAATTTTTTGCAGGGGTACGGTATGGCCCAAGGAACAGTTCATTAGATTTTGATTGTCACCCGGATCATCATCCGGATCCCGGAATTTTTTTGTTTGTTTGTCCACACAATAATTCCAAAAGTACTCAATGAATTTCACTGAAATTTTGTGGACGAGTGGGCCTTGGACAAAGAAAGAATTGAGTACATTTTGTGACGGATCCGGATCTTGCAGTGTCATTGGCGGAGGTATGCGCTCTCTGAGTGCTTTCTAGTTCTTTATGTTCTTTTGTCCTCTACTGACGATTTTATTAAGCTTGGGATAGACGTTTTCAACAAGAAGTGTTAGATCTACCCTTTAGAAGCCTGTTCAGCATCAGAAGACTTTCTTTACTTGTATAAAATTATGAGGTTGCAGCAAGAAATAAACTAAATAAAGGCGTCACCCGGATTCAAGGCAATCTAGAGAATATAGGAATGGACTTATCTGTGTTTCCGATCTTTTGTCTCCTGAAAGTAGGAAACATTTACGGATATAGCTACACTTCCATTAATGTATACAGGATGTACAGTTCTCCCGTAAATTGTATCATTCATGTATTATTATTCTTTTGTAGTCTGAACCATACCCTTTACAAATATAACATTGCCGTACATGAATATGATTAAAAAATATAGTGAATGAACAACACAGAATTTTTAAAATAGTTATCTAAAGTCTGACCTTTTAGCCTATTCTGATCATATGATGGGGCAATGGCAGGTTGACAATAAATAAATGAATAAATAAATAAATAAATAAATAAATAAAATAAAAACATGAGATCGAACACTGGCTGGGAGAGGAAACAGTTTGGGAATTCGAGATAATGGGTCATCCTCATGATAGGTCCGTCATAAAAAAAAAAAAAAAAAGTGTCTACTATTATCGTAACTTGGAGCATCTCGAATCTTTTAACAGTATGACATGTAGACTACCATTTTGTTCACATGTACGAGCCACACCTTGCCTTTGACGACATTGAGGAAATAATCCTTGGAATGCAACACGGCCAGAGAGGCATGTGTTATTCCAAAAGGGAAGACAGTCTACCGATAGTGTTTTTAACTTTCATATATATTCCGCCTCACTGAAAGTCAATGATTGAAAACCGGTGCACCTCAGGCACCGTCTCTAAGTAGCCAGATCATAAAGCAGAAGTTTAGTGCATCCTTGATAGTGCCAGTCATCCTTATTGTACACGATCAGTAGATGGATGACCAAGGAAAACATAAGGGCTCCTGATTACTTGTGTTAAGCAACTCCTGAGCCTGACCCTCCCCCTCCCCCCCCCTCTCTCTCTCTCTCTCTCTCTCTCTCTCTCTCTCTCTCTCTCTCTCTCTCTCTCTCTCTTCTGCATGCGCCTTTGTGAAATGGAGGTCCTCTGGTGTCGATGTAACACTCTGACCACATGTGACCACATCATTCTCATCATTGCCTGTGTTCAATATCTCCTAAGGAAATTAAGGGTGAGTTTGTTTAGCTTTTAACACTATGGATGCACATTTCCTTAGACTGATAACCTTCGCTATACCATACTGAACAGCCGTGGCGATATCACAGATCCCTGCCCCAGTCCACTATAGATATGGAACCAGTAACTCAAAGGGCGCCGCCACACCAAGGCCGGAACCACACTTACTCTGACGTGGATTGTCCGATTATGTACGTTAGGAATAACACTGGAATAAGAACACCTGGTTTCACTGCGTCACATTCTGACCAATCCATTTTCACTGTTAGACATGATGCACGTAACAGTGAGAAGCATTATGGTCAGAATGTGACCCAGTGGTACGAGGTAATCTTATTCCAGCATTACTCCTAACGAACATAATCAGACAATTCGCGTCGGAATAAGTCTTGTTCTGGCCTTGGTTTGGTGGCACCGAAACATCCATCTACTTGTACTTTACAAGACTTGTGTGACTCTCTATTCTTGTAATAGGTGAGTCTTGAGTTTTTATTGTTATTTTGATGATTGAATAGCAGGAGGAGTTAAAGATGAATACAGGGAGTTGATCTTAATTTATTATCTTCAGAGAAAGTCTTAAGTTGAGCAGCGTATGTATTACAGAGACTTAATATACTAAATAAGTCTAGTTGGACCCCTCTTCTTGTTCACTCTCTCCTTCTTAACTCTTAATATATAATATTGATTATAATATTGTACAGGTATAATATTCATGGTAAATTGCAATGATCTAGTAATATTACATTTTAAACAAGTTGTATACATATTTGAATAAATGCACTAAAGTTAAACTATTGAACTGTAATACAGTTTGTAAATTGGTTACTGTAGTAAAATGCATACATGCAAGAAAAAAAAAAATAGTTTAAAGTTAAGATTATGGTAAGAGTTATTAATATTTCATTTAAAGATAACGGTATAGTATACTTCTATAGCATAGGTCATTCTCCTTTGTATATATATATATATATATATATATATATATATATATATATATATATATATATATATAATTAATACTATAGACAAAATATGTACACTTCATTCAGGGGGGTTAACTTGGATGTTAACTCTACCCCCACTAAATACTGACTCCAAATTTGCATTTCTTGCATGCATTCTGTGCACTGCGAACAGCACCACATCAAATACGATGCAGAAGATTATAAAGACAGTAGGTGGTGGGCTATACACATAATATGGGTTGAACATACTCAAACTCAAATCTTCCCAGGGCTTCATTGTTTCATTGATCAGTTGCTTAGTTTCAAACTTAAGTGAAGTCAACTTAATACTTGTTCTCATGTTTAAGTCCATATCAGGCAGTGGGTGGAAATATTTGTGTGTATGATTGAGGATGGCGTAGTGATTGATGGTGGATAAAGTGGACATAGATGGTGTAAATACCGCACAGTAGTCTGGTGCTATGTATAATACTGATGCTGATGTATGAGATGGTGGTATATCTGGACAGACTATGTAAACCGATGTGTTATGAGTGAAATAAAAAAAACTGTGAGTGTCCCATGCGTTGATGGTGTACAAGCTTATCTGGAGCAAAAGTGAAGTTACAATGATGATGCATATTGTTATTTCTGATGATACCCATTTCACAAGGGACTGTATCAGTAGGCTGAAACGTGAAAATGTACGCAGGACAAAGGTGAACAGCATGTAAGGATGTGAGGGACTCTCGTTCAATCGTTGATTCACTTGCGAAAGTGACAGTGTTCCGTCTCTTGGAGACCATGATGAGTTCGGTGTCTGTGTTGATGTTGATGATGACCAAAGTATTATTATTCTTAGAAGGGAAGGGGTGTATTTGGTATACTGTGAGCAGGTCTTCAGTTATGAATGGTACATGAACTACTACTGATGTTGGTGTTAGTGTTGCTTCTAAATATGGATAATATTGCATGAATTCCCTACTTCGGAACAAAGGCTTCAATTTATGTTTATGTATGCCTTGACTAATTATCTGACGTAGCTCATGAACTGGAAGTAAGTCAGTCGTGATCTTGCCATCACCAGCATTCGAAATTCCTTGCATAAGTGCCCTGTAACGAACTCTAGTGTTGTCTAATTGAAGTAGAATTGTGTCAATATGTTCTGTGATGATGGAGAAGTGTTGGAAAAGTGTAATGTTTCCTTCCATTTCATTTATTTTATCTACACGTTCGAGAGCTATGTTTTCTGCCTTTTTCAGATTTTTCACAATTGTCTTCATTGCTGAGTTATGTCCTGTGATGAATTTATCTTGGTATGTTAGTACCTGAGCTATTTTATTAAATTTGTTGTTTATTTCATTAAGGTCTTCCTCAGTAGCCAATCCAAAGATGTTCCCAAGAACTGCGCCACCCAGGTCGAACAAACCACGCTTTTGGCGAGTACGTGTGATGTTGTTCTTGTCGCTCAATACCTCCGTTCCATAAGATGGGAGATCTTGGATCATGATGAGCATAGTTGACTTAGCCTGTTCTATTTTCCATTTCGCTAACTTCACTATTTCATCCACTTCCTTTGTGTTATGTGCTTGTGAAACATAGCCTCCTGTCATGAAGTCCAGGGTTCTCATGGGTTTTGCAATATTTTCTAGATAAAAAGGTAATTCATACAAGTAATCCAGACTTATTTCAGTACTCATGACGTCTTTTACGATTGAAGTCGTGGCCGTTGGAGCTATAAGGCATCCTTGCCGTACTATGTGTCGGGGGTCTAAGTGTGCATATCCTCTTGCTATGTAGAGGATAATCCATAGCATAATTCCCTTCATCGCTACCTACCGGCAAAAAAATCTATTAATTTCCTAATATGGTTATGCTGTGGTCGATGATAGTGATGATGTGCGTTACGGTTGATTGTTATTTCATTTTATAGAAGGAGTTTAAATCGGTATTTAATTCTCGTAAATGATGTACTGTAGATTTTATTGGAACAGTTGCACCTATGTTTGATTGTTTGGTATATGACCTTAATTTATTTTTGTAATTATTGTTGTTTTCTTGATTGGTTTCATGAGTTACGTTCGCTTGTTCGGTTGTATCCGATGCTGAATAATTATTGGATAGTTCCCTTGAAACTCGTTTTAAATGGTCAATATGAACTTGTTTCTTTTCGCCACTAGACAGTGACTTATTTAAAACTTTGTTTGCTTTAATGTTAATTACTCTGTATGGGCCCTCAAATGTTGGGGATAATTTATTGTCTCTCGTATGAATGATACCATAAACAGTGTCTCCTAAGCTGATAGGGGAGTCTCTTATCTTTATTAAATGCCTTCGTCATTTCTTCCTTGGACATCGTTAATTGTTTTTTGACTCTTTTGTGTATGTCCTGGAATTCACGTTAACGGAGTTTAGAGTAATCATCGTAATTGTATATGGGCAGACTGTCACCTTCTAGGAGCTCATATGGTAGTTTTTTATCTGTCCCATATATAATGAAATGTGGTGTGTCACCTATAGATTTATTTATAGATCCATTAACTGAGGCTTCTACTCTGGGAATCCAATCATCCCAACTTGCATAATTTTCATTAAGAATGTGTCGTAGCACATCTAATACTTTTTTGTTTTGTCTCTCTACCAACCCATTAGATGCAGGGTGATAGGCTAAAACATTAACCTTTTTGATGTTGTATTGTTTACATATTTCTTGGAAGATCTCAGAATTAAATTCTCCTCCATTATAACTTATTAGTACCTTTGGGGTAGGAAAGCGACATATTACATTAACTGTTATTGCCTTTGCTACTGTCTCGGCTGTTTTATCTTTAATTGGAGGTAAAACGACATAACGGGAAAAATGATCCGTTGCTACGAATAGGTATTGATTATTATTGCATGATAATGGCATCTTGAGTAAATCAACAGCGACAACGTCCCATGGTTGATGTGGTACAGGGTAATTACCCATTGGTGCAGGTGTGATTGGGTATCCTTTGTGTTTTGCACATGATTCGCATCTGTCTATATGATCGTTTATATCTTTTCGTAATGAAGGCCAGTAATATAACAACTGGGCTTGTTTGAATATCCTATCCTTTCCAGGATGTCCTGCATGTGGGCTATCGTGTATCGTTCGTAATACTTGGGGTATCATGTCATTAGGTACTACCAATTGGTTAGTATTTCTTTGGTGTTTTGGTTGTTTCAGGTTGATCTTGTATAAAGTATTATTGACTGTTGTGAATTGTTCGAGTGGTACATGCAGTTTGGGTAATTGTATGTCATCTCCACTTTCTGACTTGTATATAACTTTAGACCATATTGGGTCAAGTCTTTGTGCTTTTGCGATATCATCGTGGTTTGGGATATTTCCTTTGAGATTTAATGCCACGACCTGAATTGTCTTCGGGTTCCTAGATAATGCGTTGGCTACTATGTTCATTTTACCTTGTATTTAATGAATTTGTACATTGTAGTTTTCAACTTTACATTTCCATCTTGCTCTCCTCCAAGAGAGTAGTTTTTCTTTAAACATACCCACTAGTGGTTTATGGTCGGTGAATAAGTGTATTTCGTAACCATATACCAAATCTCGAAACTTTTGTAATGCAAAAACCACTGCAAGTGCCTCTAAGTCTGTAGTGCAATAATTTTTCTCTGCACCCTTTGTTTGTCTGCTGGCAAATGCAATTGGTTGATTCTTTCCTCTTTTATCTTCCTACATCAGTACAGCCCATAATCCTTTAACTGATGCGTCTGTACAGATAATAAATGATTTTGTGAAATCCGGATATGCCAAACAAGGTGCATTTGCTGGTTTAATTTTTAGATTGTTAAATGCTTGTTTTTGTTCTTCTTCCCATTGGAATACAGCATCTTTTTTGAGTAGTTGGAATAGAGGAAAGGCTATATGAAAGAATTGTGGTACGAATGACCTATAGTACCCAGCTAGACCTAAAAACTGTCTAACTTCGTCAGTTGTAGTGGGTTCAGGAAAATCTCTCACTGACTGTATTTTGTCATCAGTGGTGTGAATACCATTAGAACTTAATTTGTGGCCTAAGAAATTTATTTCCTTAAAGCAAGATTTGCATTTAGAAAGCTTAATTTTTAAACCAGCATCACTAAGATTTTGTAAGAGTAAGTCTAATTTCTTGAGATGTTCTGTGATATTTTTCGTTGCGATTATAATATCGTCAAGATAAACAAATATTCCTTGTCCTAAAATTCCGGACAATACGTAATTCGTAAGATAATGGAATGTGCCTGGGGCTGTCCTCAGTCCCATCGGCATCCTTGTATATTGGTAGTGTCCTCTATTTGTGGAAAAGGCAGTGTATTTACGTGACTCCTGTTCAACCGGTATTTGGTAATAACCATTTAGTAGATCGATTGTGGAAAATACATTATTTTCCGGTCCAATGTTCTGTAGAACGTCGCTTAGCAATAGCATGGGAAATCGGTCTGGGATTGTGTGATTGTTTGGTTTACGGTAATCTACAACCGCACGCATTTCTCCATTTCGTTTGGGCATGAAGAATAATGGGGCATTCCACGGGGAGACTGAAGGTTCAATAATTCTAAGTTTTAACATTTCATCGACATACTGATTTGCAAGTGTACGTTGAGATTGAGGGATGCGGTAGGCTGGTACGAAAATTGGTGGTGTTTCTGGGTGCACATTAATCTTGTAATTAATTAGGTTAGTACACCCTAATTGTTCTCCGGTAATGCTACGGTGTCCCTGTGTGTTTCCAGCAGGGTTAACAAATCATTTTCTTCATCAAATTCACCTGAGTGAATTAAATTCTCTTTTATGCTTTCTCTATCCGTAGATTTTATCTCACTTGTCACTCCAGCTATAACTATTTCCTTCACAGGGGCGGTACATTTTTCAATATTAACTATGCAAGTCCCCTTTTTCAACTACTTCCCCATTCATGTGATTAATTATGAATATCTGAGTTTGCCCTTCGTCGTTCGCCTGACATAATGCGTTTTCTACTGACAATCCCTTTACATAGTTCTTCTAAGACAAGAACAGTACTATTCCGTAAATTGCTTTTTATGGTAACTTTCATATAGGAATTAGGTGGTATAACTAAATCATTGGTGAGATGGGCGGGAAAAACTAATAAATCAGTACTGTTACCTGGGTCTTTAATCATGGAGGCTGGGGCTGGTGGTGTGAGTGGATCTATACACTCATCTGTTTGTGTATGTTTGTTTAAGCTTTTAATATTACCAATTCTTTTTGGTTCTCTTTTACTAATCGGTGAGGGCTCTGATGGTATTTCCTGTATGAAATTATTCATTGTCATAGTCTATTCCATTCATTTGTGGAAGTAAAGTTATTTTCTCTGTTCTCATGCATCTTAAGCCCAGTAACATAATGAGCTTTAATTGCTAAGTTTTCAACGATATAGAAAAATGCAGAGATTGGTCTTGTAGTCTCTGTGAAACTTAACCTTATCATACCTATTACTGATTTTTTTTCCGTCTACTGTATATAAATCTAAATCAACTTCTTTTAGAAAAGTTACTTTCTTCTTATTTTTTAAAATTCTATTTATTTCTTCTTGTGTTATTAAGTTCACTGGAGAGCCTGTCTAAAAATAAGGAAACGTTTTGATCCTCACATACAGCTGGTATCAAGATACGCTCATTTCCCAACACGCCTCCTATGTGAAGCTTAGACTTGCTTTTCTTTACTTTTGTTCGTTTTTTGTCATGACTTGGTCTTCCCCCGATTTGAACATAGACACAATTTTTTTCTACTGTTTTGCAGTTACTGGTCCAGTGCCCTTGGCATCTATGATGCCTACAGTAGGGACCAAATCCTTGTGTCTTTTGTGTATCCTCTTTTGTTTTGATAAAGCATTCATTCCTTGTGTGTCCTGGTTTTGCACAATAATGACACAGAATGGATCTACTCTTGACTGTGATGTACGAGGTGACTTCCCATATGTAGTGTTGTTTGTGGCGCGAGATCTGCTCGGGTTGCGCGAAAACTTATGAAACTGCCTGTACAGTAGCCTGGTGTTTGTGATCGAACCCTCAACACGTTTAATTGTTTGCTCTGCCTGCTTTCGGGTCGCGATCGATTTTGTTCTCTGTTTGGGGTCGTTGTAGGTATTTTCACAGCTGATACTGTCTCGGGTGCTCTCATTCTACTAGAATGTGCTTGTGTGTTGATCATCCCTGCTTTATTGCACTGCATCTCTACCTCATTCATTAAGTTTAGTAAGCACATGCCTGGGGTGTATGCGGTCGTCTTGGCGATCTTAAGGGTCCTATCAGGTAATTTACACAAGGCAGCTACATAACCAATGATGTCCACGTCGAGGTCTGGGGACATCTTTCCATCATCTGTTATCAAGTTTGAGTTTTCCAAAGTAGCTAATAATGTTCTTTTGATTGTGGAGACATCGGCAGTTATTTCACTGAGCACATGGTTTGTAGTGTGCTCCCTTACAAGATCTACAATCTTATGTAATTCTGGAATTATACCTGGCAAGAAGTTCATACCTCCAGGAAATTTCTTCAAAAATTCAGTTTTAAATTCATCATATGTCTTAGCCTTGAGAAGCTTATCTGACGTTAGTAAATTGCTTGCTGGATATCTTTCCTGGCTTATGCAAGATGAAAAATTGGAAATTTTCTCTTGTTCATCTAGTATGTGTCTTTTGATAAAGATTTGTTTGCACTGACTGACCAATGAAATGACGTCAATACGATCTTTTTCTGTGCCAGAGAATTTTGGGGCAGTTTTATCTTCATGATAAACATAAACATGAGGTGGGGATGTTTGATCCGCGTTATTTGTTGCGTTATTCATTTTCACTGTTTGCTCTGTTAATTTAACTTGGACTTGTTTATCGTTGTGTGAGGGAATAGTGGAATAGGTTCGGCCTGAACGATGAACCCTGTTAAGTATATTGTCATATGTGTGCAAGTCAGAGACAAAGTCCTCACTTGCTACGTCAGAGGGGGTTTCCCACTCATCATCTAGAACTGACGTATTTGTTTCTTGATCTTTAGTTTGTGTTGAGTTTTGTACAATGGGTGTGTTGCCTTGGTGCTCTCCTAATTGTGGATCCGCTGTGGGCACTAATTGTTTATCATCTGGTATTAACGTGGGTGGTGGCGAAAATATCCCTGTCATTAAGGTATGGTGTTATGAAATACGCCTTTTGTTTATGTCCTAACTACTGTAAATAGATGAGTAAATGAGTTGTAATAAATGATAGATAGTGAGTGTATAAATGTATATATAGAAATAAGTAAAGGAGTTGAATATACCAAATTTTAGCACTGAGAAGATGTGAGTACTAAGTATAATTACACCCACTTGATACAGATCGGAGAGGCGTGTCGATGCAACTGTCGATCTCGGAAGAATTATGCAGGGTTGACTGAAGATTTCTTGATAATTCTAGGGCTGTGTTGATGGACGATATTACTCAGGAAATTCCATGGCCTGGTGCATGTAGTGGTTAACAGCTGTAGTCACAGGCAATCATAGAACATTGAATTTCCATCTCTTTACTGTGGAAATAAATGAGTATGAGTAGAAGCTATGTGAATAATGAATAATGAGTAGTGGGTGAAAAGTGCCTTGTGTCAGTCACACGTTGATTGACGTGGCATTGTGTCAGCAAACTCGCGTGGTGATGTCGTCTTAGCAGATACACATGTTGACGTCGGCTTCCCACACTGGTAACTGTGGTGAGTAACTGAGTAACGATGCATAACCTGGGTGAAGAAAGGTGAGTAAGATGCGTTATAAATGTGGCTCTGGTGTTTTGCCGTGTGTCTTGACCTCTGTGTCAGTGACGGAGGTAGGCGGGAGAGAGTGTTGGGGTTTTGTGTGCTTGTTGCTTTGGTCTTTCTTTTCCTTTACTTGTTTTTTTTTTAATTTATTCTTCTTGCTGCTGCTTGAAGTTGGATGAAGATTATAGAGTTGTTTTGTAGACTTGTTATTTGTAATTCGTCGTTGCTACTGTATGCTCGTAGACTGATAGACTCGTATGTGCATAGAATCGTAGGCTCATAGGCTCGTAGACTCGTAGGCTCGTAGACTCGTAGGCTCTTAAGCTGCCACCAATGTGACTCTCTATTCTTGTAATAGGTGAGTCTTGAATTTTTATTGTTATTTTGATAATTGAAGAGCAGGAGGAGTTAAAGATGAATACAGGGAGTTGATCTCAATTTACTATCTTCAGAGAAAATCTTAAGTTGAGCAGCGTATGTATTACAGAGACTTAATATACTAAGTAAGTCT
Organism: Coenobita brevimanus; assembly: GCF_032717465.1. Classification (NCBI taxonomy): domain Eukaryota; kingdom Metazoa; phylum Arthropoda; class Malacostraca; order Decapoda; family Coenobitidae; genus Coenobita; species Coenobita brevimanus. The sequence continues at coordinate 45,719,046 of NC_136999.1, read as the reverse complement.
AGTTGGACCCCTCTTCTTGTTCACTCTCTCCACTACCTGTCGGTTTTATGGCTAACCTCCTTCTGAGCTCTGCTTCCTAAATTCTGGTGTAGCAGGGGTCGTGTCACGTGTGTTACACTGTTGTGGAAATGTTCTAGAAGCCTGTGTGTGAGTATGTGTGTATGTGTGTGTATGGTCACTAGGCATTGTTCGTGTGCTTATCTCGCTGACACACTACCTATCTCATCCCCTGACTTGCTGCTTCTGGTGTATTGTCAACATTTCTTCACTTAGACTTGCATGCTCATATTCCGTTCCCAGACTTGCCTGGTGCTCTCTATCTATCTATCTATCATATTTTCGATAATGAATTGTATTTATAATATGGAGTCCTTACACTTGCTACTTTCATGGAAACTTAATAGAATTAGTTTTCCCTCCCCCAATACATACGAAACATCTCCTTTAGATTTACTGTATATAGTAAATTAAAGAGATATTCTGTTAACAACAAAATAACTTCAGGTACTCGTACGTGAGGCCAGATGACAGAGAGTTTGGCTCGCGGTTGAAGGACGGCTCCTGGACTGGTATGTTAGGCCAAGTATTCAGGGAGGTTAGTGTTTCAGCATATTAGTATAAGTCCATACAAATGAGAAAATAATCTTTTGGTATTATTATATACCTTCAAAATATCCGCTCCTTCCCCTTCAGTTCAGTAACGCATAATTCTTAAGTAGTTTAGGTGAAACTACATAAAGTCACCACAATTTTTCCGGTTTGTTCAACAGTTAGTTTGAATCAACAGTGAGTTTTAATTACCCAAACTAATACAGTGTTATAAGTTACAGAAAGGCAGGAAGGGGAATGGAACTTTTGAAGGTAACAGTATAATAGTCTGAAATGCAGGATTGGGTGAAAATGATTTGTTGTTCACCTTCAAGTAGAATCCCTATGAGATGAAGTGCAGTATATCTAGTGTCACGAGAGATGGAGATCGGTAAACCACATGTAAAAAATCCTGACTACAGTGACCTAGCCTCAGGATCCTTCAATCTTTCAAAGTACGTGATGTATGGAACTGATTATTACTGTTCACACCAATATAGACATTCACAGTCACCATAAAAGCTCCTCTAATTTAGTTATGTTCATCAACTCAGTAGTAGTTAATACACTATAGAGTTCCTGCCTATTTGCCTTGAAATGAAATTTTTCCAGATCTATAAATACCATACATAGGTTATTCAATAAACATCCAGTTCCTTATTGACCAGTTAAGTGCGCTTTTTGAAAGCGTGACGAGCGAGCGAGCACCATGTTTTCACAATTTCTGTGATATATTATTTCTTCATGAAGGTAGCTGAACAATAAAAAATGTACTGGAACGAAGACATTCAGATACTTCCCCTCCCCCCACACACAAGTAATGGAAGTTAACACCATCTTGATCATGGCCTTCACAAAGTTCTTCACCAAACAATGTTTCAAATGAAGTGGAGGCATGAATGCCTTTTCAGGGTCAACAAAAGGTTTGTCAAGACAGCTGAACCTTCCAGCCATATCTTTTGGTCGCACTGGCCATTCCTTTTGTGTGTAATGGTTAGCGTCTGCTCGGCCGTTCCATAAACAAAGAAAACACATGTCCTCTGTTTAACCTTCCTGAGGTCCTAAAAGCAAGCCGATCACCCTCAGGCCCCCACAGATGTCCACTGATGTGTTCTGTGGTCAGTAGCAGTCGGCAAAGTACTCAGTTTCATAATTTTCATTCATTCCATGGGCTTTCACATTTTTTATTTTTTTTCAAGGAAGAAGGAACCAAACGCCAAAAGCCCGTAAACTGTTCCTTCCAAGAAAAAAACACAAAACAATACAAAAGAGAGCCAAACTCAAGATCTGTTCATTTGAGATGCCAGGACACATTGCATTTGAAAGACTGGAGATCATAGGAAGTAGGAAATACAGACAGAGGAAGACAGTTCCAGAGTTGACTTGTTTCACAAACGAAGGACTAGAAATAACGGTTAACTCTTGCATTAGAGCGTTGGACAGAGAAGAGATGGGAGTTTCTTCCTAGAAAGGTGCTACACACCCGTTATAGAGATGGAGGGATGCAAACAGACAGTTCAGAGAAGCAGTGACCATTGAAGTAGCGATAGAAAGGAAATGAAGATGCAACAGTGCAATGAAGAGACAGAGGTTGAAGGGAGCCAGTAAGAGGAGAAGAGTTAATGACACGAAAAGCCTTTAACTCCACCCTATTAAGAAAAGCTGTTTTTTTTTTTAAATAACAGAGTGGAGGAAGGAAAAACAAGTGAATAAAAGAAAAATAATCCATACACCAGATTACTGGTGTCCTCAATTCATTAAATAACTGTAACAGTTAGACTTGAACAGTTGTGGGTTGAAATTTGGAGGGAAACAACTCTGGGGAAGCAAGTCCAGAGAGATGCAGTTCGGGGAATCAAAGAATTCTGATAGGCAGAATTTCTGCAATATGCCTGAGTGACATTCCAGTCATGAGCGTTACCAGATGCCCGTGTAGCACGAGGAAGGCATGGAGAGGTGGCACCATGGATGTAACTTCGTATGAGCATTTGCCAAAAAAATATCTGTAAAATAATGCAAGGGAGGCAACATTCCTTTTTATTTGCAGGGGAGGTAGTTTATTTGTAATGGCAGGGTTGTTAATGATTCTAATAGCTTTGATCTGAATTTTGTCTAGTTGTTTTAAAGCAACCTCTCCACATCCATTCCACAAGGCTGAGCAATATTCAGGCTGAGAGTGCACATGACTCCTATAAATTATAGCAAACTGCTCATCAGCGAAGAAGTTACGGACTCTGTACAATAATCCAAGTTTCTTTGGGGCGGCTTTAGCAAATGATCTAACATGAGAGGCCCAACTGAGGGCATTGTTAATTGAGACGCCAAGAATTTCAATACTTTTGGAGATGGGAATATTAGTAGCACTGAAGGTAATGTACGAATCTGGCAATTTTCGTCTATTAGTAAATTGTATATATTTAGTTTTACTAGTATTAAAAGAGACAAGGTTCTCTTGTCCACATTCACTGATCGTAGATAGGTCTTGATTTATGGAGATGGCTGTACTAAGTTGAGAGGTAGAGATATTAGACTTTGTAAATGGGTGTCTGAGTGTGAATGAACTATATTATGTAGTGTTGAGTCATCTGCGTATGAGTGGATGGGATTGTGGGAGACAGATAAGAGATCATTAATATGAACCAGGAATAGGGTTGGCACCAGAACTGACCCCAGCGGCTTGCCGGCGTTAATCGAGTGGAAATTGGAATATACATCAAATACTTTTACTCTTACTTTCCTGTCACTAAGACATGAAGAAATGAAAGGAACAAAAGATGTTAGTCCATAGCAAGGGAGTTTGGACAGTAGGGAACGGTGCCATACTGTCAAAAGCTTTAGAAATATCAAGAGCTACTGCATGAGTTTCTCCGAGTAGATCAATTGACTGATGGATGGTATGAGTTGGGAGATTGAATATGTCAATGGTGGATCTTTCTTGGCGAAAACCATATAATCTATCACTATTTAAGCTGTTGGATTCAAGATGTTTAACAATGTGTTTATTAGTTAAGGTTTCAAATACCTTACCAAGAGAAGCTGTGACAGCTATTGGTCTGTAATCACAGGGGTCAGAGGAACTTCCTTTCTTCGGAATTGGGTGGATATTGGCTTCTTTCCATGAATTTGGGAATAAAGTAGTACGCATGCATAGTCTGAATAATTTAGCTAGGACAGAGGCAAGTTCAGTGAAACACTTTTTCAAAACAATTGGCAGAATTCCATCTGGGCCTGGAGCTTTGTTGGTAGGTAAATTGTCTGGGATGGCTATTACGTATCTTTTCTGTATTTTAAGTGGGGCAATTTCGAAAAGTCAAGTTCTAGTACTGGAACATTCTGGCTGGTATCGTCTATGGTAGAGTTTCTGGCAAAGGTACTGGCAAAAATATCCACTTTCCCATGCGGGTCATTTGTAATGTTGCCATCTGAGGATTTTAGTGGGGGAATGGAAGATGACTTGTTAAAGTTGTTACTGAAAGAATTAAGAGTTGACTAGAGTATTCTATTATCATTGGGACTGTCAAGTAGTTTTGATGCTTGCTTTTGAACAAAGTTTGATTAAGCTAGATTTAATACAGCTTTTGCATGATTTCTAGCAATTTTAAATTGAGGGAGTGATTCAGATGTTTTTGATTTTAAGTAAGAGTTATATGCTGATGACTTTTGGAATGTTGCTCTGGCACAGTTGCCATCAAACCATTTTGGAGAGTTCGATCTTTTAGTGAACTGTTGATATGGTATGAATAAATCCATATCAGCTAGTATTAAGTCGCAAATATGGGACTGGGTAGAAGTGGGATCACTAGAGAAGGAAGACTGCCATGGAATGTCAGGAAGATAATTTCTAAATCCATCCCAGTTTCCCCTGTCAAAGTGCCATCGGGTCACCCTGACAGGTTCAGAACGGGGAGGTGTGGGGGGGTTAACTAATGAGGTTTTGATGAGATTGTGGTCAGAGGATCCAAGTGGTGACAGTACCTCTATCCTGTATTAATCTGGATTATTTGTCAAGAATAAATCCAAGAGATGGGCATTATGGTCAGGATTATCAGGCATTCTGGTTGGTTGCATTACCAGCTGGGTGAGATTAAACTATTCTGCAAACAGCTCACACTCTAGACCAGCGTCGTCAGTCCTGGCAGAATGCAATAACCATTAAACATTATGTATGTTAAAATCACCCAAAATGGTAATTTCGGTGCTAACGGCGAGGTTAAGCTTACTCAACTGTGTGGATATGGAATCAAATACACTGGGTTCAGAAGAAGCATTGGGGGAGCGATGAACTACACAAATATATTTGGTAATATTTTGACAATTTAGTTTATATAATGAATAATCAAAACTAGATGAAATGAAGTTTAAAATAGTGTCAACTGCATATTGGGATTTGATATAACAACAGGTGCCGCCCTTGTAATGGATGTTTGCAAGGAGATGGTAACCGGGAAAACAAAATGGGGATATATCAGCAAAGGGAGAAATTTGTGGTCCTGTGACAAAAAGGGCCAAAGGGGATATGGACTGAAGGAAAAAATGAACTGAGTTTAACTTTGTGGTAACGCCACGGATGTTGGTGAAGAATAAAGCCGCACTTTCACTTCTTCGCTGGCGAGCATTACCGGAAATAGCAACAGTCGCTTGATGGCAACTGGGAGTACCCTGTGTCGCCAGCCCTACCCTGCCGGTGGTGGTAATTCGAAGTACCACCTCATTTGATAGTAACATTGCAGCTGCCATTACTAAAGAGAGTGAATAGAAGGTGTGATATGTTATATGCATGTAGTGTGGAGTAGACAGTTGAAGGTAGAGGTATTATGAGAGCATGGTGGCCTACTCTCTGTGTAAATGAATGCACTGAAAATGTTCAGCAAAGGGAGATGGTCATGATCAAGTCCTGAGTGCTGGTGAAACGGGAGTTCCAGCTTTCCCTATCACCAGCTTGCCATCCACCTCGGGAGTACTGCCCTGTTCGACTGGTGCTATAGTCTACTCCTCCCCCCACATGAGAGTTGTACTCTACTCAGGGACGAATAAAGCCCGTGTATAAAATCAACAACTGTGCAGGGGTAAAGAAGGTATGGAGTAGGCTTAGCACACCTAGTCTCTTGGAAGCAGATTTTACAAGAGATGTAATATGAACTTTCCAGTATAAGTCCAGTGTGAATGAAACCCCAAGCATGTTCAAGGATAATGCAGGATTGAGCTGGATATTATTGAACATTAGTGGGTACTCCTGTGGAAGGTTTTGTCAGACTGATAGGTGTAAAAACTGAGTCTTTGATGCATTAAATATATATATATATATATATATATATATATATATATATATATATATATATATATATATATATATGCCTGGCCCGGGGCTATTACAAAAAGACAACAAGTCAGCCTTAGATGATCGGCCTCCACTGCGTTGCAAAAATAACGCAGACCCCGGCACTGACACTCCGCAAACTAGAGAAAAAACTGTGCAACGGAAGAATACTTACTTAAGAACGCAACACTCTGTACTTTGATAATAAAACGGAACAGCCTACCATAGATCTAGCCTACTATCGTCACTACCGGGAAGTAATACCGCCTTAGACAGTATACAGAACACCCTCCCACTTACTTCCGTGGTGACGACTTTCTACTTAACCTGTGTCCAAGGGGGAATGCAGTTAATAGCTCACGATGGTTCTCACTAGCCTTGTGCAGAGAGATGGGATTAAACAGTGTAGGGGTTAGGGTGTGTGTGTATGTACGTGTGTTGGGAACGTTAACAAAGGCAGCGAAGACCACGGTGGAGTCAAACTGGCCCTCCAAAGACAACACGGTTACAAAAATAAAACAACTACTTCCCCAGTCAGCAACAAAAGAATAAAAATAAACTAATGGAAATGCCAGCTCACATAAAAATGACTGGGGAGAGAGAGTGTGTACACACGCACGATACGGAAGCTAGCTGGGAAGAGACTGGACTAATGCTAGGCTCGTGTTCAGCCGCTTGAACGCATGAATCAAATTAATTAATAAGAACTTAAATTCGTGCTCTCTCTCTACAATAAATTGGTACGAATGCAAGCAAAACATCATTAAATATACTGGTAGCTCACATAAGACAATCAAAATAATCGCATTCTCAGCATGGTATGAAATAAAATTGCCCTCAGTGGCAGGAATGAAAGAAACAAAAGAACTTGTAACACTCTGCTAATTCTAACCCGCGAATGACACGGATACATACTGCATAATCCTAGCCCAGCTGTAACGGCTGCATCCGTGGAACGGAAAGGCGTAACAGCGTAACACGCCTTTTCCCAAGGGAAAATTTTGAGCCCTGATCAAAATTTTCGAATCAAGACCCTGACCCTCCTGACAAACAATCAGCAATTACGTTATCAATCCCTTAATATGCCTAACTTCTAAATTGTACTCTTAAAGCAAACCCAGCTGGTCAAACGCTGGTTCTTAAATTTGAACTTGTTCAAAAACTGCAGGGGATGATGGTCTGAATAAATCTTGATCACAGGGCCAAAAGGGGGCAGGTAGACAGCAAAGTGTTGCAGGGCCAGGATAATCGCCATAACTCCTGCTCTATGACGAATAATTCTTCTGGCTCTATTAAACTTCTTTGAGAAGTATGATATGGGATGTTCAACCTGGCCCTCATCCGGCTGCATCAACACTGCTCCTACCCCTACTCGGCTAGCATCAAATTGCCAGCACAAAAGATTTGTCAAAATCTGGTGCACGCAATATAGGGTGGTGGCACAGAGACTTAACAGTAGTAAAAGCTTGCTCACACTCGGCTGTCCACTGCCACTTCTTATCCCTTACAATAAGCTTCAGTAAGAGGACAAGCACTGTGAGTAATTCCCAATAAATCGTCTGTACAGCTGATCAAGCCCAAAAATCGCTGGAGGGCACGGCGACACTGGGGTGCTGTACTTGAAATGCATCCACCTTTAGCCCGAGGTGGAGCCACTTGCCCATGTCCTACAACAAATCCAAGGTACTGGACCTTAGCACGTACGAACTTTCAGCACTGTCCAAGTTGGACTAAGCCAGCTTCCTCCAACCGCCTAATGAGCATTTCACACGATCAAGGTGCTCCTCCCACTTGGTGTCATACACAATGACATCATCGATGTAAACGACACAATTAGGTATGCCATCCACCACTTTATCCATAAGCCTTCTGAAAGTGGCTTGGAGCATTCTTCAATCCATAAGGCATCACCTGGCACCGATATACTGCACCACTGACAACAAAGCTAGCCACTTGTTTAGCTCCGCTCCGTCAGCGGGACCTGCCAGTATCCCTTTACTAAGTCAAGTTTGGTGATATAAGTGGCATTTCACATTGTCCACGGAGTCATCGACCTGAGTAAGGGATAAGCATCGGTCTTAGAAAGTGAGTTAACCTCCGGAAGTCCAATAAACCTAACCTTCCCATCTGGCCGCTGGGCAATCTCGGTGAACTCCCACTTCACTGAAACTCCCTCTGATCAATCCATGGTCCAACATATACTTGATCTCATTATCGAGAGCTGTCTGATAGGTTGATGCGGTAGGGAGCTAATTTACAGGCTTACCATCCCAACGTCAATGTCATGAGTAGCCCAAGTTGTCAATCCCGGTGAATTCCAAAAACTTTCGGATGTTTCCATAATCTGTTGTTGCACAGCTCTTGTCGCTTTACTGGATCAAGGTGTCGCAATTTCTCCACCAGAGCTGCATAACCATTGCCCTCCCATAGGTCAGCTGGTAACATCTCACCACGACTAAGCACTTCCTCCTGCTCCTCCAACTCACTACCAACCACCAAAACTAGAGGAGCCGCCTCCCGGGTTCCCTCAACGCCCACTCCAAAGTCACCTTCCAGGGACTGTGGCTGTAACCCTGGTCCACTACTCACACTATCGCACCAACAGCTCCTCCACAGCACGTCTTTGATGCCACGTCCTCCTTTCCCCGTCCTTCACATCTCCGGTGAGACATCAGCAGTCATCCTTGCCAATGAGAATCAACTGGGCGGTAGTAGTGGTTTCAACATATTAATGTGGTACAACCGAGTACTCTTCCGCCTATCTGGGGTAACACCAGATAGTCAAGTTCCCCAACTCTCTTCTTCACAAACATAAGGATCTCACTGACCCACGCCAGAGGTTTTCCTTAAAAGGGCAGCAGTGCCAAACTTCATCTTGCTTAAACTCACGATCCTTGACCTTCTTATCGTAATGAGCCTTCATTTTCGCTTGAGCCCTGATTAGATGGTCACGGGCAAGTTCTCTGAAAGGCATGCAGTCTCTCCCGAAAAGGCAGACATAGTCAAGCATGTATCCTGGTTGCTGGATTTGTTTGCTACTCCAGGCCTCGCACCACATCCAAGGGACTACGAACTCTGTGTCAAACACTAACTCATTGGGTGAAACCCTAACGACTCAGTTGGTACCTCTCACTGCAAACATAACAAAGGGTACTGGCTAGGTCCCAATCCTTTCCACTATCATAGCAGAAGGTGCGTAGCATTGTCTTTAAGGGTCTGATGATGCCTTCTCCAGGGCACTCCAGACTGCGGATGGTAGGCACTGGACAAAATATGTTTGATGCCCAACTCTGTCATTGTCTGCTTAAACAAATTAGATGTAAATGATTCTCATGGGTCTGACTGCAACCCCTGGGCAGGCCAAATGAGTGGTAAGAACAGGATAAGTTGCTTGACTACTGACTTGCCTGCATGCTTCTGATTGGTATAGCCTCTGGGTATCGCGTTGTAACATCCATTATGGTTAACAAATACTGTTTCCAGCAGAAGTAGGAGTGTAAAGGGCCCACAATATCAATGATTACCTGGGTAAACGGAGGTTCAACTGCAGGAATGGGAGTCAGCGTCACAGGAAGAACTTGATTAGGCTTGCCCTATCTGACACGTGTGACAGCTCTTGATGTACGCAGCAACTTGTCCCGGCATACTTGGCCACCAAAAGTTATATCTGTTACTGCACTGTCTTTTCGTTTCCCAAGTGACCTGCTAAAGGTCCTCATGTGCTAACTGTATTAACGGCACCCCATACCGCACAGGCACCACCACCTGCACTAACTCACCCACTCCTCCATCCATCGTGGCGCCAGTGGGTGTCCATCGGCGATGTAAAACATTGTCTTTAATCAGAACCTCCTTACCACACTCCATACTTCTTCCCTACTCTGGAGCAAACAAGGCTTTAATGCTGTTACATCCTCCTGTTGCTTCACCTCAATTCTGCTGACCCAACACCCGCCAGCTCTACTGAGGACTGAGAGATAAGGGACTGGAATGGGACACCGGGATTGCGAAGGGCAATCAATCTCAGCGTCACCTTCTAATACACTCGACAGGGGGAGGAATGTCAGATCTCCACACTGACATCATCACCTCTACCCTCAACAGAGGCACCTGTTCCCAGGCGCGTTTGACGATGGTCCTGCATCCCCCATTGACCCCAGCGTCCCGAAAGCCCTAATTCAGCTGGTGGGCTGGGTTCAGTCTCCACACAGACACACTCAGCACGACTCTAGTGTCCTGAGTGGGAAGTGGGCGTGCACCCATGCACGCATTCCCACTCTCCCTCACCCACCACAACACCCTGCTCACTAGGTTCCTCCATTGGTGGCCCTGCCTCATCACAGTCGACCCCAAAGAACCTGTGACTTCACCAGTTCTTCCTCCCGGCTGCAAACTCAGCCATAGATCGTAATTGCACAGACTGGAACATGGCTCTCACCTCTCTGCATCAACTTCAATACCAATTTCTGGGCGCTGAACACTTCTCTGCCACAACAACTGGTGGGGGAAGAGATGAAATACTTTCTCCAGCCAGGTCGTTCCCCAGCAGAAAATCAACCTCTCTAGTGGTACATCAGCAACAGCTACTTTGAGTTGCAGCCTGAACAATGGGGCAATCGAAATTCACATGAACATAATCATAGTATTCATCTGAGTCTTCATGCCTTCACAGTACATACTCCCCTGAGTTTACAGGGCCCTCCAGTCACGTTTCTGCACACAGACTGTTGTGCACAGGCATCACGAGCCACAATAACTGATAATTGATCCCATGAATTTTCACTGTGCCGTGACATATAAAAGGTTTACACCAGTTCAGGGACGATTTCTGAGGCAGCTCCATCCTGGGAGGTATGAGCATGTTGGTAACCTTTTTCAGCCTGAGCCAGCAGCGAGCACAGCCGGCTGCACTCCAGGCCTCACAGACTTCTCCCTCACCGTTACCACTCTCCCAACTCCTCTCGTTCACCTGACTCGAACCTGCTACCAGTGCCACTGGCTTGGCATTTTGAGGCCCACTTAAAGCAGCGGCTGATGTGCCCCACACTGCTTGCAAAAGTAACAAACTAGCTTCGAACTGGATACAGGACTCTTTCTCCCTGAATTCTTTTCCTGTACTTCTCACTGATTCACGGAGATTTATCGGTGCAGGGCCACTCACAGTCCCTCCTGGAATACTGAAAATTAGCATACTTGACCCCATACTCCGCAAGGCAAACACCCGGTCATCAGCCCACGTCGCTGCCTCCTTCACGGTCTTAAATCTCTTCTCCCTAATTTTAAGACCTAATTTCTTTCTTTGTCAGCCATGTTGGTAAATGTTCCATCAAAAGCAGTTCACGCACCTTGCCAGCTAAGGTGCTCCCACCAGCAACCACTCGTCCAACCTCTCCTCCAGATACCTAGCGTAGGGCCACAGGTGTCAGCAGGCCTTTCCAGCCAATTCACGGAACAACAATCGATAAAGTCTCTGGTCTAAGTTCATATGCTCTCTGGATAGCTGTTTTAAATTCATCATAATCATCTACATCCTCAGGGCTCAACCTATTATACACTTCCAAAGCTTTTCCTTCAGCACATTAGAGCTCAACCGCACCCAGCTGCCTGGCCACCCAAACTCCCTAGCTCTTCTTCTCAAATCTAACAAACCATTCTGTCACCTTCAACTCATCAAATGCTGGCACTAATTTTAGACCCTCTTTGAGAATCAATCCTCCTATCCTCTGCACGCCTGAGGTTTGGTATCTGAAGTTATTTATTGGCAGTCACCTAAAACGATTCCAGCTCAAATCGCATTTTTTCACGTCATAACTCCATTCTCCTCTTCTTTCTCTCTTGCACGCTGCATCTCCCTCTCTTCCTTCTCTTGAATGCTGCATTTCCCTCTTTTGCACGCTGCATTTCCATCTCCATCTTTTTCAACTCCAACTGCAACTATTTCCAGACAAGGCCCAGGGTATATGAGTGGAATGAACAACCCAGGAAAGCACCAGACATCCCTGGGGAAACTGCTTCCAACTGGCTCGGCGGCATCATAGATGCAAGTAGTGGGAGTAACGGTTAACTCTTGCATTAGAGAGTTGGACAGAAAAGGGATGAGAGTTTGCTGCCAGACGGGTGCTACGCGCCCGTCGTAGAGGTGGAGGAATGCAAGCAGACAGTTCAGAGGAGCAGTGACCATTAAAGTAGCGATAGAAAAGAGATAAAGATGCAACAGTGCGGCGAAGAGACAGAGGTTGAAGGGAGTCAGTAAGAGGAGGAGAGTTAATGAGACGAAAAGCCTTTGACTCCACCCTATTGAGAAGAGCTGTATGTGGGGAGCCTCCCCACACATGAGAGTTGTACTCCACACAGGGGCGGATAAAACCTCTGTATAGAGTCAACAATTGTGCAGGGGTAAAGAAAGAGCGGAGTCGGCTTAGCCAAGACTAAGCCCTCCAAAGACAACACGGTTACAAAAACAAAATAACTACTTCCCTCAGTCAGCAACAAAGAATAAAAATAAACTTAAATGAAAACGCCAGCTCGGCATAAAAATGACTGGGGAGAGAGAGAGAGAGTGTGCACACACGCACGATACGGAAGCTAGCTGGGAAGAGACTGGCCTACTGCTAGGCTCGTGTTCAGCCAAGCGCGAACGCATGAATCAAATTAATTAATAAGAACTTAAATTCGTGCCCCTCTCTCTCTACAATAAATTGATACTTCTAATGCAAGCAAAACATCATTAAATATACTGGTAGCTCACATAAGACAATCAAAATAATCAAATGCATTCTCAGCATGGTATGAAATAAAATTGCCCTCAGTGGCAGGAACGAAAGAAACAAAAGAACTTGTAACACTCGCTAATTTAAACTCCGCGAATGACACGGATACATACTGATCCCCCTAGCCCAGCTGTAACGGCTGCATCCGTGGGAACGGAAAGGCGAACAGCGTAACAATATATGTATATATATATATATATATATATATATATATATATATATATATATATATATATGCATTAAGACAACTTGACAAAATTCAGAATAAATCTGTTAGAATCATTAACAACCCTGCCATGTAATATGATCTTTCCAAGATAAGTCCTGAGTAAATGAAACCCCAAGCATTATTTTACCGATATTTTTTTGGCAAATGCTCAGACGAAGTTGCGTCCATGGTGCCACCTCTCCATGCCTTCCCTCGTGCTACACGGTCATCTGGTAGCGCTCATGACTGGAATGTCACTCAACCATATTGCAGAACTTCTGCCTATCAGAATTCTTTCATTCCCCGAACTGCATCTCTCTGGAACTCGCTTCCCCAGAGTTGTTTTCCTCCAAATTTCAACCTACAACTGTTCAAGTCTAACTGTTACAGATATTTTATGAACAGAGGACACAAGTAATCTGGTGTATGGATTATTTTTTTTTCCCAATTTGTTTTTCCTTCCTCAGTTCTGTTATTTAATATATATATATATATATATATATATATATATATATATATATGTTTTTACCCCAGTCAGAGGTAAGAGCCAAGTCAGACATTAGGTATGCCATAGCCTCATCCCTTCCTTGCTGAAGTAACTGCTGAGATGGACGTTGCGGGAACCGAATGGAAAGGTGATGGAGCATTATGAGAAATCGCGAAGGCTGGGCTTGGGTTGGCCGAGTTGGAGACTGACCCAGCCATTTTGGCATGATACCACTCTAAACTTGGCCACTCGCAAAGTAACAAACCCAACCGAAGAGGCCGCTAGTGGGAGAGTCCGTCAGTCTGAGTTTCCAACTGTTCCAGCATGCAGTGGTCATCTTCTGTGACTTGGTTTTTGCCCCCTTTTGACCACGCTAAAGTCTGGATCGCAGAGCATACTCATACAAGTTGTGTTGCAACATTGGGATGACCTATTAATGTGAGGGTAATTAAACTGGTAAGCAATAATTGAGAGGTCATCTAGAGGATTGTCATTAAATCTAATTAAGGTAAAGCTCATTCCCCAGTTCTCAAATGTATATGTACTTGGCATTATATGTAAAATTACAGGGTATGTGTATTTGTAGTGTGTACTATTTTGGTGCTGCAGTTGATTGCTCATGATTGTATAATTCATGATGAAGTCCTGGGTTGAAAAATTAATTGACATTGAGACTGAAATGCCTGAGGGATTAGGTGTAAAGCACGAACCATCAACAACTGATGAGTGTTTTGAGCGTATCAGAGCTTTGGAGGAGATGTTAAGCCCACCCGGACTTGCACCGACCAAGATTGGAGGCCCACCACAGTATACCCCTATAAAGTCTGGAAACCCATTTAGGTAGTCAACTCTACAGTGGTCAAATTTGCCTATAGAAGGTATGCAGAGCTATCAGGGAAATTCAATAGTACTAGAGTGCAAGGATGTTGAGGTTGTAAGGATGAATGAAATGTACAGTATGGTCTACATGCTAGGATCCTAGTGGATCACTTTTTAATGCAGGTGGAGGCAGTGACTCCTAACTTAGAACAGTGGAAGGCAGTAGCACTCACCTGTATGGACACAGAGTTGCGTACATATGTTCTGAGAGAGTTAAGCTTATGTGAGGCAGGTGGTACTTTTGGGGACATCAAGACTTTGTTGCAACAAGAACTGAAAGGTCTCGCAGGGATCATTGATGCATTCCACGAGCATGCACAAATGAGTATAACTCTGAGGATCCACCTAAGAGGTCTGTTAAGCAGTTCAAGAGTAACTTTAGGGCAATTGGTTGAGAACACCCCCATATTAACCCTCCCAATGTGGAGCAGATGTGCGAGAAAGCTGTGCTACGTAATGTATCCCAGGAAGCTAGGGAATGATTAGAGTTGTTTAAAGATCTGGGAATGGAGGGGACCTTTATTTCAGAATCAGAGAGAGAGAGGGGTTATAGACAGTGGCATAGAGTGGCAAAAGTTGTGGATGAACAAAGGTCTGGTGTTGTGTTCCAACCCCTACTAGAATCACACATCCAGTTGTTAGTGACAAAGCTCGTCCAGTGGCTCGAGTACCCGTACGTCAGGTATCCTTTAAACCGAGACCTACAATGTGGCCTTGTTGGTGGTGTTCAAATGGCAGTAAACATGACCGGGCGAGTTATCCAAGGAAACCTGAGCTGGAAAGTTGTTTTGAATGCTTGAAAGCTAGCTCTAGAAGGGTACATGAGGGATGCCCTGGTAGACCTAACCTGAGTAGAAAACCAGAGAGAAGTGAGCAAAGTATACCTCCCGCAACAGCTAATTCCCTTCCACAGCAGGATTCTCAATTACATCCAGACTCCCAACCGCCTAGAGAATGACTAGAGGACCCTGAGGTAAGGCAGGCTGCCAGTCATGTCGTGCGTAGCATACAGGATGTAGAACAGAATAAGACTCGTCAGAACTTTTCAGATGCTGAGGTGGAGGAAGTCCGAAAATTTCGAGGTGAAGTAGACACTCCAGTGATATGCCTGATTTTGGGACAGTATCAGGTTTCAGCTTTTGTAGATACCAGCAGTGTAGGAACATTGGTGAAAGAGAGTACAGCAAATAGATCAGGATTAAATATTACCAAGTCCCAACGTTCATTGCATTCAGTATCCAACCATAAGTTAACTGATGTTGGCCAGGTTTCCTCGGCAGTGCATATCGCCCCTGACACAAGTGTAGTGCAGCGATTAGTAATAGTCCCAGACTATTATTTGTCAACAGAAGTGCTCATGGATGCATACTTAATTAGGGCGATTTTTCACTTGGGACGGATAAGGTCAGGTGATGCATTGGGGTGGTCAGCAGTACAAGGTCGAAAATGAGCTTTGTCAGACAGTGAATAGAATAAGGTTCCGGTCTAACCATAAGAGAAAGGCAGAAGGAGAGCTAGTATGAGCGAAGTGTAGGACTATGGTACCTGCACAGACATTTGTCAGTACCCATTGTGTTAAAAGACAGAAACCCCACTTCTCCATGCTAGTAAATTTCAGAAGGCCAGAGGTAAAGCTTCATTAGCACCAAATTGTTGTGTGAGAGTTAGTGAGAACGGGACATGCTATTTAGCCATTACCAACGTAACCAAGGGGCCAGTGAAGTTAAACCCAGGACAAGTGTTGGGGAGGTACCATGTTGCTGATGAGTCGAGTATTGCTTATCTTAGCCCCAACGAACAGGACAGAAGTCCACCTGAATTAGTGCAACCAGAAGGCAAGGCAGAAGGTGACCTTGTGGCACCAGTAGTTTGGGTCGATAATGCTTTGTTACCCCACATGGATCAGGCACAGGATGGGAGTGACCGACGTGTTGCGCATAATTAAATTCTCAGAGGACTGAAGTGGACACATTTGTCTCATTCACAGAGGGACAAATTGAGAGAACTGATATGGATAATCATGCTCTGTTCATTCTTGGTCCGAAGGAAATTGGCACACTTAAAGTACCTGAAGCCCACATTGATACTATCGACTCTGAACCTATGCATATGCTTTGTATCAGCATCCTGAGCAATCAAGGAAGATAATTTCCGAGATGATCAATGAGAGGATTGATAAGGATGTGATTGAGGAATCAACCGCTGCATAATTAGCCCCCATAGTCTTAATCAGCAAGCCAGACGGCAATAAAAGGATGTGTATTGATTATCGGGCTCTTAATAAGAAGATCAAGGTAGATATCCAACTCCTACCCCGATTAGACGAATTAGTAGAGGAAAGTGCTGGGAAAATGTTTTACTGCACTCTTGATATGAAAGTTCGGTTGGATGAGAGCTCTCAAGACTTGACAACTGTTTCTGATGTGGTTAATTAATTTAGATACAAGCGCTTACCTTTCGGATTGTCTGTGACTCCAGCTATTTTCACGAGGAAAATGCAGCACGTGTTAGCCCTTTTAGTTAGAGAAGGTTGTGCTGTAACTACCTAGACGATGTTGTGATTTGGGCAGACTTTTTCGATCAGAGGCTAGACCGACTGAAGATTACCTTTAGAAGATTAACCGAGTTTGGAATGAAACTGAATATCAGTAAATGCTCCTTCATGAGGCGAGAAACTAAGTTCTTGGGTCATGTAATGTGGGAGAAAGGAGTACGCCTTGACAGTAAGATCTTGAAGCCATTGAACATATGTCATGACCAACGAAGGCCAAGGAAATGAGACATTTTGTGGGCATGTGTAACTTTTATCGCAAACATATTACTGACTTTGCTGCCATTGCCTGTCCTCTCATTAATTTGCTTAGGAAGGACGCAAAATTTGAATGGTCAGAGGAGTGTGAGAATGCATTCTTAGTTCTTAAACAAAAGTTAGTGTCAGCTCCAGTGCTAGTAAAGACAGATTTAACTCAACCGTTCGAGTTACACACAGATGCTATGGTCCTTTCGCAGCAAGAAGTCCGTTCAGGGTGTGGCAGAAGTTGGAATTCCCGAGTGCGACATGGCCAATTTGACCACCAATTATCGGATTATCACTCTACCTACCCCCATTCCACACCACCTATGAGGTAAAAGTCTAGGCACGTTTTATTTTTAAGAGGTTTCCCCTGTAGCCCTAATCTTCTCTCTGACCCTGGGTCCCTCGCCGACCTCGGTGTGGCAACATGGGAAAAAAGCCCTGCCACGTGTCGTAGAATTCATTCAAATCGTTGTTATAATTCTAAAAAGTGATACTCAATGTACTATATAGCTTCCTTTACTATATACAGAATATAAAAAACAATTTCAAATAGCACATAGATGGGATATAAGAGAGAGAGAGGCATGTACTACGGTTGATTTGGCAGCATCGCTAGAGGTGATTCACCAGGTGGGCCCCACCCTGAACGGACTTCTTGCGGTGAAAGGAACATAGTGACTCGCACATTGGTGAGCTCTTATGCAGCTGGAGGGCGAGAAAGATCTGAGACCTATTGGATACTTTTCAAAGAAGCTTACCCCGACAGAAAGGAAAATATTCAGTAACCGACAAGGAAACCATGGCAGTAGTGAGTGCATATAGATTTTTCAGCCACTATTTTTGGTGCAAACCCTTTTCCATCATCACTGACCATAGACCGTTAACCACCATCTTTAACCCGTTAGCCGCGGGTATTGGAGTGGATAAATTCCTGTGGCTGCGGATTTCTGGCCATAAATTTTACTGTAGCAAAACAGCATAAAATATACAC
Source organism: Coenobita brevimanus (assembly GCF_032717465.1). NCBI lineage: Eukaryota > Metazoa > Arthropoda > Malacostraca > Decapoda > Coenobitidae > Coenobita > Coenobita brevimanus. The sequence goes on along the minus strand of NC_136999.1, from coordinate 45,701,009 downwards.
CAAGGTATTCGCCTTACATCTGTGCAAACACTAAAAATACCTTTTTTTCGGTAATGTTTATGGTTATTACATGATTATATTTACAAGATGACGAGGGTTGTGGGATATGGCATCGATATGGTTGCTCACTTCACAGAAAACTAAGGCAGGTGTAGGTGTTTTCAGGGATAGCTAAAATAAACAGATAAGCCAATACCACTGTACAGTGGTGCTGTCTGGTGGCAGCAAGCGTATATGGAGGGGGGGGAGGAATAGGTTTTCGTGATGATATACGAGGCTGATGTGAAGCGTGAAAAATTAGGAACATGTGTGGATATACACATATGTATGATAGGGGTGTGTGCTCAAATCACACATATTACATTTTATTGTAGTAAGGATACTTTGACGACATCATTGCTATATTTTGCTTGTTTATTTGTCTTTTTACTCGGTTATTTTCATTATTTATTATTATTTATGACCGAAAGGCAAAGTACGCATATGAAAGAGAGACAGTGAGCGACGGGGGACGGTGAGGTGGCAGACTTGAGGAAAGGATGGGAAATGTTCTCTCTTGGGACTCGCCTATCCCAAGAGGGATCAACTGTACGCTTGAGGAGAGACAAAGAGATAGATAGACAGACAGACAGACAGACAAACAGAAACAGACTGACAGACAGATAAAAAGAGATTTTGATTGATGTAGACGACGGTTGAAATTATCGATCACCAAGGGATTGGGGAGGGTGGCATGAGGTCACGCAATTCAGACAGATTAGGTATATATTCTTTCATCATCAAATAATCAGGTTGGTACTATCCTGGACTAAGATTAATATTTTTACAATTCTCTATGTATATGGATTCTCAAATGTTTTTTCATTTGTACAACATTTTACTTTCATTCCAGTTCATTGTGTGGTTATTCCTTTTTTTTTCTTATTTCTTTTTCTTCTTCATTCTGTCTCTTTCTCTGTCTGTCTGTCTTTGCTTATCTGTCTGTCTGTCTGTCTGTCTGTCTCTGTCTCTGTCTCTGTCTCTCTCTCTCTCTATATATATATATATATCTACCTCTCTCTGTCTATCTGTCTGTCTCTGTCTGTCTGTCTGTCTGTCTGTCTGTCTGTCTCTCTCTCTCTCTCTCTCTCTCTCTCTCTCTCTCTCTCTCTCTCTCTTTGTCTGTCTGTCTGTCTGTCTGTCTGTCTCTCTCTCTCTCTCTCTCTCTCTCTCTCTCTCTCGCTCTCTTTCTCCGTATATATAACACGTGTGCGATTACTATTCCCTTTTCAATGTCAGTATTTGCTACTGATGTGATTCTTTAGCCAAAGACTTTTTGCATGTACACATTATAATAACATAATATGTGACACTCCATTCTCCTTCCCTTGCTTTGTTTTTGTCTCAAAAACTTATCACAAATAATTGCCCAACCTGCGACCTATCGTGTCCTTGACCATTCAACCACACCTGTCCAGGTGAGTGTTGCCAACATTGCGTTCTTTATTTTCTACGAAGGACAGTGTATTCTTCATGTGGTTAGGATTTTTTTTTTTTTTCTAGAGAACGAGGTGTGTAAGTTTTTGTGCACAAAATCATTACTAGCAGAAGCCGCTGCACAATGTGTTTGTGTGCATAAAAAATATTTCATCGGTAACACAGGACCTACTGATGCGGCATTAGTTCCCGGTCTTCACTCAGCACATACTTGTTATCCTTCTCATTGCATGAATTTCACTACCTCCTTCACATCAAAAGTGAGGGCAGAAGGAGTGGGAGGAATGTTGCTTAGACTGTTAGCCAGTGGCTAAGGCAGGTCTTTGCCTGTTGGCGGCCCACCAAGTTGGAGAGATAAAGAAGGCGAGGGAGGGGAAAGTGAAGGTGGGGGCGGCTTGACATACCTTCTCTTGAAATAATTGACACGATCTCGTAAAACAAAAATCTTGATAGACAACGTGAAAGTTTGCATTTTGGTCAGGAGAGATGACCAGCGGAATTTTTTTTCTTATTGGGAGTTTTATTTTTTTTTTTTTATGCTCATGTGAATTTCGTCAGGAAAAGATTCTTATGATGAAAATGACATGATCTTGTTTTTGTTACATTTTGATATCTTACATATAAAGATTATTGTGTGTGTGTGTGTGTGTGTGTGTGTGTGATAATTTTATGGTCAAAACGCTGCACGTGTCTTGATGACATTTTTCATGTGACAATGATTTTTCACGAAATAACATAAAGAGGCAGTAACTGAAATCATGGCCAGTGTAGAGCATGGGAAGGAACAAAAACCACGAATCTCACAGACCTACCTACCCGACTGGGGTGGGATAAGGAGGTGTGGCCGGGGGAGAACATAAAGAACTTAAGATGAGAAAACAACTGCAGTAGGCCGTATGACCCATGCTAGGCAGCTTCAGTTACTGTACTCCATTTACCTGAACTTTTCACCTGGCACCACGTGAAAGTTACCCAGTTCATCTATACCACCCCCCTGTCTAACTCCAGCCAAGTGTTGGAACCTCCCTCCGTCTTTTCCTAAAAACGATGAGACTGGTAGAAAAACAGACAGATAGACATGTTTATCCAGGGCAACGTCCGGTACCCCTATTTGTTATTATTAATTTTTGGTGATTTTATATTTTCCCAGCCAAAATGAGCAAGTTATGACTTCATTTTCTGTTAAATTTAATGAAAATTGTTGCTGCATATGGAGATAAAAGTAATGTTTGTTCCTCAACTCGTTACCTATTGTGTGAGGCCCGCCTCCCGTAAGGACTGCCAGGAGGTAAGCTTTTGAGGAAGGGATTAGGATAGTGAGTGACCCTCCCTGCTCTTGTCCTCAACCCCTTGCCTTCCCCACATGGACACAACCATCCTATCTACTATGATCATGCTTTTTGTGACATTTTATGTTTATATATATATCTTGTTACTTTATATTTTTCCTACATTTTTATGCATTATCATTTTACTGTCAGAAAATGGAAGAGGTATATGTCCATTTGTTCTATCATAAAATCTGATGTAACATTCCTTCATGGACAACTGTGGGTGGGTTTGTGGTAACACAGGAGCTGCCACGTAAGGGCCAATAGCCCTATTGTAGACTCCTTACTTTATTGTCATATAACTGAACACACAAAAGGCCATGAAAGAAAATACTAATGATAACACTTTATTATACGCTAAAATATTAAAATTTATAGTATATGCAGTATATACCAGGACTGTGGAGTCCTAGCTGAATGTTTTAGGTATCGACTTACAAACCTGGTTTATACCATGCACCATACACAATCATATTACCATACATAACTATACAGACACCGCCACAACCATTCAGAGACCACCATACATCACCACAACCATGTCTCAAACACAAGCATATGGACTCCAACAAACACCACAACCATACGCCATATAGAACCATGCATACACTATCATTCATCAGCACAACTATTCCTTATACACAACCATAAAAAACACCATACACCACCACAACCAAACATACACAATCATACAGATATCACCATATTCTGCTACACAACCATACAGACATAGAGGCTCCCAGGACCACCGCTGAAGAACTTAGAAGTGTTTTAGGGTGTGGTAGACCCGGAAGCACTCACCCAAGCACAGGCCAACTTTACATTCATTGCACATGACATTTACTCTACATTTTTTCATTGTGCCTCGCGTTGTGTTGAGGCACACATGACAGTTCACTCGTCTCCTACGCCCATCTCCCATCTCTGTGTGTACAGGGCAATGACGGCTGCTGACACCGTCGATGCGATCTGGCATCGGGGTATGGCGGTGACCTCTTCTGTTGCTGGTGGGTTCCCTGAATTCTTCAACAGTAGAAACTGGAAGCAGACTGTGTATAAACTCGCGGAGTTTCAGCTTCTTGGTGGGGTATATGTCATGTCTGACTAGCCAGATATTGTATGCACTGAGCATTGTGATGTCAGTGAGGTTGTAGAAGAATTTATGGTACCACTTGACAGACTTTCTCAGACAATCAACGCTACTTATCTGAGAGTCAGACTTGTCCACCAGGCGCATATTCTGAGTGTAGTCAATCACCACATCTGGCTTCTGGATGGGTTTTTTGGTTCTGTAGTGGGTTTTGCCCGAGTCAGCAATCTCACCCTCATGGATGGTGGATAGTAGGTGGACTGGACGCTTATCATTCCACTTTACAGCAAGCACCTTTCCTGACTTTTCTTTCTGGACATACAGTTGTTTCGGCTTCTTCTGTTGCTTCCTGCTCCTCTCATGGTGGGCATCAGTTGCGTCTTCCTCGTCACTTGAACTCGGGTTTTCAAGGTGTGTCATCTGGACAAGGAATTTTGGCATATATTTCCTACTCTTCTTTACAGTTCCACATGACCCAGTTTTATTATCATGAAGGAACTGACAGAAAGCAGGTCTTGTGTACCAACTGTCAGTGTAGAGAATGTGATCCCTGCCCATGTAAGGTGCCATCATCTTTTTGACGACGGCACCAGACATACCCATGGGGTCTGTCTTACTGACCTTTGGTACATCATGATCTGTCCCTGTGTACACAACCATATCAAGCACAACTCCTGTCTCGCAGTCACATAGCACAAACAGTTTTATCCCAAAGCGATGGCACTTTGAGGGGATATACTGTTTGAAGACTAGGTGATCCTTGTATAACAGAAGTGACTCATTGATGACCAGCTTCTGAAAGGGATAGAAATATTTCTTGTACCGTGAATGGAACATTGAAAATATTTCTCTCACCTTCCAGATACGGTCATCATGATCAGGATTTTCAATGTCTGCAAAATGCAGAAAAGTTAATAGCAATAAAAACTTGTCCCGAGTCATATATTTGCTAAACAGGGATGTGGGGATAAGGGGGTCTTTCCGCCAGGAATGATCTATCACATGCTTCTTACAAAATGGCATCACCAACATCAAAGTAATAAAAACAATGAGCTCCCTGGGCGTGGTATCCACCCACTGCCGTAGCCTGGAGCAAGGAGAGATGAAGTCCATTTGCTGAGACACATAACGATAATGTTTGTTAGTGTTCTCAGTAATGTACGACAGGACCTCATTATCTAAAAAGGCACGGAAGAAGTAACTCTCCCTTGCCTCGTCTGTGCAAGGCCAGTCTTCCATTGTACCATTCCTGTTACGTCGAAACTCGTGCAGGTCTGGTACAAAATCTGACCCCTCCGACCAGGCAAACGAGAAGACTGAAGTCTCATGTAAGGAGGGTACATCGTCGTCCTCGCCTTCATTCATGCCATTGTCCTTGTCCCTGTGAAACGGTTCCTCCTCCTCGTCACTGCTGGATGACTCCATCTCGGTGTTGCTGTCTGGCCACCCGTAGTCCCTACCATCGATTTCACAGCCACTCTCACTGTCGTCGTCACCACCCTCAGGGAATAATATTGGTATTAATTTTGTTGGGCTAAGGGCCCGGAAGTATTGGCGTGGGCGTGGTGCAGGCGTGTGACCTGAGGTACCTGGGATGGCAGGTGGTGGGACAGGTGCAGCTGTAGAAGCACTGGCGATAGTATCTGGGGGAGAAACAGGTACGAGATAGGATTAGCAAAAAAAAGAAAAAATAGAATATCAAATAATAACATTAATTTTGTTGGCAACGCATTAGAAAATACAGTGCACAATGGAGGCAACAAGTTATTGGTAGGATTTTCACCTGGGATGGCTGGTGGTGGGACAGGTGCAACTGTGCAGCCAGGTTTGCTGCACTGTTGCTGCAATGGCCGGGGTGGTGGAGATGGGCGCCGTGGTGGAGAACCACTGGTGATGGAATCTGGGAAAAGAACAGGTAATATACTGGATAAGAAAAAAAAAAAAATACTTTCAGCAAAGAGACTGGGGAGTTCACATACAAACCACCATCTCCCAGGTTATCTGTTTAAAAATATTTTCGAATCTGATGCACTTACAGAGACGCTTCTACCTGGACAGTGGCATCCCAATTGGCCAAAATTATTTTCAGATTTGGTGGAAAGGTACGTGTCCTCCTGGACAGCGGTTATATTCTTCGGTATTCTGATTTCATTTTTGTTATGTAAATTATTATGTTTTACATTTTATGTTCTAAATGATGACCACTTCCCCCGTACACTCACCTCCCCATGTTACCCTTTGTCATGCATGTATACTTCTCATTACCTCTCTCATGTAGTGTGATGCATTTACTTTTTTGCTTATCCAATTCAAAAAATATTACAAAGCTAAAAATAATTTAGGACTTCATATATCAACATAATCTTTACTTTCAATGTTTTATCATAGTATGCAGACTGATAAAGAGACAAATGAATAAACTGTGTAAATATTTACTACCGCCTGTGATTTTCTGCTGTGTTACAGCCGTGCCTTTCAACTATGTAGAGGTAATAACAGTAACTGGAATCAAATGAAAGGGATTCCCAGATCCATCAGGGCTGCATGCAGCTCTCTTCATCACCCCCGGCACCACTGCCCCCTCCCCCACCGTCGCCATGACGTCTTCATCACCCCTCCACCCCTTTCCCCCTCACCAGTCTGTATGCAACTTTGTTTTTCTTCTCCCTGTTCTCTCATCCTCCATCTCCATACCCTCTCATGTTCAATAATGGTTACCTTTACTAGTCTTTCGTGTGTGTGTGTGTGTGTGTGTGTGTGTGTGTGTGTGTGTGTGTGTGTGTGTTCTTACCTTACCTAATTGTTCTTACCTAACTGTATCTTTACAGGAATAAGTCAAGCTCGTACTGTCCCGTGTCTTAAACCATATTTATCGTACATATCCTTAAATTTGTGAATTGTTTTGGCACACACTATTTCATTCGGTAGTGCATTCCATTGATCAATTGCTCTGTTTGGGAAACTGAATTTCCTTACGTCTTTATCACCTCTCTTCTTATGCAGTTTTTTGCAGTGTTCTCTTGCTGATGCTTCTCCATATGTTAAGTAATCATTTATGTCTATTTTCTCCTTCCCTGATATGCACTTATATAGCATTATCATGTCACCTCTTTTCCTTCTCTCCTGTAGTGTTGGTAGATTCAGTTTATTTAGTCTTTCTTCGTAGCTTAGGTCCCTTAAGCTTGGTATCCATCTTGTACCGGCCCTTTGAACTTTTTCAATCTTGTCTATATGCTTTTTGAGATGAGGACTCCAGACTACTGATGCATATTCCAGGGTTGGTCTAATGAATGATGTTATTATCCTTCTTAGCATGTCTTCATTTATGTATGTGAATGCTATTCTCATATTTGCAAGCAGTGTATACATGTTCCGTACCTTCTCGCTGATGTGGTCAGCCGGAGAAAGTCTGTTACTGATAATCACACCTAGGTCTTTCTCTCTTTCTGATGTGTATAGGGTTTTATTTCCTAACTTATAATCCCAATCAGGTTTTTTTCCACTTTTACCAAACTTGATTACATGACACTTGTCCACATTGAATTCCATTTGCCATGTACTACTCCATTCATGAAGTTTATTTAATTCTTCTTGTAGCTCTTTACAAGAGTCTGTGTTAGTAATTCTCCTTTGTATTTTTGCATCATCTGCAAACATATTCAGATAGCTCTCATTTCAAGTGTTACTGTTTATATCATTTATATACACTAAAAACATGATTGGTGCCAGCACTGAACCATGTGGTACTCCACTAGTCACTTCTTTCCATGATGAGTAGTTTCCTCTTAGTACTGTTCTCATTTCTCTTTTTATGAGAAAGTCTTGCATCCAACAAAACAGTTTGCCTCGAATTCCTCCTTGACGGTACAGTTTCCATAAAAGTCTTTGGTGTGGTACTGTGTCAAAAGCTTTCTTGAAATCTAAATAGATACTGTCCACCCATCCTTCCCTTTCCTGTATTGTGTTTGTTACTCTGTCATAGTAGCTCAACAGATTAGTAACACATGATTTTCCTTTTCTGAAACCAAACTGTCTTTCTGTTATCATACTGTGTTCTTCTAGATGATTTACCCAAGCTTTTCTAATGCCTTGCTTACAACACTGGTCAGTGATACTGGTCGGTAGTTGAGTGGATTTTGTCTATTTCCTTTCTTGAATAAGGGGACAAGATTTGCTTTTTTCCAACTATCAGGTAGTTTACCTTGACTCAAGGATTTTTTGATAATTAAAAATAATGGTTTACTTAACTCCTTTGCACATTCTCTTAATACCCAACATGAAATTTTATCAGGACCACTTGCTTTTCCTCTGTCTAACCTATTTAACTCCTCCTGTATTACTTTTTCTGCTATTTGTATAATTATCTGGTAGTATGTGTGGACATGCGTGTTCCACATAGTCCCTCTCAAAATTTTTTTCTTCTGTAAAAACTAATTGAAAATTCTTATTTAGTGCTTCACAAATATCTTTCTCTTGTGTATAAGTAATTCCCTCGTCCGTAATGGATTGTATTATATCTTTTACTTTGGTTTTGCTTCTGATATAGCTGTAAAACAGCTTTGGTTGATCACTACTTTTATTTATTATATCCTCCTCAAACTGTTTTTGGGCTTCCCTCCTTATTCTTGTATAGTCGTTTCTTGCCTGTTTGTAATTATTATACGCCCTTTCACTATTGTGTCTTCTATATCTATTCCACAACAAATCTCTTCTTTCTTTTGATTTTTTACATTCTGTATTGAACCATTTCTGTATTTTCTAATCTGCTTCTTTGTGCTGTGGGATGTACTTCTGGACTCCTATGTGTGTGTGTGTGTGTGTGTGTGTGTGTGTGTGTGTGTGTGTGTGTTCGTTCCCTTCTCATCCAACCTAAATGTATATACAGCACTACTATTTTCGGATGTATGTTTCAGCCTCCCTCCCCCCCCCCCCAGCTATTCCTTTCGTCACAGGCCATTTTGCATGTATACATGTACAAATCGTCAGATTCTAACATTTCCATGTTCTGTGTCTTGTTATCACATAGCCGTGATTTCTAATATGGTAGAATTAAACCCACAAGTCGAAACGGGTGTTTATTGGGGAGATACAACGTTTCGACCCGACTTTGGCCCTTTTCAGGTATGACTATGAGTAAGAACATAATGCATTGATATATGGGGTGCTGGGGGGAGGAGAAGAAGGAGGAGGGCGGGGGACTGAATTAGGAAGAGGAAGGGAGAAGCAAGGGGGGAGGGGGAGAAGCAGTATTTGTTGTATAGTAGCCATTTTTTTCCCCTGTAACTGGTACTGTTGCGTTTAGTTATTACTATTATTATTTTTTTTTTTTATTATTGTTTCATTTACTGTTATGACTCTTTTCTTTACTGCTGTTTATGCTGGTATCCTGTTTTCCTCTAACTGGTACTGCTGTTATTATTATTATCAGTGTTCATTACTTATATTATCATTATTTTTTTATTTCTTTGTTACTTTGTCTATTTCTACCATTTTCTATTATTCTTTTCATCAATGTTCCCAGCTTTTCCCCTGTATCTTCTGATATTATTACAACTGTTATTATTATTGTTTCCATCATCATTATTAATACCATTATTATTATTATTATTTGTATCCTCCAGTGTTTACAGCCTGTCTTTCCTGTTTGCAACCTGAGTCCGTTGCTGCTTGCTTTCCTTTCCTTTGAGTCCTACCCGCCTCTCTCTTCCTCCCTCCCCTCCCCCCCTCTCTCTCTCTCTCTCTCTCCATCCATTTTACATTTCTATCTCTTTTTACATATTTTCGTAATAAAACACTTAGCAATTCTTCTGAATTAAAAAAAAAAAAAAATCTACTTTATCATTCTCGCATATATGCAGTTCCCACTATTTCACCATTGCCCTTACTGTCCACCCACATCACCAGCCGCCCCCCCAAAAAAAATCAGTATGTTGATACATGCCCTTTCCTTCCTGGCATGTTTTAGTATTTTACTCGTTTTCCATTTGCTCATTGCTCTTCTTTTTTCGTTATTATCTCTTCCGTCTCTCATACAGATCCACCTCACCCTCTGATCTGATTATCCCCTCACACCCAATCTTCTTTACCCTCCTAACACCTACTTGTCAGCCCCTCCCTCTCTCGTTTCCTTTTCTTCTCTCTCTCTCTCTCTCTCTCTCTCTCTCTCTCTCTGGGTTCAGATAATCACTGCGTATTATATTTCACTTCACCGTACAGAAATTTTTGCTTTTGGTTTTTACATACAATATTTTACTCAGATACCAGCTATTCTTCAACTGTCTATATCATTACATATCAAAGTACATCATACTTCGTTTTCCCAGAGCGATATTTTGATATGAAAACAATACACAAAGTACGTATTGTTAGAGATACTATAGAGAGATCGGAGTGGGAGAAGGGGTGGCAGGTAATGACTGGGAACTGTGTGAGTGTGTGAGAGAGATATTTTCATCTTACAACGATCCAACCGAATTTTTCAACTTTATCAGTACAGCTATAGGCACAGTATTAGTATAAGTACAGGTCATTATGCATGTACACATGTATAGGTACTAATATAATTGTCTGACGTTCAACAGTCCCCCTTCTGGACCTATACATTCTCTCCCACTCCATAACTAATCTCTTGATTGCCTGACCTCTTCTTCACACATTCACACCTTCTCCAGGTCATTTATGTAAAAATACCTTTTTTTTTTTTTTGTCTAAGATTGATGGTGTAATCTTTGTATATTTTGATTCTTTATGGAGATGCTCGTTTTATGAGCAGAAAACATTCACTAGCAGAAGTCACTCCTCAAAAATGGCTTTTGTGCATCAGATACGTACATTGTCCTATAGGATAAAAAAAAAAAAAAGTATCAGTGCAAGGGGTGATCGATGTTCACCGAAATGTTAAGTTTGGCGTCCATTTGGTGCCACGCATATATCAGCGTCTTCGTGCGTGGTTTCATATTGCTTCGACCAAAGTATGCACTGATACTTTTTTTACTCAAAGTACAGTGTAACTATTATATTTTATTATTATAGGTAATGAGTGAGGCCTTTGATGCGACTCCCCAAATGTTGCCTTAGTTATATTTTACGTCTTCAGTACTCTTATATCCATTATATTTTATAAACCATTGATTTTAGAGCGAAAATGATTTCATATGCAATACTCACCAGGGCGGCTTCGCTTGATCCCCTTCTGGCCTTTCCCTTTCCTTCCGGCCCAATTACGTGTTGAAGTGTCGTCGGTGGGATGGTACAGGGGAGGAGGCTCATTCACAAAATCCAAACACCGCACAGCATGCTTCTCTTTTATCCTTTTCAAGAGAGGCAAGTCCTCCTCTGGAATTACTGTGTTCCCCGTGGGCAGAGACCTGTCAACACTTCCACCTCTCATGGTGGTCGCTGGGTCTCTGAATACAATAGAATAGGTTACTCCTGACTCCTGGGTCATTCTCAGTTAGTGTGGAGTTGCCAGGTGTCACCGGCCGAATATTTAGCTCCCTTTGACAAGACAGGTAGCGACCAAATCGGGCATAGTCGATGTCACCTACTGAGTGACCAACTGGGCATAGTCGCGGTTTACGGGTTAAGAGAAAGACTAAATGCTCACGTATGCCGCGTTATTTGTTGGAGATGAGAGACTATGATTTTGTGATAAAATATAATAAGGGTGTGAATCATTATGTCCCAGATGCTTTGAGTAGACCAGTAGGAGCAATCGAGGAGGCCTCAACAATCTAATGCAGAATTTCGGTGGTTGGGCCTTACGGCGGACAAGGTCCAGGAAGCCCAGAGAGCAGACCTGAGGTGGAGGCAGGTAATTCAATATACTTAGAAGGTCAGTTACCCAGGAAGTTGTCTGGTAATCGTCCCATTTTCGCTTTCGAAATGAACGAGGAGCTTCTGTATGTCTGAAGAGAAGACATGGGAAAGTCCAGATTGTGCCTGTTAGTATCCAAGTCTTTAGTGGCAATTGCTAGTTCAGTTGTTCATAACCCGTCACACCTAGGAGAACTCAGGACGGTAGCCAAGGCAAGACAGTTTTTCTATTCGCTGTCTCTTCTGACCGATGTGCAGCATTTCGTTAACCCGCCCCGTCCCGTCGACGCATGGGTACGTTGCAACGTTTTGCATTTGCCAGTCCCGGTGACGTACCGGTATGTCGTGCAATTGCAAAGTGCATAATTTCCACAATTTTCAAATTTTGCGCTTGATTTTCGGTACGTATCGTCGCTTGACCTTCCCCTACCTGCCACCAGGCGGGGACACTCAGCGACCCCACACGACCCGCGCTAACCCACGGCTTGTTCACTCACCTGTTAGCAACGGTCCTGCTCAGACATGGCGATGAGAGGTCTCTCAGAGGTCGAAATTCAAGCCGCCCTGGACGCCTTTACAGGCGACAGTGATTCCCCACTGGACGACGAGGTTGTTGACAAAGATTATGTGCAGCCAGAGGAGGAGGAAACCACCAGCAGTGATGAAGAAGTCCCGTCCCCCAGGAAGCGGCAGTACGTGACTTACCGTGCTGCTAGAGAGGGGCAGCCGGCCAAAAAACCACGTGCAACATCCTATGCCCAGCCCCAACATGATGTGGAACCCGAATTTGATGACGAGGACGAGGACGAGGATGGAGCCGTGGGACGTGCTGCCACATGGTATGGACGTGAGGTGATTACTCATCATGGCCGCGAGCGCACACCACATTGGACGAGCAGGTATGGGCCTAGTATTTTGTTTGGGGAGGTAGGAAGTGCCGTGGAGGGAGTGGGGAGTGAAAGGGAAAGTGCAGGGAGGAGTATGGAAAGTAAGAGTGGCATGAGTGAGTCATCGCTCTCCCTAGGTAGTGTGAGGTGTGAGGCGGCGGGGTGTATCACGTGGGCGAGTGCGGGTGCGTTCTATATCACGTGGGGTTGTGATGGAGGGGGAAGGTGGGGAGGAACCACTCCCAAGCACGTGTTATGCTCCCCAATATCCCCAAACACGTGGGTGAGTTAGGGTGCATGAAGAATCACGTGGTGTTGTGATGGAGGGGGTAGGTGGGGAGGAACGACTCCCCAGCACGTCTTATGCTCCCCAGTATTCCCGAACTTCATCCCCACGGCCCCCTAATGTTCCTCAAGGTCGTAAGGGAAAGGGAAAGGGTAAAGGCAGAGGGAAGAGGAGTGAGAGTGGGGAAGCCCTCCGCACTCCTTCTCCCCAACCTCCCCCACCAGCATCTCCTCCCCACCCAGACGAAGGCGGTGATGGGGACGATGGGGACGAGGGATTTGTGGGATGGAATTGGGAGGATGGGAGTGATTTTTCTCCCCTTATTCACCTCTTCACTGAGCAGGGGTGCGCTGGCTGCATTGCTCCCGGAATTCACCGTAATTCCACCAGGATGGATTTTTTCCACCTGTTTTTCAGTGAGGCATTCGTGGAGCAGATTGTTGACCAAACCAACCGTTTTGCAAGCACCCAGCACCATGAGAGTGAAAGATTGGGAACAAGGAGCAGGGATTCTATCATATATGATTACCCAGTCTCCCTTTCAGAAATGTCCCTATTTTTTGCCCTGGTCCTTTTGATGGGTATTATATGAAAAAACAGAATTCCGGCTTACTGGACAAGGGACCCTGTTATATTTACACCAATATTTGGGCAAGTCATGAGCCATAATCGCTTTCAACAAATTCTTAGTCGCCTCCATTTCTATGATGCTGATGATCCTGCAAATGCGAATGACACAGATAAGATGAGGCAAATTAGGTTGGTCTTTGATCACCTGAGGCAAACCTTTCGTTCGTCATTTTATCCCTATAGAGACCTCGTCATAGACGAGAGTCTCGTGTTGTGGAGAGGTAATATTTCATTTAGGCAGTATATACCCAGCACAAGGCACCATTTTGGGTTCAAGATCTTTGTTATGTGCAACTGTAGGACTGGATACATGCAAGACATAGTCTTGTACACCGGTGCACAGACAGACATAATAAAAGATCGGAGTATTGGACAGTCGTGAGCAGTGGTAAAACAATGATAGAAGACTACCTTCATCGTGGTCACGTCTTCTACCTGGACAACTGGTACACTAGCCCTCTTCTCGCTCGTTATCTACACATACATGAAACGGGAATCTGTGGACCGTGAAGGTGAACCGGCGTCACATGGTCCAAGTAGGGTGGAAACTTGACAGGAATGAGGTTGTCTTCTTCAAAGCCAACAACATCCTTGCAACCGTGTGGAACCATAATGGAGAAGTAAGCCTCTTGTCAACGGTTCACCGCCCCTTGATGCACCGTACTGATTCCATTGATTACCGGAGCGAGAACAGGCGTCACATTTGGAAACCTGAGTGTGTCATGGACTATAACATAATCATGCGCCTGGTGGACCAGTCAGACTCCATGATATCGACGCTAGAGTGTGCCAGGACCACGATGAAGTGGTATAAGAAACTGTTCTTTCACTTGCTAGACATCACTGCTCTGAATTGCCACCACCTTCACGCCATGACAACAGGAGTTCAGGAAACCTTTGAAGGGTTTGTGAGGGAGCTCACAAGGGAGATGTTTGCACGGTATGCTGTTGAAAGGCCCCAACATCGCACCCGCACTCCCCCTATTGCCCAAACTTCCCTGAGAATATCCGGCCGCCATTTCCCCACTCCCATCCCTCCCCAGCCAAACAGACCTACGTCCCAACGCAGGTGTCATGTGTATAGCAATGCCCGGGTGAGACTCACCACACAGAGGAAGGACACCCGCTATGAGTGCGTCGAGTGTGACGTGGGTCTCTGTATTCACCCATGTTTCAGCGAATATCACACCTTGATGCAATTCTAATATGGTGTGAATGCGATAGGACGCTGAAACTATGAAGTAAATGCGACAAACAGACGCTCAGTGAAATTATCAGTCATGTTGATCTGAAAATATTAGTATAAAGTGCATAGGGGTATAACATACGTGGAAAAATTGTATGTAAGTGTATAAATATGCTGTAAGTGGAAACATACCTAGCGAGGGTTTTTTGATGCGATATTCTGTCGCTCAGTGCAATAAATAAGGCCCATAAATATGTAAATATTATTATTGGAAATGCAAACGGGTATAATATAAGTTCAAATTATTGTAAGTGCCAAAATATATTCTAAGTCAAAAAATTCCTAGCATGTGTATAGAGATGCGATATCCTGACGCTCAGTGGAATGAATAAGGCCCGTAATTATGAACATAGAAGTCAACAAGTGGGAAAGTGTGTAATATATGTGAAGAAATTGTATGTAAGTGTTTGAGTATTATGTTGGTCATTGTGAGGGTATTTTCATGCAATATTCTGACGCTCACTTGAATAAATAATGCCAGTAACTATGTATAGTGCAGTATAGGGGTGTAAATGTGTGTAATGTAAGTGGGAAAGTATAATTGGAGTGAAAAAATAAAGTAGAAGATGAAACACGAGTGTTTGAGATTGTGCTTGCTACGTGAATATGCGCTAGCATTTCGCTATGTGCCCTCGTAATGAATGGAAATAATTGAAAACATTTACAGTAGTGGAGGAAAGGTTCTATGTAAAGGAAAAAATAATAGGAAAGTGAAAAAACAATTAGGTATGTTGAAATACGAGTCATAGTGACTGTGCTTAGTAAGCCGATGTGCGCTATACTTATGCTGCATGTCATCGTAATGAATGAAAACATCTGAAAACATTTACAAACAGTAAAAATAGGTAAAATGTCAATGAAAAAGAAGTATACAAGTAGAAAAAATGATATGTTGACTGATACAAGAAACTTAGCACATAGCATGTTACCACTCGGACCTAACTCGCTATGCTCGCGCGAAGGTACAATGCTTATTTTTCATATATATGTGTTTGAAATTCATTATACTGCTACTCTTATTGTTTATTAGTTCAAATTCAATAAATGTAGAGGTGTTGGTTGTTGTTTCTCCCAATACTTCCTACTAAAAAAAATGTTAGCGCCTCACACATTGATGATAGAATATGATACCTGGCACGGGGGACCTCACCTGTTCCGACCACTTATGGACCACGGTAAGCCCTTTCTTGGTGATTTTCCTTTGTTTCTCAACCAAAGCGGAAGTTTTAGCCAAAAATTTTTGTTTCCAAAATAGCTCAGGATTGGCGGATGTCGGAGGTGCGGAAAACCTTGGGACGTGACGGGTTAAACCATGCAAGTCATGTCAGCAATTCAGGGTCACGGGAAGATTGTGCACCATTATAAGGAGATGATAATGGTCAGAGGGTTGGGATAGATCTCATAGATTTACATAATAGTAGGAGTGGTCATAGGTATTGTCTCACAGTGATAAACCATTTATCTAGGTATCTACGTATCTATTCCCTTCGTACAAAATCCACCAAAGCCTTAGCTGAAGAATTTAAGAACATCTGAAGGTATGGCAAGCCGCAGGTAGTTATCATGGACAACGGAGGAGAATTCACTAGTGCAGTGTTTAGAGATTTTGTAGGAGAGCCGGGATTAAGCAAGGATTCTGTCTGGGGAAGGTGGTGGCTCAATCGGTAGAGAGGTGACCTGCAGTCCTACCGGGCCCAGGTTCAAAACCAATGGTGGGGCAGGGAACAGTTTAAGGATTTGAATCTCATGAAATCTGACTTTACTGACCTACCAGAAGACCCTCTGACATGTTGTAAAACTATCCCCGATAATACTAATACACCAGTCCTGTATGAGACAGCCCTAGCATGTATTCAATATGGACGGTGGGTGTTAGCGCCGAAGTGGTGACATGTAGAGGTGTATGGTATGTAGGAGGACTACTGGGCCTTGAGAGCAGGCTGTGAAGCCTATGCCCAGAGCTGGACACATAACAAAAAAAAAAAAAATCTACCATCCTCGAGGCAATTTTGTTATTGAGAGAGCGCATAGGACCTTAAAGATAGTACTGGCAATATTGAGCCAAGAACACCCGAATATGTGGCTCATGCACCTGTACGACACTGAGAAAACATTGAACGAAGCAGTGCATACGTCCGTAGGTACATCACCTTTCTTTGCTTTTTATGGACGTCATCCAAATCGCAAGGTAGGAAATTTGCAGTTGTCTGCTGATGAAGAGTGTGTGGAGAAAACAGATGTCAAACAGATGCTCAAGGAGACACAAGGTTGGATGACAAAGGGATACCTTAACAGGGGAAATGAGGTACATAGGAATGCTTCTCCTGAAGCAGATGAATTAGTTTGGAGCTATGTCGAAGAGTGCTTGCCTGGCATGGCATCAAAGCTAAATAGAACGTGGCTCGGTCCTTACAAGATTGTCCAAGTTATCGATCAGGGTAGAGCCTATGAGTTGGGAAATGTGTTTGATGGCACCATCTTGAGTAGGGCAGCTGAAAAGGTCAAAAGATATGTTGAAAGAGATGCTTTATTGAGTACGGTGGATTACAAATGTTTGACAGTGAGGATGAGGAGATACTGCCTAGTGTACTGAAAGATCATGGAGACCGCCTGAGATGTTACAGTACACGTAGATGATGGGTGTATGGTGTATATATTGTATATACTCATTTTTTTTTCTCTGAGCACATCTTGTCCTTGCCTTAACTGGCTGGGAACATGGAGTCAGGTATGCCTTTCCAGGTCTCTGGACTGTACCTGCGTATTTTTTTTTTTCTACCAATGCTTATGGGTTGTAATTTCGGGTTGATTAATAGGGTTTAGTAGTTGTTTAGGGTATGTCCAGCATTTGGGGAAATAAGACGTGGAAGCTGCATGTTGTCAAATCGACCACACCATGGTGTATAGTCCGTCGTTCTTGCCTTGCCTCATTTTTTTCCCTTTAGGTTAGATTGTTAGGCTTAGTTATGGAAAATGAGATCTCACAGCCAGGACTTTTTTTTTTTTTTTTTTTCCAGATTTTGGGTATTGTACAGTCAGGGAACGTTCCACATTACCCACTGTTCGGAGCATTGGTGGTTGACGAACAGTCACGAAGCAGCACCCAGGCCTTAAATGTCTAGTAACTGTGAGTGGGAGGGAAGGCGACAGGGGGTGGGAGGTTTGGAGAGTTACTCACGTCACAGTATCAAGAGCCAATGATGATGCGTCCGACGTATTCTCAAAATGCAAAAGCGGAATGTTGTTTGTATGGTATTACACTGTTCTCTGAGTATTATATACGAGTAATACATGTTTACTGTCAAAGGTATGCTTCTTTGCCTTCGTTTTGTAATGCTCAATAGGAATGATAGTTACAAAGACTGATCTTATAATTAGGACTTCATATGTCATTCTGTGTAAATTGATTGATTGTAGTAGAAACTGGCGGCGCAACTGCTAAGGTCATATGCCACCGGACAACAAGCTAAAACTCATGGCAAATAAATAGTGCATGATCGATATAAAGTCAATAACTTTTTTCTATACATATAACACTGAAAATAATAAAAGAATAGTTAAAAGAGAAAACAATTTCTTATAAAAGTTGAAGGAGGCCCGCCTCCTGAAGAAAACCAAAAATATCAGTAAAATCGCTATGGACTCCAACAAGCATCGAGGAGAGACAGTAGGCACCATCTACCCCTGTATGCCTATGGAGGAAACTCTGACGCAGGTCCCCCAAGCTTGGACACTCGACCAGCAAGTGACGGACAGTAAGGGGAACAAAGCAATCATCACAGTACGGTTGAGTCTCACCACTCATCAGGAACCCATGTGTAAGCCGAGAGTGCCCAATGCGAAGCCTAGCAAGAGCTACCTCCAATCGCCGAGGCATGGAAGGGAGAACCCTTGGCACAACCACACTCTGGAAGACCTCTTTCAGCTTATTATGAGCAACATCATCCCAGCGTCTCTGCCAACAAACATGCATTCTGTCCTGCAAGTAAGGTGTTAGATCAGATGCAGGAAGCAGATATTCTGTTGGGGGCTCTTGAGTAGCCGCAGCCTTGGCCAATGCATCCGCAGTCTCATTGCCCACCACACCAACATGTGCGGGAACCCAGCAAAAATCCACTCTCTTCCCCCGACAACGAATGAGGAACAGCCACTCCAAAATAGCTAAAACTAAGGGATGGGAAGAGTTAAAAAAGTCCAGGGCCAAAAGCGCCCCTTGAGAGTCGCTAAAAATCGTAAAATAATTGTCAGGGTGAACAAACACCAACTTCAAGGCTAAAATGATGGCTGACAACTCTGCAGTAAAAACTGAGGCAACCAAAGGAAGACTACCTCCATGGCTAAAATTGGGAAAAAACACTCCAAAACCAACACCTGATCCGGATTTAGAGCCATCAGTATACATAGGCACAGAACCACCATGACTAGAAGAATGTTCTAGAAATAACCTTAAAAGACACTGAGGAGCGACAAAATCCTTTGAGCCTGCAATAGGCCTGCAGAAAGTTATCTTGCGCAATATCCAAGGTGCAACCCTCGGGATCCGAACAGGACTGACAAGTACTGCTGACAAACCAAACCCCTCCATTATATCCTGAACCCTATAGCCAAATGGACGAGGCATGCGAGGGTGTCTACTATAACACAAAAGACAAGACTGTTTCGTCACACCCTCACAGACAAGTGAGTCTGGAAGGCGACGAATCCGGAGCCAGCACCGCACTGCAACAGACTGATGCAGTAGATCTAAGGGAGGCACACCAGCTTCCACCAATAAGCTGGGAATTGGAGAGGACCGAAAAGCCCCTGTTGCAAGGCGAAGACCAGCATGATAAACAGCATCTAGAGTTTTTAGTCTTGATTCTGTGGCAGAGGAATATACCTCACAGCCATATGACAGCTTAGAGGTTACAAATACCTTTTTTTTTTTTTTTTATAATAAATAACAACGGAGGAAGGAAAAACAAAAGAGTAAAAAAAAATAATCCATAAACCAGATTACTGGTGTCCTTGTGGTAGGTCTCCATATTATAATTGCAAATCATAATAGATAGATAGATAAATAGATAGATAGAGAGACAGATAGAAGCAGGAAGTCAAATGATGAGAAGGTGTTGTGTCTGCGAGAATCGAGCAATGCTAAACATGCTTACACTGAGGAAAGCTGACGACAGCGGCCAGTAAGGAGATGATGCAGTTAGCTGTCAGCAGTCCTCTCGTGAACAAAGACCATGAGGAACCCCTGCTACACCAGATTTTAGGAAAGAGAGTTTAGAAGGAGACAAGCGACCCTAGAGAGAGGTCGAGACGGAGATTAGTCTTAGAACAGAAAGAGAGAGAGATAGCGAGACAGGGAGGTAGCTACCCGGGACTTATACTTTTATACCTGTTTAATATTTCCAAGACAAATAAAAATAGTCCCATACTATTCTTTACCTCTCCCGTCACTACATGACATTTGGTGGGGAAACTACTACAAGATATAAAAGCCGCTCGACCACAAGTCTAAAATATACTTCTCTACAAGCAAATACAAAGTCGCTGCTTTATGATACAAAGTCTTTATGACATTTGGTAGCAGCGAACGTATACGAACCTCGTCTACGAATCAACATTAAATTCCTACAAAATATCAAGATTGAAAACAACCAACAACATCAGCTCCTGACAGTATTCTCTCCATCAAGCCCCCTCCGTCTCCCAGATCATTACGCTGATGCAGAGGTCAAGAGATCACTCGACGCCTTGCACGTAGCTTAACGACAAACCAGCAAATCTGCGGACATCGTCTCCGAATTAAAAGCAAATTCTACAAAAGCAACCGAGACTACAAGATTAGCTTCAGTTCTACATTGAATCCTACAAAATACAGCCTACAGTGCAAATGGTCTACAAGTCTACGACGAATAAGCGAACTACAACCATCTACAATCAACTACAATTAACAACTCTACGTCGTCTGTATAATCTTCTACACGCACCTACAAGTAGCGGCAGTCTCCATCCTACAACGAGTAAATCACAAGAAAAAAGGACCAAGAATACATCAAGAAAGAAAGCAAACAAACAAACAAACAAACAAACAAACGAAGAGTGAGAGACGACTCACAACTCATAACCACCAGACCTCACCCTCCTCTCTCTGCTACATCCACCCAACCCCCACTGCTTACGCAGGTGTGAAGAGGTCAAGACAGCAAAACATCAAGTCCATATTCACAACTCGTCTTACTCACCCGTCTTCACTCAAGTTACTCATCGCTACTCATTCACTCACCACAGCTACCAGTGTGGGAAGCCGACGTCACCATGTGCTGAGACGACAGCACGCCAATCAACCCGCGAAGGACAACGCTATCACCACGTGCAACACCACTCACACCATTTTCCTCCACGGTAAAAATTAGTGAGTTACATAGTTACTTCATTTATATAATACACAGTGATAGACAATAAGCTTCTGCACAAACATAATAAACGTGCTGTATAGTTACAGTTTAAATACACATACTTACTTCAATTATCTGCATAACTCAAATACTAAATAATCACCAACAATAAATATTCTACACTGTATATATTCATTCATTTATTATAACATTTATTTACTACCAACGAGTGTTACCATTTATACCTACGTAAAATACGTGTTTCATACATACAACTATACATTAATTATATCTACAAAGTAATAAAGAAAATATACCATCACAGTTACTCAGTGAGCAATTAAAAGAACTGTATTTAACATTTATTAATTAAAGCTACCTAGTGGAAACAGACAAATTAAGTTACAAGGTAAACTAGAGAAAAAAATAAAATAAAAAAAATGGCCAACACAAATGCCGTTAGCAAGAGTGAACATCTTCAACACAATCGTGAAGACAATGATTTCCACACAGTGCTGACACACATATTACCCACGATAGGTACAGGTGAACAACAAGTCAGTGTGTATAGTTAATACTGTATATAGTGTATATATATATATATATATATATATATATATATATATATATATATATATATATATATTTTATATAAAATAACAAAATATGGGACTATATAATATCATTTTATAGTATCTGTGTAATATAAACTAAACTTTAACAAAGTATCTCAAGGAAATTAGCCAGTAATTATGTAACCATGAACAACATGGAAAAAAGTGTACACAAGCAAAGAAAAACAAATACCACATAAACTACAAACGAAAAAGCAAATTGTGTCTCCACAAACAAGTGGCATGACACATCATCACTATCATCGACCGCAGCATATGTTAGGACTGCAGTTATTACAATTATGTTACTCCATATTATAATTATGTAACTACAAACAATATGTACCAATTTATGTGACAGTTGCATTAACAAGATGTAACTTTTATGTAACTTTAAATACAATTATGTAACTACAATCGATATGTAACAATTATGTAACGACAAACGATTGCATTATGTTACAATTATTACAATTATGTACCTACAAATGATATGTAACAATTATGTAACGACAAACGATTGCATTATGTTACACTTTGCCAATTAACAGTTGCATTAACAAAATGTAACTACAATTATAAGGCCAACACAAGTATGCATTAACACAATATAAGTCATACAATTATAGCACAATTCTGTATTACCAGTATCATCATACAAGTTAGGTGAAATATTAGACATTACTAAAGCGATAACTCAAATATGTAATGTATAACTTAGCAGTATTACCACTGCACAATTATATGCGTACGTCTGTTGTACATGCACGTCTTACAAAGTGTTATACAACAATCATTGCATTTATTCCAATATGTATTCAACTTATTTAAAATGTAATATTACTGAATAATCACTATTTACTATGAATAATATATGTATACAATATTCATACAATTATGTTACTTTACAATATTATGTATTTCACTTAATTAGCTTATAAGTTCATTATTATGTGTATGTAGTATGTATTAATATATTATGACTATTAAATGTCGATGGTACGCCATTTTCGCGCGGCCGAGCAATGTGGTAGGTCTCCATATTATAATTGCAAATCATAATAGATAGATAGATAAATAGATAGATAGAGAGACAGATAGAAGCAGGAAGTCAAATGATGAGAAGGTGTTGTGTCTGCGAGAATCGAGCAATGCTAAACATGCTTACACTGAGGAAAGCTGACGACAGCGGCCAGTAAGGAGATGATGCAGTTAGCTGTCAGCAGTCCTCTCGTGAACAAAGACCATGAGGAACCCCTGCTACACCAGATTTTAGGAAAGAGAGTTTAGAAGGAGACAAGCGACCCTAGAGAGAGGTCGAGACGGAGATTAGTCTTAGAACAGAAAGAGAGAGAGATAGCGAGACAGGGAGGTAGCTACCCGGGACTTATACTTTTATACCTGTTTAATATTTCCAAGACAAATAAAAATAGTCCCATACTATTCTTTACCTCTCCCGTCACTACATGACATTTGGTGGGGAAACTACTACAAGATATAAAAGCCGCTCGACCACAAGTCTAAAATATACTTCTCTACAAGTAACTACAAAGTTGTTATGACATCCTCTGTTCATAAAATATCTGTAACAGTTAGACTTGAACAGTTGTGGGTTGAAATTTGGAGGAAAACAACTCTGGGGAAGCGAGTTCCAAAGAGATGCAGTTCGGGGAATGAAAGAATTCTGATAGGCAGAAGTTCTGCAATATGGATGAGTGACATTCCGGTCATGAGCGCTACCAGATGCCTGTGTAGCATGAGGGAAGGCATGGAGAGGTGGCACCATGGATGCAACTTCGTCTGAGCATTTGCCAAAAAAATATCTATAAAAAAATGCAAGGGAGGCAACATTCCTTCTTGCAGGGGAGGTAGTTTATATATAATGGCAGGATTGTTAATGATTCTAACACCTTTATTCTGAATTTTGTCTAGTTGTCTTAATGCAACCTCTCCACAACCAATCCACAAGGGTGAGCAATATTCAAGCTGAGAGCACACATAACTCTTATAAATTATAGCTAACTGCTCATTGGCGAAGAAGTTACGGACTCTGTACAATAATCCAAGTTTCTTTGAGGCAGTTTTAGCAAGTGATCTGACATGAGAGGTCCAGCTGAGGGCACTGTTAAGTGAGACACCAAGAATTTCAATACTTTTGGAGATGGGAATATTAGTAGCACTGAAGGTAATGTACGAATCTGGCAATATCTGTCTATTAGTAAACTGTATATATTTAGTTTTACTAGCATTAAAAGAGACAAGGTTGTTTTGTCCCCATTCACTGATTGTAGATAGATCTTGATTTATGGAGATGGCTGTACTGAGTTGAGAGGTAGAGATATTAGACTTTGTAAATGGATGTCTGAGTGTGAATGAACTATGTAGCGTTGAGTTATCTGCATATGAATGAATGGGATTGTGAGTGACAGATAAGAGATCATTAATATGAACCAGGAATAGGGTTGGCGCCAGAACTGATCCCTGTGGCACGCCGGCGTTAATTGAAAGGAAATTGGAATATACATCATCTATTTTTACTCTTATTTTCCTGTCACTAAGATAAGAAGAAATCAAAGGAACAAAAGATGTTAGTCCATAGCAAGGGAGTTTGGACAGCAGGGAACGGTGCCATACTCTGTCGAAAGTTTTAGAGATATCAAGAGCTACTGCATGAGTTTCTCCAAAAAGATGAATTGATTGATGGATGGTATGAGTTAAAAGATTGAGTATGTCAATGGTGGATCTTTCGTGGCGAAAACCATTTTGTCTATCACTAATTAAGTTGTTGGATTCAAGATGTTTAACAATATGCTTATTAATTAAAGTTTCAAATACCTTACCAAGAGAAGATGTGACAGGTATTGGTCTGTAATTGGAGGGGTCAGACGAACTTCCTTTCTTCGGAACTGGGTGGATATTTGCTTCTTTCCATGAATTTGGGAATAAAGAAGTACGTATGCATAGTCTGAATAATTTAGCTAGGACAGAGGCAAGTTCAGGGGAACACTTTTTCAAAACAGTTGGCGGAATTCCATCTGGGCCTGGAGCTTTGTTGGTAGGTAAATTGTCTAGGATGGATTTTACGTATCTTGTCTGTATTTTAAGTGGGGCAATTTCGGGAGAATCAAGTTCCAGAACTGAGACATTCTGGCTGGTATCATCTATGGTAGAGTTTCTGGCAAAGGTACTAGCAAAGATATCTGCTTTCCCACGTGGGTCATTTGTAATATTGCCATCTGAAGATTTTAGTGGGGGAATGGAAGATGTCTTGTTAAAATTATTATTGAAAGAATTTAGAGTTGACCAGAATATTCTATTGTCATTAGGGTTGTTAAGTAGTTTTGATGCTTGCTTTTGAAGAAAGTTTGATTTAGATAGATTTAATATAGCTTTTGCATGATTTCTAGCAATTTTAAAATGGGAGAGTGATTCAGATGTTTTCGATTTTAAGTAAGAGTTATATGCTAATGACTTTTGGGATGTTGCTATGGCACAATTGCTATCAAACCATTTTGGAGAGTTTGATTTTTTAGTGAAACAAATGCAAGAGTGTCCTTCGATCAGCACCCCAAGAGGTATGGGAGAGGACCCTCAATAGACTGAGAGCCTTCATACATGATGTTTTAAGATTTGCCAAGTGTGAGACCCATGTCAAACGCAATCAAAAGTCAGGCCCAAGAATTTCGTCTCTGTCACACAACGGAGTCTCCTGCCACAAAGCTGGAGATCAGGGTCCGGGTATACCCCTCTCATCCTACAGAAGTGCATAGCCACAGTCTTTGAAGGGGAAAACCAAAAACCCTTGGAAGTGGCCCAGGCAGAAATCTTGTTCAAGGCAAGTTGCATACGCTGCTCAATAGCAGACATGCAGGAGTCAGAAAACCATATAGCTAAGTCATCCACATAAAAGGATGAGGATACCCCAGCAGGCACAGTGTCAATGATACCATTAATGGCCACTGCAAACAGGGAAACACTTAAGACACTCCCCTGTCAGACACCTTCCTCCTAGCACAGTGGCGCAGAGAGGGTAGAACCCACACGGACCCGAAATACACGATCAGTCAAGAAGTCTCCAAGCAACACAAGCAGGCGACCACGTAAACCAAAGGCATGAAGTTGTTGGAGGATGCCATGGCGCCAGGCAGTGTCATAAGCCTTCTCAAGGTCAAAAAACACAGCCACAAGATGTTGCTTGGAGGCAAAAGCTTCACAGATTGACGCCTCGAGCCTGATAAGGTTGTCTGAAGTGCACCGTAATTTACAGAAACCACTCTGCGACGGAGAGAGAAAGCAACCCTTCTCCAGAAACCACATAAGCCTGACATTGACCATCTTTTCGAACAGCTTGCACACACATGATGTTAAAGTGATAGGGCGATAGTTGGAGACTTGGGAATGGTCTTTACCAGGCTTGGGGAAAGGGAAGAACAATACCCAACTTCCAAATCCTTGGAATAGAGCCCTCACTCCAAACCCTGTTAAAAAGGTCCAATAAAAACTGAAGTGAATCAGTCGGAAGATGACGCAGCATAGCGTATGGAATATCGTCAAGCCTGGGAGCAGTGTTACGACACTCTGAAAGGGCAGCACGCAGCTCACGGAGGCTGAAATCTAAATTATATGGCACTCCACCACAAGAGCGAAAGTCAAGACCCAGCCTCTCCTGATTCCTATGAAAAGTAGCAAATGGCTGAGAAGGATCCTTTGTGGAGACAGAGTAAAACTGATTTGCAAAAGCAGAGCTACTGCATCTGGTGCAGACACAAGTTCTCCGTGAAGGCGCAACACCGGAGGGGAGGGGGGCGAGAACCTACCGGAAATCTTGCGCACCTTTTTCCACACCATAGACATTGAAGTTGAAGATGTAACTGTAGAAACATATGACCTCCATGAGTTACGGCGAGCATTATTCATGACCCATCTATAGTAAGCACGTGCTTTGCGAAACTGTATTTTTAGAAAAACAACATTACGATTGGCATAATACCGACAAGCAGCTGCTTTGTAAGTTCCCTTTGCTATGGAGCAGTCATCATTCCACCCTGGGACAGGTCTCTGGGAAAAAACACCAGAAGTCCATGGGATAGAATGAACCCCAGCTGAGAAAATGGTCTTAGTAAATTAATATTCGGCATCATCGATAGTTGAAAAATCAGTAACCCTGTTGGGAAATACACATAGTTACTCAAAGAGAGACCAATCAGCCCTGTCCAGACACCAGCGTGGCAGACGGGCTACAGGAACAGAGTGAGTAGGCTGGACCACTACAGTATAATGGTCACTACCATGTAGATCATCCAAAACGTCCCAAGAAAAATCAAGGGCACAGTCAGAGGAGGAGATGGTAAGGTCAATGACAGAATACGTGCCATTCTGAACATGAAAATGGGTCGGCTTTCCATCATTTAGGATAACCAAATCTAAATCCCCAACCAAAGTGGCAAGAAGATCACCCCGGGGATTTGAAAGTGAGTCACCCCACAAAGGATGGCGGCCATTAAGGTCACCAAGGAGTAGGAAAGGGGTGGAAGTTGGCTGATAAGGGTTTCTAGATCAGCACGCATAATAGGAACGGAAGGTGGAAGGTACAGACAACAGATGGCATAGCACCTCCCAACATGCATCTGTAAAGCTAGAACTTGAAAGGGCGACTGAAACTCAAAGGAAATAAAGGGGACATCAGAACGGCACAAAATTGCACATCCACTGCTGTGACCACCAGGAGGAGATGCATGGAAGGCCTTATACCCCCTAATGGAAGGGAACTGTCTGTCCCCCACCATTGTCTCCTGAAGACACACACATAGTGGGTTCAGAGCGGAGAGTAATAACTGCAATTCCTCCCAATTTGCCATGGCACCTCTATAGTTCCACTGAAGACAGATTGATACCAATTGAGCCATAGTGATTAGAATTAAATATTATGAATTAGAAAGCTATGTAGCAACCTCGTTGGGAAAGGAGTGAGAGCCCTTGTTCCTAGGCGTGGAGCTCTGCCTCACCAACCGAGAAGGCAATGAAGATTTAGAGTTTCTATGGGTGGAAGTACTCTTACCCCGAGACATGTCCCGCCCATCGCCAGAATGAGTCCAAAGCACAGAGACCTTCTTGGAAGACTCACGTGCCCGTCCGCACACCCATGTGAGGGTTCAGCTGGCACCTCAGGGCCAACCGAACCCCCCCCAACCAAATCATCCAAAGGTAGGTCGCTGGGTGACGGATCAGAGGGAGCAAGCAAATGAGCTCTATGAGTATCTAAAGACCCAGGCCCCACCGCACCTGAGGAAGAGGCAGGGACGGGAATCCTAGAAGGGCCATCATGAACACCCACAGACTTAGACGCCACCACTGGCTGGGTTGTCGAGTGAAGAGCCCCCTCAGAATCCTCATGTGGTACAGAAGTTTGAACCTTAGAAGGAGGGGAGTCACCCAAAAACTCCTCACTCCTCACTCGTTTGAGGTTGGCAGATGCAACCTCCATTTCTGCACCAGAACTTAAAGCATTAGAAACTATAGTGCCACACTGTAAAGAAGAGTGAGCAACAGTAGCAGAGAGGGCAGATGGTACAGGAGCAGCAGTCGGTACGGAAGTAGCAGCTGATACAGAAGTATGAGAGATGCTGTTTTTTTTGGATATGTCAGGACAAGGATGCACAGGAAGGGCATCAGGAGTTTTGGATGTGTCAAAGCAAAGTGTAGCATCGACACGGGTGTTTGTCTCAGGAGGAACCGGAGGAACTGGGATGGGGGAGGCACTCCCAGATGCTAGAAGAACCACTGCAGAGGGGACACCCTCAGAGACAGGAGGCACCTCCCTGGAGGAAGCACAGCTGCTTCCAGGCTGCACTCCCTCAGTGGAACCCCCTGGCTGAGAAGACCGGGAAGTAGAACCCCGAGAATTTGATGGGGCATTGTGTGATGGCAGTGGCACCTGCCGGGTAGCTTTATGGCGAGACAACACAGCAACAAAGGTAGCCCCAGAGCGAATGAACCGCTCCCTTACCCTGGCCTTTGCCTCAGAAAAGGAAATTTTCTCCTTCGTTCGGACAGAAATAATCTTGTATTCATATTTGTATACTTCGCAATCCCTTGAGGAGGCTGCATGTGCTCCTCCACAATTCAAACATTTAGAGGGTTGAGAACAATCATCTATACCATGAGAAATTCCACCACAATTTCCACAGGCCTCAGGAAGACCAGACGCTTCCCGCCTGCAAGAACGGTGGACATGACCAAATCTTTGACAATAATAGCATCTTCTAGGCCGGGGAACATAAGGTTTAACCTTTAGCTTCCACCACGCAGCAGTGATGGCCTCCGGCAAGGTAAGACTGTCAAATGTAAGATAAGAGTGGGCATGGGGGTTAAAACCCCATCAACCTTCTTCATAATTCTCCTTACTCCTACAACACCCTGAGGAGCCAGCCCCTCTAAGAGGGAAGAATCAGAATATGAGATCAAGTCACGAGAATACACAACCCCTCGGGACTGGTTTAGGACCAAGTGACGAGAGGCAGATACAGGATAACCAGCGACCATAGTTAGGGACTGGATGCGTGAACTCTCCTCTTCATTCCTAGCTTCTAGCAATAGAGAACCATCACCCCGCATAAAGACCTTGGGGGTAAATCCACATGCTGAAACTAGACCACTGTGAATCTGAAAACAATTCAGGTTCTGGAAAGAAGTACCAGTATCCATTTTAAGGACAACGTATTTTGTGTACGAGTTATTAGCAAACACACCAGGTAACACCTCGATAGGAAGGGCATCTTCATTCGCAATTTTGGCAGATGACCCTGGGGGTACAGGGTCATCGGCAAGAGAGTGACCAGGTGATGCCAACTCGTGCGGCTGGTCACCGACCACACGAGTGGTTAAAGGAGTTTGTGATGTATCCATTTATACATGCTTTACACAAAATGGCACCAGGAGCCAAGGGAAACCGCCTACCAGGGAGTGCGGGGACTGAGCGCGGTCTGATTGGAGCGGGGTACCTCGCCCACAGAGGGTGTCCCCAAAAGGACACCCTGTGATGCGAAAGTTTGCTCCCACCAGTGCAAAGACCTCCTTCCCCAACATCCCCCAGCCCAGACACCCAACCAACCAACTCGGGACAGCACCGAGGCGATCCCTCTGGAGGGCGGCACCGATGACCCTTACGGGTAACCTACGTTTCGGGCAGCACTTAATCAGACCCCTCACCCACAACCCTACCCGAGTGGGAGACCCTGCCAGATGTTGTTACATCCACGGGCAGGCTTGTGGGATCACAAGGGCAAGCAAGCCCCCCCACCACGACAAGGTGGCTGCCCACCGGGGGGTCATTCTGGGTAAAGGAAAACGAAAAGTCTGTTAATAATCATAGTTTTTTTTTCTTTTATTACACACTATCCTAGACTCTAAGTTCGAGACGAATAATTACCAGAATATCACTGGAAATGTTTGCAGGTGGATGTTTATAGTGGGATGACAGAAGATAAATAATTAAACAAATTTATAAGAACAGAGAGAGAGAGAGAGTGGCTTTGTTTTCGAGTCAACAATTATGAATAAATGTTATATCGTTACGAATATCTCCTTGGGAAACGTCTCATGTTAAAGTTGAGAGGGAATGAAAGCATTCAAACCTCTGTCCAAATCCAGCAAACTTCCATGACATTCCTGACAACACAAACTCTACAGACATCTATGTAATATTTAAATAAAATGCAAGCATCATAATTATCACATATCCTTACTAAATTAACTCAAACAGACCGTCCAAGTCATACACTGCAGACTTACATGTGATTCCCAACCTATCACCAAACCCTCCTCTTCCCCCAGTCCCCCGCCTCCCTTTCCTTCACACACACAGTTATGAGATACATAACTTCTGGCTGCTGCTTCACATTCACCTGTCTCACATCAATGCTTCGCAAGGTGGGCAATCCGGAACTTTCCCTGACTGTACATGTGAGGGGCAGTTCTACCTGAAGGTCTCCAGCTGGAGGTTTCCTACTAGCTTTGAGAACCTCGAGCGTCATGTGCATGTCATGCCCAAACTGCAGTATAGGATTGCTCAGAGAGAGAGGGGAAGTTTCCAGTTTCTCTATAGGGCTTGGAGAAGTTGAACTATGGGGCTCTTGCATGTTAGGAGAGGTAGGTAGGCTTCGCTCAGCCTCTCTGGACAGAACGCAGCAGAGCGGCTCGTATTACTCTCAGCTAAGCACAAAGTTTCTCCTTGTAGCAGGGCATTCTCCTTGTGAGTAATATACCTGGCAAGTTGCATACGTCGTCTGTTGCATATAGAGAGTAGCATGAGAAAATTTACTCGTGGTTTAGGATTTTTTTTTTTTTCAGACAGGATAGCCGCAAACTGTTCTCGAGCATGGAGCTTATGTAATATCCCATAGTCGTAGTATAGGACAGGTTTGCTGGTGTCTTTGAAGGCATGTACATTGGTTTCCCCTGACGAACAAGGAGCGTGTAGAACACCCCACAGTAGCAGTATTGAGGGAGACTTTTTTTTAATAGATAATGAATGGAGGAAGGAAAAACAAAGGGAAAAAAAAGTCCATGTGCCTAAAGGCATCCTCCATTCATTAAATATTTATAACAACTGGACTGGAAATGAAGTGGATTAAATGTTTATTGGAAACAACTCCCAGGAAGTAATTTCCAGAGAGTAGTAGTTCTGGGGATAAATGAATTTTAGTAAGCAGAGGTTCTGCATTGCGGGGGACAAAGTGTGAATTCATGGGCACTCCCAGCTGCCCAAGCATTTTGGGAGAAAATGTGAAGGGGAGGAACAATTGAAGCCAGTTCGGCAGAACACTTACGGTAAAAATATCTATAAAATAATGCTAAAGAAGCAACATCTCTACGTACTGGTAATGGAGGAAGGTCTTGCGTGATGGCAGGATTATTGATTAATCTAATGGCTTTATTTTGAATTTTGTCCAACTGCCTCAATGCAACTGCTCCACATCCACTCCACAGTGGTGAACTGTATTTGATCTGAGAACGCACATGACTTTTGTATATTGTGGCCATCTGCTTGTCAGTGAAGTACCCACGAACTCAGTACATAAGTCCCAATTTTTTGGAAGCATTTTTAGCAAGGGATTTAACATAAGCTGTCAAGCTTAGGTTGGGGTTTAGAGTAACATCTAGGATCCCAATTGAAGTGGATATGGGAATACTGACATCATTTAAAATTATCTGAGAGAATGAGGGATTCTTTCTGTTGAAGAAATTAATGAATTTAGTTTTCTGAGCATTAAATGAGACTAGATTTGTTTGTCCCCATTGATTAATATTAGAAAGGTCATGGTTCAGAGAAATTGCTGTGTTTATTTGGAAATTTATAATATCAAATTGTGTGAAGGAGGTACTAAATGTGAAAGAACTATGAAGGGTCGAGTCATCAGCATAAGAGTTTATTGGGTTGTGAGTGACAGATAGGAGGTCATTCATAGAAATGAGAAAGAGGGTTGGCGCCGAAACTGATCCCTGAGGTACGCCAGCATTTATGAAATGAAACTGAGAAAAAATACCATCTACCATGACCCGTATTTTTCTATTATGTAGGTAAGAAGAAATTAGAGGAACCAGTGATGCAAGGCCATAGTGTGACATCTTAGACAATAAGGCCCGGTGCCATACTCTGTCAAATGCTTTTGATATATCTAGTGCTATTGTGTGTGTTTCACCGTGTTGGTCTATTATTTTGTTAATCTGATGGGTAAGAAGGCAAAGAATGTCTACAGTTGAACGTTCTTGTCTAAATCCATACTGCCGATCACTGATTAAATTATTGATTTCTAGATGCTTGATTATGTGTTTGTTAATCACCGTCTCAAAAACTTTACCGATAATGGAAGTTATTGCAATTGGTCTATAGTTTGATGGATCAGAAGTTGTCCCCTTTTTAGGAACAGGATGGATATTTGCTTCTTTCCAAGAGGCTGGGAAACTTGAGGTACAGATGCATAAGCAGAAAGATTTAGCCAATACAGGAGCCAACACTGAGGAGCAATTTTTAAGTACTATTGGAGGAATTTCATCTGGACCAGTAGCTTTGTCTGCAGAGAGATCCTGTAATACAGCTTGTACGTATCTGGTGTGAATCATGAAAGGAGGTATTTGAGGGGAATCAAAATCAAGTACAGGAATATTGTTATTTTCTGTATTTAGGGTTGCGTTTGTTGAAAAAATATCAACAAGAAGTTTGGCTTCTCCACGTGGGTCACTTACTAGGTTTCTACTGGGGGACTGTAAAGGTGGAATGGAAGAGGTGGTAGTGAAGTTAGTTTTGAATGAATTAAGGGTTGACCAAAATATTTTGTTATTATTTGGGTTGTTTAGTAGTTTGTTAGCCTGTCTCTGCGGAAAGTTTGATTTAGAAAGATTGATGATAGTTTTAGCATGGTTTCTGATATTTCTATAATAGTTAAAGGCTTCTTTGGTTTTGGTCTTTGTATAAGTGTTATAGGCTATTGTTTTATGTACTGTTACTCTAGCACAATTGTGGTCAAACCATTTAGGAGAATTACATCTTTTTCTGTAACTATGATGGGGTATAAATGTTTCCATGCCGACTTTAATGAAATCATGTATGTGGCCCAATGTGGAGTTTACATCTTCGGAGAAAAAGGAGGTTCAAGGAACATCCATGAAAAGATTATGGATCCCTCCCGGTCTGCCCTGTTGTAGTGCCATTTAGTCACCACGACCTGTTCAGAGCAGAAGGGTGTGGTAGGTGTTAAACTGGCGGCTGGAATCAGACAATGATCCAAGGATCCGAGAGGGGACTTCACGTCGACACTATACGTATCTGAATTGGTTGTTAGAAACAAGTCCAATAGGTGGGGATTTTGATTGGGGTTGTCTGATACACGGGTGGGTTGACTGACTAACTGGGTGAGATTAAATGAGTCTGCAATTAGCTCACATTCGAGACCAGAGTCATCAGTTCTGGCTGAATAAGTGCGCCATTCAACATTATGGACATTAAAATCACCCAGAATAGTAATTTTTGATACAGTATTAATGTTGAGGACACTTAGTTGTGAAGACAGAGAGTCAAATAAACTCGGCTCTGGACGGACATTAGGGG
The DNA here is from genome assembly GCF_032717465.1 of Coenobita brevimanus. Taxonomy (NCBI): domain Eukaryota; kingdom Metazoa; phylum Arthropoda; class Malacostraca; order Decapoda; family Coenobitidae; genus Coenobita; species Coenobita brevimanus. The sequence goes on along the minus strand of NC_136999.1, from coordinate 45,667,142 downwards.
AACGATAAACACAACAGAAATACTTAATTCTACCAAAAGAATTTAATTTGTATATGGAATAGTCATAATAGGGACAATTAAATTTAGTAATCTCCTCCAGGGCAATTTCTGATTTAGCAAGGCAACATACACCTCCTTTGGGTCTGAAATTCTGAATCAAGATATAACCAGGAAAATTAAATCTAGCTAAATCAGAGGTGGAGCTTACTTGTGTCTCTGTCAAAAATAGCAGATCAGGGTATTCAAACTGGAGGAAATTTTGAACAAAGTTGATGTTGGAGTGAAGTCCCCTAATATCGAAAAAGAAAATTTTACTGACCTGACGAGCAGATTTAGGGCGCCGCAACACTGGAGGTGGCACAGCTGCTTGATGACGACCAAGAGGGCCTTGTGCAAACAACCCAGTTTTGCCGGTGTTGGTCACCCGAGAAACCACCACACAAATTCCCAGTATAGCGGCAGCCATGGTTCTTTTTATGGGGGGGAGGGCAGGGATGTGCTGTGAAATGTGTATGATATGTAATGACAAGATTGGTGTTTTATGGAGAGAGGATAGCTGGCTTAAGGCAATGTGATATAATGTGGATGTGTGTGTTGTTTAAAGAGGGCAGCCTGATGCCTTCTGATGTTTGAGGCAGAAAGATGTGTAACCAGCTATCAAGGTCTAGGAGAGAAAATGGAATCCAGGCTATTTCCTGAGTCTCCCGTTACCTTGGCAGTGGTACTTCCCCGGGTGGGGCTGCCTACTCCTACTACTAATAAAGCACTCAAGTAGGTGATTTTATGTACAAAGTTTGTTAAGTATGGGTACTGGGTATTTCCGAGGGGTTCAGCTCCAGTTGCCCGAACTTTTGGTCTTCCCTAACCGTGGGTGGATGTAGTGTCCGGAACTGATAATGAGTTGTATCTTGTTCATTTTATGACCAAAAGCTCGGGTTAGTGAGAGAGTGTGGCCAGGGTATAGCGGTTTCCATGTGAACGTGATCAGAATGTAGATTAAGTTCCCTAGTGCTTAAGTTATTTTTTTTCTACTGTAATTTATTAGTATTAAGTCTCTTTATAACATTAAAATCTCGAGCAGGTAGGAATATGTGCCTATGGTCACGTAATCCAGCATAATGTATGCATGTGCAAAGGGCTGTGAGGCACAATGATTTTCAATGCTTTTTCAAACAAGGGTACAGAGATAGGTTGTTGGAAAGTGATTATTATAACTAGGGAAAGTTAATTTTGAGGGTAATCAGTTGTAAGGGTGAAAGGCATCACACTGAGTCCATCACGAGTCTGTAGTAATGAAAAACTTAAATCATGTAAGCCGTCATCCTCCCCCAGCCTTTCCACCACGCAATATTGGAGTGTCACTCGCTCACCGACTATTAAACGTGGCGAGTGGTCGGTGCTGTCCTCCTCCTCCTCCCCCCCCCCTAAGGAATTCTGTAAGTAATTTGATAATATTGATGTTTGATATGTTGAAGCGTGAATAAGTGATACCCCACGAGTGATAATAGTGACGGGTTAGTATCAAGTGTTGTCCCCCAGGAAGTGTCTTGTTTGATCACGGGAGATGACGACACTGGCCTCATTTGACAAGCGAGTCCAGAGTTCCTGCTCTCCCCCCTTGCATTCTGAGAGCTGGATAGTGAGGTATCTCCCACATATTTGTGTATTGTACTTTATTATTTAGTGTATAATTGGAATACGAAAATGCTAGCTACAGAGTTCTGTCTGAGCCTCAGATAAATATGTCATTTTTGTGGGCCAAATATCAGGTGCTCTGGAACTGTGAATTGTTTATTTATATGTATTGGGATGACTTTGCAATTCATTACTTATTAGGGCTGTGGTAGTTGTGAGTTAACGTTCACGTAATTACTTTGTGAGGCACAGTGATATCGATGAAATGATGTTTTTCATTTTTTTTTTTATAAATAACAGAATGGAGGAAGGAAAAACAAATGACAAAAAAAAAAAAAAAATCCATCCACCAGATTACTGGTGTCCTCTGTTCATAAAATATCTGTAACAGACTTGAACAGTTGTGGGCTGAAATTTGGAGGAAAACAATTCTGGGGAAGCGAGTTCCAGAGAGATGCAGTTCGGGGAATGAAAGAATTCTGATAGGCAGAAGTTCTGCAATATGGCTAAGTGACATTCCAGTCATGAGCGCTACCAGATGCTCGTGTAGCATGAGGGAAGGCATGGAGAGGTGGCACCATGGACGCAACTTCATCTGAGCATTTGCCGAAAAAATATCTGTAAAATAATGCAAGGGAGCCAACATTCCTTCTTACTTGCTGGGGAGGTAGTTTATATGTAATGGCAAGGTTGTTAATGATTCTAACAGCTTCGTTCTGAATGTTATCTAGTTGTCTTAATGCAACCTCTCCACAACCATTCCACAAGGGTGAGCAATATTCAAGCTGAGAGCGCACATGACTCTTATAAATTATAGCAAACTGCTCATTGGCGAAGAAGTTACGGACTCTGTACAATAATCCAAGTTTCTTTGAGGCAGTTTTAGCAAGTGATCTGACATGAGAGGTCCAGCTGAGGGCTCTGTTAAGTGAGATGCCAAGAATTTCAATACTTTTGGAGATGGGAATATTAGTAGCACTGAAGGTAATGTACGAATCTGGCAATATCTGTCTATTAGTAAACTGTATATATTTAGTTTTACTAGCATTAAAAGAGACAAGGTTGTTTTGTCCCCATTCACTGATTGTAGATAGATCTTGATTTATGGAGATGGTTGTACTGAGTTGAGAGTTGGAGATATTAGCCTTTGTAAATGGATGTCTGAGTGTGAATGAACTATGTAGTGTTGAGTCGTCTTCATATGAGTGAATGGGATTGTGGGTGACAGATAAGAGATCATTAATATGAACCAGAAATAGGGTTGGCGCCAGAACTGATCCCTGTGGCACGCTGCGTTAATTGAGTGGAGTTTGGAATATACATCATCTACTTTTACCCTTATTATCTTGTCACTAAGATATGAAGAAATCAAAGGAACAAAAGATGTTAGTCCATAGCAAGGGAGTTTGGACAGCAGGGAACGGTGCCATACTCTGTCAAAAGCTTTAGAGATATCAAGAGCTACTGCATGAGTTTCTCCAAAAAGATCAGTTGATTGATGAATGGTATGAGCTAAGAGATTGAGTATGTCAATGGTGGATCTTTCGTGGCGAAAACCATATTGTCTATCAGTAATTAATTTGTTGGAACAATGTGCTTATTAAAGTTTCAAATACCTTACCAAGAGAAGATGTGACAGGTATTGGTCTGTAATTGGAGGGATCAGACGAACTTCCTTTCTTCGGAACTGGGTGGATATATGCTTCTTTCCAAGAATTTGGGAATAAAGAAGTACGTATGCATAGTCTGAATAATTTAGCTAGGAGAGAGGCAAGTTTAGGGGAACACTTTTTCAAAACAATTGGCGGAATTCCATCTGGGCCTGGAGCTTTGTTGGTACGTAAATTGTCTAGGATGGATTTTACTTATTTTGTCTATATTTTAAGTGGTGCAATTTCGGGAGAATCAAGTTCCAGTATCGGGACATTCTGGCTGGTATCGTCTATGGTAGAGTTTCTGGCAAAGGTACTGTCAAAGATATCTGCTTTCCCACGTGGGTCATTTGTAATGTCGCCATCAGAAGATTTTAGTGGGGGAATGGATGATGACTTGTTAAAGTTATTATTGAAAGAATTAAGAGTTGACCAGAATAATCTATTGTCATTAGGGTTGTTAAGTAGTTTTGATGCTTGCTTTTGAACGAAGTTTGATTGAGATAGATTTAACCCGCCCCATCCCAACGTTTTCTGGGCAGTGGTATGCCCCAGTCCCGACATTTTTGGACCTTTTTTTTTTTTTGGCTCAAACATCCGCTTTTGGTGAGAAACATCGAAAATTCATAGAGAAATCGCTCACCTGAGGTTTAAAATACTCGATTCATGTACGAGTACCTCCTTACCTGACTGGGTTTTCTAACAGGCTGGCACCAACGAAAACTAGTTCTATGGGAGGGTAACTATTTTATCCACTCATAAACAGTATTTATTTATTTATTTGGTACGAATTTATATGTAGTACAAGAGTATATTGGTTTTCAAACAGTAATATAGGCATTATAAGCATTGTTTCACTCACTAACTCATCACCATTCATGACCTTTTTTTCCCACATTACCTGATCATCATTTCTGACTGTTTCTTCCTCTAATGCTATGTAAACTTTGTCCTCCACATTGTCATCGACTGGGGAATCACTCTGGCCCTGAATGTCTTTATTGGCTAGGTCACTGATAACAGGTGAATTGCCGAGACAATGGCGTGCAGGGGGGGGGAAAGGTTATGCGGTGTAAGGCATTGTCCCTGCTTGGCATCTTGTAGAGGAATAGAGGAAGGTGTCCGATGTATACGTGCCAAAAATCACTCGCGAAATCACTCGCGAAAATTGAAAATTGTGCAAATTAGGGACCTTGCAATGTGCCGCGTTAATTTACGTCTCCGGGATATGAGTGCACATCATGTGAAGACGTGAATTCACGTCTCCGAGACGCGGTGGGTTAATACAGCTTTTGCATGATTTCTAGCAATTTTAAATTGGGAGAGTGATTCGATGTTTTTTTATTTTAAGTAAGAGTTATATGCTAATGACTTTTGGGATGTTGCTCTGGCACAGTTGCCATCAAATCATTTTGGAGAGTTTGATCTTTTAGTGACCTGTTGACTTGGTATGAATAAATTCATAACAGGTAGAATTAAGTCGCAAATGTGGGACTGGGTAGAATTGGGATCACTAGAGAAGAAAGACTGCCATGGAACATCAGCAAGATAATTTCTAAATCCATCCCAGTCTGCCCTATCGAAGTGCCATCGGGTCACCCTGACAGATTCAGAATGGGGAGGTGTGGGAGGGTTAACTAATGAGGCTTTGATGAGATTGTGGTCAGAGGATCCAAGTGGTGACAGTACCTCTATCCTTCATTGATCTGGATTATTTGTCAAGAATAAATCCAAGAGATGGGCATTATGGTCAGGATTATCAGGTATTCTGGTTGGTTGCTTTACCAACTGGGTGAGATTAAACGATTCTGCAAACAGCTCACACTCTAGACCAGCGTCGTCAGTCCGGGCAGAATGCAATAACCATTCAACAATGTGTATGTTAAAATCACCCAAAATGGTAATTTCGGTGCCAAGGGCAAGGTCAAAGTTACTCAACTGAGTGGATATGGAATCAAATACACTGGGTTCCGAAGAAGCATTGGGGGAACGATAAACTACACAAATATATTTGGTAATGTTTTGACAATTTAATTTATATAATGAATAATCAGAACTGGATGAAGTGATGTTTAAAATAGTGTCAACTTCATATTGGGATTTGCTATAACAACAGGTGCCGCCTTTGTTACGGAAGTTTGTAAGGAGATGGTAACTGGGAAAACAAAATGAAGATATATCGGTAGAGGGTGAGATTTGTGGTTCTGTGGGGAAAAGGGCCAAAGGGGATATGAACTGAAAGAAAAAATGAACTGAGTTTAAATTTGTGGTAAGGCCGCGAATGTTGGTAAAGAATAAGGCCGCACTGTCACTTCTTCACCGACGAGCATTCTCGGAAAGAGCAACAGTCGCTGCCGACACAGTTGCTTGATGGCAACAGAGAGGACCCTGTGCCGCCAGCCCTACCCTGCTGGTGGTGGCAATCCGAGGTACCAACTCATTTGATAGTAAGATTGCAGCGGCCATTACTAAAGACGTGAATAGAAGGTGTGATATGTTATGCGCATGTAGTGTGGTGTAGACAGTTGAAGGTAGAGGTATTATGAGAGCATGCTGGCCTACTCTCTGTGTAAATGAATGCACTGAAAATATTCAGCAAAGGGAGATGGTCAGGATCAAGTCCTGAGGGCTGGTGAAACGGGAGCTCCAGCTCTCCCTATCACCAGCTTACCATCAACCTCGGGAGTACTGCCCTGTTTGACTGGTGCTACAGTCTACTCCACTCATGGTAAGAGTAGGTTATTCATGCTTGTTTGTTACTTCTTCTCTATGTTATCCCTACAATATGTATTACTTTGAGCAGACCTACCTGTAAGTGTCTGTAGTGCCACGTGTTATTCTGTTTCTAATTGAAACTCATGTTTCTATATTATGAGACTTTCTCGATCACCTGAAGAGATTACTTCCATTAAGGAGAATAGTTATTCAACGTACATATTAATTTCTAGCAGGTCCCAGTGCGAGAGTCAAAGTCCCAGTGCGGGAGTCAAAGTCCCAGTGCGGGAGTCCAAGTCGAAGTGTGGAGGTCAAGGTCCCAGTACGGAGGTGAAGGTCCCAGTGTGGAAGTCAAGGTCAAGAATATCAGAAGTCCGGACCAGTGAACTATGAGCTCAGAGGGCTGATTATGGAGAGCCACATTTGACTGAACCTGGGACAAGGGAGCTAAGTTTTGTGGAATTTGATATTAGGGCCATATGTTTGTTGAATAATGTGCCAACTGATTCAGAATTATTCTGTAAGGCTAGTAGATAGGAAGATTCCTGCCCTTTTCTTTTTGGTCTTGTTAATACACATTTCCTCTCACTTGAACTTTATTGTTTGTATAACACTTGGGAACTGGTGATACAGAGTTGACCTAAGAGCTTGTTAATGTGTAACCCAGGAGCATTTTGGGAAATCGCGAAGGTCAGGCTTGGGTTGGCTGAGTTGAAGACTGACCCCATCATTTTGGCATGCTACCATGCTTAGCTTAGCCACTCGAGAAGTAACAAACGCAACCAAAGAGGCCGCTAGTGGTAGAGTCTCCATCAATCTGAGTTTCCAATCATTCCAGCATGCAGTGTGACTTCTTTTTAGTCCCCTTTTGACCACGCTAAAGTCTTGATCGCAGAGCGTACTCGTACACTTCTGCAAAAACTGATTAGAAAATTTCATTTAGTGCATCACAGATATCATTCTCTTGTTTATAGATGATCCCCTCGTCTGTAATGGATTGTATTTTATCTTTTATTTTGGTTTTGCTTCGGATGTACCTGTAAAATAGCTTCCGTTGACCAGTATTTTTATTTATAATGTTTTCCTCATACTGTCTTTGGGCTTCTCTCCTTATTCTTGTATAATCGTTTCTTGCCTATTTATAGTTATTATATGCCCTCTCACTATTGTCTCCTCTGTATCTGTTCCACAACACATCTCTTTTTTCTTTTTCCTTTTTACATTCTTTACTAAACCATTTCTTTATTTTCATTTCTGCTTCTTTGTCGTGTGGGATGTAATTTCGGACTCCTTTTTCATAAAGTTCACAGAATTTTCTATATACCTGTATAACATTTAAATCTTGTCCTCTAAGCTCTTTTTCCCAATCTGTTTCTAAGAAGTATTTCTTTAGGTCATGATCATTGCCCTTTTTGTAGTTTAGGCTCTTTTTGTAACTTTCATTATTGTTAACTATGTCATATGCAATCCTGAAGTTCCAATTTAATTCTGCATGGTCACTTTTGCTGAATGGAGGGTGATACATTATATTATCAATATCATTTCCTTCCCTTGTAATTATAAGATCTAGTACTGAGAGTACATCCAGTCCTCTTTTTCTGGTGTTTTCCTTTGCATATTGTGTTAGGAAAAACTCCTGCACAGCATCCAGGAGCTTTTGATCCCAACAGCTTTCCCGACATTTTTTATCTAGAGTAATCCAATTTGTATTTGTACTGAAATGTCCAGTTAGTAAAATTCTTTCAGATTTCCCCTCTGCCAAGTCTTCATATTTGCATTTTTCCCATGTGTTTGATCTAGGTGGCTTGTATAAATTTGCCACATTCACTTTCCCTTCAGATGTATTAATCTCTACTGCAAACAGTTCTACTTGTGAGAGTATATCTAGTTCTATTTCTTTGACTTGTAGATTTTTCTTTGTTAATATTATAATTCCTCCTCCTTTTTTTAAGTTCGTATCTCTTCTCCATATATTGTATTCCGGTAAATTTTTAGAAGTAATCAACGTTTTCTTTTATTATTATTTTTATGGTTTCCAATGCAAAATACCGTGTTTTAATTAGTTTTGACCTTCATTTTTTGGGGAAAATCCCCCTTTTGTAATTTTGAGTAAGATTTCCAAAAGTGGGTTTATCCCCCCAAATCAAGATCAAAATTAATTGAAAACACATTATTCTGCACTAACCCAAACTAACCTAACCTAACCTAACCTAGGGCCTGACATAGACCAAGTGCACATTCCTGCACCAGCCAATATGGCGCGATATTCATCCGCTACTGAAAGATAGCCTAACCTAAGCCACTATATGACGACCCCTACCAAAATAGCTCCCCCAACTCAAACTAGCCTTAAAAAAGGTATGTCTTGGTTAGAATAGTTCAGGGACGTAATATAATGAAAATCGGTAACATTGGTTACTTCTGAAGTTATACCCGTATTCCTCTAGGTTTAGGGTATCGCATCATATCCTTGGTGTTAACTTTGTTTCAGTTAGGCAAGTAATATGTGGTTCCTTTTTTTTTTTTTTACATATATATATCATTCATCTCTAATAATTTAGATAACATTCCATCCACATTTGAGTACATCATCTTAACTTGTCCCATCCCATAGACGTGAATTCACGTCCTCACGTGATTTGCACTCATATCCTGGAGACGTAAATTAACGCAGCAACATTGCAAGGTGCATAATTTTCACAATTTTCAAATTTCGCGCCTGATTTTTGGTTCGCCCGCCTGTGAAAGCCTCACCTACTTGCCAACAGGCGGGCAAGCTCCTAGATCCAGCGTGACCCCGCCTGCCCCTTGTCTCGTCCACTCACCTCTCAGCAGTCACCAAGGTCAGACATGGTGCGTCGTGGTCTGTCAGAGGAGGAGATACAAGCCACCCTGGATGCCTTTACAGGCGACAGTGATTCCCCACTGGATGACGACACCCTTGACAAGGATTACATGCAGCCTGACGAGGTTACCAGCAGCAGTGATGAGGAGGTCCCTTCCCCAAGGAAAGTGAAATACATCACGTACCGGAAGGCAAGGGACGGCCAGCCTGCACCACGTGCTGCATCCCTGACACCTATCCAACCACAACACAGAGAATCAGATGAGGACGAGGACGAGGACGATGACGATGAAGCAGGACCTGGTGTATCTTCATGGCTGGGGAAGGAGAAGATATCGCCACATGGGACAGAGGTAACATCACGACTGTTCCACAGGTATGGTCCCCCTATGTGTTCTGTGGCAGGAAGTAGTGGTGTGGGGATGGTTAGGGCAGCAGAAAGTGAAAGTGGTGGGGCGGGAGAGCGGAGAGAGATGCGTGAAATCGAGAGTGGTGTGGGGGAGGCAACACGTGCACATGGTGTTCGTGTGGGGCGTGGAGGGGAGGAGCAGCCTCTCCCTAGCACTTCATTCGACCCCCAATATTCCCTTACTTCCTCCCCACAGCCCCAGGATGTTGGGAAAGGAAGGAAAGGGAAGGGAAAGGGAAAAGGAAAGGGGAGAGGGGCAGGAACTAGTGGTGTGGGGATGGTTAGGGCAGCAGAAAGTGAAAGCAATTGTCTAACATGTAAATGGGTAATATGTTATGTTAGAAGTAATATAAAAGATGAAAAAATAGATTCTGAGTTGAAGAAATCATGACGGAACATGATTTCACTTGGTAAATAAGTGCTCTTTCAACGCTAATTATTATCATAATGCCTCAAAATATGTAAAAACAATTATGTAAAGTAGAAAATGGTATGATGTTATTGTGGAAGTAATATGGAACTTGAAAAAATACAATAGCTAATGAAATAACGATATTTGTTATCCATCGGTGGCATAATCGACTGATTTCGCTAGGTTCGCACAGTGGTACATTCCTTATTTCTCATGTTTTTCTGTATAAAACCCAATATACTTCTGTTATACATGTTTTCAACATTGTAATAAATGAAAATGTACGTAAACAGTATCATTTCAGATAGCCCAAGCAACCATAGAAAACGTGAGAGGACCAGACTACCGTGAGAGAATGGGAGTACAGGTGGAACTCACCTGCGTCCCCTAGGGCCATTTATCGACCCCGGTGACCACTTTCTTTGTGATTTTCCTTAGTTTCTCACCAAAAACGGATGTTTGAGCCAAAAAAAGTCTAAAATTGTCGGGATTGGGGCGTACCACTGCCCAGAAAACGTCGGGATGGAGAGGGTTAATCATCTTGTATACATACTTGTCATGATTTGGGTCTCTAATGTACCTTCCTCCTTTTTATTCCCTTCTGGTTATATACCACTTTCGCACCTGCAGTCCAATTACTTTGTAAAAAAAAAATTTGTTCTTCTCTACCTCTGATCTTCCCTCATTCTTTGTTTTTGCCTCCTTCCTCTTCTCTTTTAGTAATCCCAGTTCCTCTTGAGTTAGGCATCTTTTTGTCCATACGTTTTTGAATTCCTCTTGTTTCCATAAGTTTGTTTGCATTTTTTTAGTATCTCCACAGTGTTTACACTCTGGAAGGTTGCTTTCAGAGACCTTGACTTATCACCCTAGCCTTTTGTGTTCTTCTATGTCTTTATTACAGATTTCCTCTTATATTTCCTCCAGTATGCTCATTATATTTGCCATCTCCTTTTTGTCCCTCGAAATCTTGTTTTTTATTTCGTCCTCATCTAAATCATTGATTAGTATAGATTTATTGATATCTGCTGAATCTTTTACCAGTTTTGGATAGTTCTGGATAATTTTTTTCACTTCCTTTTTAATGCTTTTTTCTTCGACTCTTGTTTCTAAGTCTTTCTTTATTTCCTTTCACCATTTCACCATACGTAGTTTCCACATCATTTTTGTAGCCTTGCATCGCTTCATTCACATGGGTTATCTTCTCAATATCACTGTTCTGATCTATCAGACTGCTTGCTTTCTTGTGTGTATGTTTGTGTGTGTGTTCTTACCTTACCTAATTGTTCTTACCTAATTGTATCTTTACAGGAATGAGTCAAGCACGTACTGTCCCGTGTCTTAAACCATATTTATCGTACATATCCTTAAATTTGTGAATTGTTTTAGCACACACTATTTCATTCGGTAGTGCATTCCATTGATCAATTGCTCTGTTTGGGAAACTGAATTTCCTTACGTCTTTATCACCTCTCTTCTTATGCAGTTTTTTGCAGTGTCCTCTTGCTGATGCTTCTCCATATGTTAAGTAATCATTTATGTCTATTTTCTCCTTCCCTGATATGCACTTATATAGCATTATCATGTCACCTCTTTTCCTTCTCTCCTGTAGTGTTGGTAGATTCAGTTTATTTAGTCTTTCTTCGTAGCTTAGGTCCCTTAAGCTTGGTATCCATCTTGTACCGGCCCTCTGAACTTTTTCGATCTTGTCTATGTGTTTTTTGAGATAAGGACTCCAGACTACTGATGCATATTCCAGGGTTGGTCTAATGAATGATGTTATTATCCTTCTAAGCATGTCTTCATTTATGTATGTGAATGCTATTCTCATATTTGCAAGCAGTGTATACATGTTCCGTACCTTCGCGCTGATGTGGTCAGCCGGAGATAGTCTGTTATTAATAATCACACCTAGGTCTTTCTCTCTTTCTGATGTGTAAAGGGTTTTATTTCCTAACTTATAATCCCAATCAGGTCTTTTTCCACTTTTACCAAACTTGATTACATGACACTTGTCCACATTGAATTCCATTTGTCATGTACTACTCCATTCATGAAGTTTATTTAATTCTTCTTGTAGCTCTTTACAAGAGTCTGTGTTAGTAATTCTCCTTTGTATTTTTGCATCACCTGCAAACATATTCAGATAGCTCTCATTTCTAGTGTTACTGTTTACATCATTTATATACACTAAAAACATGATTGGTGCTAGCACTGAACCCTGTGGTACTCCACTGGTCACTTCTTTCCATGGTGAGTAGTTTCCTCTTAGTATTGTTCTAATTTCTCTTTTTATGAGAAAGTCTTGCATCGAACAAAACAGTTTGCCTCGAATTCCTCCTTGATGGTACAGTTTCCATAAAAGTCTTTGGTGTGGTACTGTGTCAAAAGCTTTCTTGAAATCTAAATAGATACTGTCCACCCATCCTTCCCTTTCCTGTATTGTGTTTGTTACTCTGTCATAGTAGCTCAACAGATTAGTAACACATGATTTTCCTTTTCTGAAACCAAACTGTCTTTCTGTTATCATACTGTGTTCTTATAGATGATTTACCCAAGCTTTTCTTATAATTTTTTCTAATACCTTGCTTACAACACTGGTCAGTGATACTGGTCGGTAGTTGAGTGGATTTTGTCTATTTCCTTTCTTGAATAAGGGGACAATATTTGCTTTTTTCCAAATATCAGGTAGTTTACCTTGACTCAAGGATTCCTTGAAAATTAAAAATAATGGTTTACTAAACTCCTTTGCACATTCTCGTAGTACCAAACATGAAATTTCATCAGGACCACTTGCTTTTCCTCTGTCTAATCTACTTAACTCCTCCTGTATTACTTTTTCTGCTATTTGTATATCTGGTAGTATGTGTGGACATTCATGTTCCACATAGTCCCTCTCAAAATTTTTTTCTTCTGTAAAAACTAATTGGAAATTCTTATTTAGTGCTTAACAAATATCTTTCTCTTGTGTATAAGTCATTCCCTCGTCCGTAATGGATTGTATTATATCTTTTACTTTGGTTTTACTTCTGATGTAGCTGTAAAACAGCTTTGGTTGATCACTACTTTTATTTATTATATCCTCCTCAAACTGTTTTTGGGCTTCCCTCCTTATTCTTGTATAATCGTTTCTTGCCTGTTTGTAATTATTATACGCCCTCTCACTATTGTGTCTTCTGTATCTATTCCACAACAAATCTCTTCTTTCTTTTGATTTTTTACATTCTGTATTGAACCATTTCTGTATTTTCTTATCTGCTTCTTTGTGCTGTGGGATGTACTTCTGGACTCCTATTTCATAATTTTCACAATTTTTTATATACAGCATTTAAATCTTGTCCTCTAAGCTCATTTTTCCAATCAACTTCTAAGAAATACTTCTTTAGGTCTTGATAATTTCCCTTTTTATAGTTTAGGCTCTTTTTGTAACTGTCATTGCTGTTAACTATGTCATATGCTATCCTGAAGTTATAATTTAGTATTGCATGATCGCTTTTCCCGAGTGGAGGGTGATATATTAAACTGTCAATATCATTTTCTTGCCTAGTAAATATTAGAGCTAGCACTGAAGGTACATCAAGTCCTCTTTTTCTGGTGGTTTCCCTCACATGTTGCGTCAGGAAAAACTCCTGCACGAGATCCAGGACCTTTTGGTCCCAACAGCTTTCTTGGCTAATTATATCTAGAGTATTCCAATTTATATTTGTATTAAAATCCCCAGTTAGTATAATTCTTTTCGATTTCTCTTCCATTTTATGTAGTAATGATCTTAAACTCTGAATTGTACTCTCTGTCAGGTCCTCATATTCATCTCTTTCCCATGTGTTTGATCTGGGTGGCATGTACAAATTGGCTACAATTACTTTCCCTTCAGATGTGTTGATCTCTACTGCAATCAGTTCTACTTGTGATGGTATATCTAGTTTTATTTCATTGACTTTTAGATTTTTCTTAGTTAATATTATAATTCCTCCTCATTTTTTTAAAATTTCTGTCTCTTCTCCATATATTGTATTCCTCTAAGTTTAGTATGTGTCATTGGATATCCTTGGTGTTAATTTTGTTTCAGTTAGGCATATTATTTGTGGTTCATTTTCTCTGACATAATCATTCATCTCTAGTAATTTAGATACCATTCCATCCACATTTGAGTACATCAACTTTATCATCTTGTTTATATACTTGTCATGACATGGTTTTACTACCTTCCTCCTTTTTATTCCGTCCTGTTTGTGTACCACTTTCGTACCTGCAATCCTATTACTTTGTAAAAAAAATTTCTTCTTCTCCTCTTCTGATCTTTCCTCATTTTTTGTTTTTGCTTCCTTCCTTTTCTCTTTCAGTAATTCCAGTTCCTCTTGTGTTAGGCATCTTTTTATCCATACATTTTTGAACTCCTCTTATTCCATAAGATTCTTTGCATTTTTTAGTATCTCTTCCACAGTGTTTACACTCTGGAAAGTCACCTTTAGCGGTCTTGTCTTGCTTTTCTCGTATTTCCCTAACCTTTTGTGTTCCTCTATGTCTTTACTACAGATTTCCTCTGATACTTCTTTCAGTAAGCTCATTACATTTGCCATCTCCTTTTTGTCTCTTGTGATCTTGTTTTTTACTTCTTCCTCTTCTATAGCAGTGATTACTATAGATTTGTTTATATCTAATGAATCTCTGACTAACTTTGGATTATTTTGGATTATTCTTTTCACTTCCTGTTTAATGCTTTTTTCCTCCACCCTTGTTTCTAAGTCTTTCTTTACTTTCACCATTTCAGCATACGTGGTTTCCACATCATTTTTGTAGCTTTGCACAGCTTCATTCACCTGTGTTATCTTCTCCTCAATATCACTGCTCTGGTCTCTAAGACTGCTTATTTGCCTAATTGTCTCTGTGTCATTTTTGAACTCTTCCATAACACTCTCGTGATTGACTACTGTACTTGCCATTTCACTCATTTTCTTCCTAAGTGTACTCAATTCCACTGTTAGTTCACTGATGGTTGTGTCTTTCTTGTTGGCCTCCCTTCCTAGTTTTTCTATTTCTTCCTTTTGCAAGTGCATCTGCTTCTTTATTTCATCATTTTAATTTTTGAAAGCCATTTCTAGTTTGTTTACACGTTCAACCAGTCTATTGTGAGTCTCCACTTCAACCAGTTCTTGGTAGAAATCATCATTTTGCTTTCTACCTTTATCCCTTTTCTTTTCTAAATTTGCTTTACTAAAGTATGTATCCATTTTGCAATACTAAAATAACAGAGTATGTACTTACATTCCCCGTGCAGCTGTAGTCTAAACAAATCTCAGCTGACTCAGCGCATTCTTTCGTCTTGGTTCTCTTTTCTGTTTGAACAAGTCTTGTTTAAACTTTTTTTTTTCTTTTAATAATGAAAAATCATTTAGTCTAACCTGGTACAGAGCTTGACTCATACAAAGATACTAATTTAGGTAATGCCACTGGCCGTGTTCGTTCGGTACGGAGCTCCGATGTCGCACGTCTGCCTCGATTGACTCCGTGTGTGTGTGTGGGTGTGTGTGAACAAAATAAGCAAAGAAATTTTGATCTGTTTTGGATCAAAATTGGTGGATAAGTTGACAGTCATCCAAGAGATTAATTTTTTTTTTTTTTTTCAGATTAATAGGTTTAAGGTCAGGATCACATGGCAAAGTCAACTTACAGTTTTCATCTGATTTGCACAAAACGTTGTGGAAGGGATGAGGTTAACACACGGACAAAGAGATCTATTTTGAAAACAGTCAAGGTTAAGGTCAAAGGGAAAGGTCACCTGGCAAAGTCAGTTCAAACAATCTAGCTCTGATTTGAACCTAAGTTATTGGAAGGGTTAAGGCTTAGGCAAGCATGAAGTTATTTGATTCTGAGAGTTTTTTGTCAAAGGTTAAGATCACAGGCCAAATAAATATATTGCCCATAGACCAGCTGTTGGCCGTGTGTACTGCATTCTGTTAAGTGTTCTTTTTCGTTTGATCGGTGTGTCTGGCAGGTTGTTCAAAGACTGACATGTACCTAAGGGAGTCCGTGTAACTCTCCCAGCAACTATACATGGACAATGGGTATACTGAGGTCACATTGAGCTAATTGTTTCCTTGATGAACTTAAACAGAGTACCATCAACTAAAGACGTGTCATCTGTCCTGCTTTTCTGCTTATGATCTTTGAAAATTAGTCTTCTGAATTTGAAGCAAATGACACAGATGACACTGATCTATGGCCAAGTAAATTAATCAGTGTCAGGTGCTGTAGAATCACTGGACTGAATTCTAAAGCCCATGGGGAAGGGAGTAGGAGAGGCGACGGGGATTTTGTCAAGTGCACAGTGCCTAAAAAAAAGTATCGGAACAACTTTGCGGTAAACAAACTGAAAAACTAACAGTGTGATCCTAAACACGACTGAGGCCTTGTGACACATGTTGGTAGCCCTGAAGATCCCAGTTGCCATATGACATATCTATGCTATGTGTTATCATAGGCATTTCCTACAGTTGTGACACATCAATGCTATATCTAATACCTGCGTTTAATTATAATAGAGGTGAACGTATGATTTCAAACCTATTAACTTCCAAGTGAGGATACAATTTTTAGGGATTGCACATAATGAAGGAGAAATAAACTGAGGTGGTTTGGACATGTGGAGAGAATGGAGAATGAAAGACTAAGAGGGTGTATGTAGGTGAAGTGGACGGAGGGAGAGGGAGGAGGAGACCGAGAATGAGGTGGAGGGATGGAGTTGAGAGGTATATGAAGGAGGGGGAACTGAGTTAGAGGGAGGGCAGTAAAATGGTGGGTGACAGAACAACTTGGAGGCGTTGTGTCTGCGGCCACCCTTTGCGGGATTAGGGCATCGGGCTATAGATAAATAGAATAGACATAATAAAAGAGACTGTTTTCACAATCACTTTAACCCAATATTCAGTTTTCTTTCATTCAAAGGTATACTTACTAAATTAACAAGAGTTTTCTATATCAGTCAGCAGAACACGCAAAAATGGCAAGGCTTACACAGTACTCTATATATAAAAAAATACTGTGTGTTTATTTGTTTCAGTTCCTGATGAACAGAATAATTACTAATGATCATATTTTGACCTTTATGTTTGTTTTCACCCGGCCGTTTTATTAAAGAAAAGGAATATTTCAATAAAATTAAACGGGACCCATAAACTGCGCTTCACTAAAGTCCCATGGCATTATTTATATGTTGTGAGAATGACTCAGTCGGCTAGTGTGTGCGTGGTTGTGGAGGTAGGTGTAGAAAATTAATAAATGATACAGGTTATATACTGATAACGCTCACTACTCCATCCCCAAAACACACGAGATATCACCTCGCTGAGTGCAAGTGGAGCATTATATACGGACCAGCTTGTATGCTCAGCTAACTGCACATTTCTTCAGTAACTCTTCTCTGTTCTAGGAGGCTGATATGAGTGGGCCATATGGCATCATAGAGGAGACGAAACAGGATTTCCACTGCGGTCCGTGTTTCTTTATGACGCACCATAAAATTTTCGTTGCCCGTGGTCGCCCTGAGGTGGACCCGTGGGGCTTCCTGCTGCCTCTGTCACCGGTAGTGTGGATAGCTGTGGGGTCGGCACTGCTGGCTGTGATCACTGCTATGCTACTCCTTCCTTCTTGCCTTCCTCCACACACTAACCACCCACCCAGACAAGAGACCAACATAATCAACTGTATTCGCATCCTCCTCCAAGAAGGTAGCGTGAATGTCCCAATTGAAACTTGCCCCCCCTCCTTTTTTTTTTTTTTTTTTTTTTTTTAATATGCCTCCTTTAGACGTCATTGAATTAATTGCTTTTGTTTTAAACAGATGTGTCTAAGCCATCTGGGTGGTGGTGGTGGTGGGAGCGTGTGGTGCAAGGGGTGTGGATGCTGATGATGGTGGCGTTAACACAAAGCTACGTTGGTAACCTCACCTCGCTTCTGGCTGTCAGACACATCAGTCATCCCTACCAGACCCTCAGAGATGTCATTGACGATCATAATATCAAGATACTTCTCATTGCTTATGTTACAGAAATGACATTATTTAAAGTAAGGACCACACCCTTTTATTTACAGTCAACAGTTAAACTATGGATATTGACATTGCAATACTCCTTTTACCTTATCTTAATTTAAATAGTCCTCCTTTCTTTTAGCTTATATCACACAGTTTAGCAGCAGAGAGATGCAGGTCTAGTACATTCTGTCCCTTGCACTTCTTCGTGACCAGCATCATAATGCCGTTTTGATTTATTGTTACAACTAATCAGTGAAAAACTGGAGATGGAGAGATAACAGTTTTAGGCCAAAGTAGAGAAAATTTATTCAGGCAATATATATTTTAGGGCTCCTTCTCTTCGGCTGGTTTCCTCCTTATCATCAAGTTGTTTTATTCTATGTGGGATGATTTGATGCCGCAGATTGTCGGAAACGCGTTTTTATATACTAAACAGACTTTATCAGTCCCTGCATAAGATAAAGGGAACGAAGTGTTTTTGGTGAGAGATGGGTGACATTTGTTGTGCAAGACGAAGTAGTGCCGTATGAATATGATATAATTCCACTGATTAGGTCAGATGAGGCTAACTTAACATCCGACAAAGAAAAAAAACAAGGTTTTAGCAACCTTCCACATTAAATCCACCATTCACAGGATAAAAACAAGCTGGTGCAAAAGAGAAAACCACAAAAACAGTGGAGAACGTAAAGCAAATATTTACCAGGATCTCGATCAGTCTGTCCATCGATGTCAGCACACTGAAATCCCGGAGAGGGATGGTAACAAATGAATCGTCTCTGCAATTCACACGCCTCTCTCTCATATACCGTACCACTCCTCCTACTACTCTATCTCATCACAAATAAGTATATATATGTATGTATGCATATACACTTTGTATGTGCACGAGTCTAGGCACAGGCATAACAGCCCGTTCCATGAGACCCAGCAGTCCTCCCACGTATCATACACTTCCACGTCACCACTTCGGCGCTAAGCACCCACCGTCGATACTGAATACATAATAGGGCTGTCTCTTAAAGGACTGATGTGGTGGTATTGGCGTTTTTTTTTTTTTTTTTTTTACATGGCGAGTCTTATGATAGATCAGTAAAGTCTGTTAGCGAAGTTTAAATCCTTTAAACCTTTCCCTGTCCCAGCCGGGATTCGTACTCGCTTCCACTGGGACTGTAGACCACCTCTCTACTGACACGGCGATATTAAATATATGCACTCACAGCAAAAAAAAAAAAAAAAAAAAAAAAAAAATCAGAGGTTAATATTGTAGATCTGTTCACTGGACCTCTTCAATGTATAATTTATGGAATGGTAGAGTAGTATTTCAATGTTACTTATCATATTTGTTTATTAGGACTTGGTTTCATATCCTGTGCCCTCCCTGTCTCCCTTCCCCCCTCCCTGTCAATAGACAAAACAATCATCTGCCGACTTTACTGAACAAATATCCGTTTGTGATCTTCCAGTTTTTTCTTGCGGTTCCATAATGTTTGAACCCTCTAAGAAGGGAGGCCTTGCGAAAACCCAGTTCTTATGTATGGAGTCTATTGTCCTTTATCTTATCCTGATCAAGAATTTTGTCCTTTTACAGCTTATTCTACGTAGATCAGTTTCAGCATAAAACAATATTTTACCTTTAAATAGGTTCCATAGCACTTTCTTGTGACTAGCATCATATTCAAGTGTTAATCTGTTGTTAGAAGTCAGTGTCCAAGATGGAGAGATTTCAGTTTTAGCCCAAGTTAGAGTAAAAAGGGTAAAGTGGAAGGTTTCTTGTAGTCCACACTTAGTTTACGTCCAGGGCTTATATACTCGAGCATATTCACGACCGATTTGGTGTCGTAACTTTGATATCATTTTCTAGGAAGCATTAGAGATATGATAAGACTGTTCCTTTCCGTGTGCTTCCTGAAGAAACAGTAACATTGTACGGCAATTGTTCCCCTGGTAACTAAGATTTGTTTTTTTGTAGGATTAATTCGAGATTTCAAAACATTCTGCACACTTTTTTCCTTAACCTTCTTACGAAAACAAATGTAAACTATGACAGGGAGGCGATAGCAAGCTCGTTTGAAGATCCCACACCGGATGAGCATGGAACTGAAAGAGCAACAGCAATAACGTCTATACTCTTTTTAATTTAACTTGACCTAAAATTCCTCTTTTCTTACCTTAATTGTTGAGCTACAACAATAGGTTAACAATAAGATATAATGCTAGTCATGAAGCAGCGCCAATGAAAGATCGCAGATCCATACTTGTTTTGTAATTTCGCTAAGCAGAGTTTACTGATCTACCACAAGACTCGCCAAGAAAAAAAAAAAAAAAAAAGCCAATACCACTACACCAGTCCTGTATTCAGTATCGACGGTGGGTGCTTAGCGCCGAAGTGGTGGCGTGGAAGTGTATGATACGTGGGAGGACTGCTGGGCCTCACCGATCGGGCTGTTATGTCTGTGCCTAGACTCGTGCACATACAAAAAGTATATACATACATACATACATATATGTATACTTATTTGTGATGAGATAGAGTAGTAGGAGGAGTGGTACGGTATATGAGAGAGGGACGTGTGAGTGGCATAGGACAGAGTGACAGACTATTCATTTGTTACCATCCCTCTCCGGGATTTCAGTGTGCTGACATCGATGGACAGACGGACAGAGATCCTGGTAAGTATTTGCTTTACGTTCTCCACTGTTTTTGTGGTTTTCTCTTTTTCACCAGCTTGTTTTTATCCTGTGAATGGTTGATTTAATGCTGAAGGTTGCTGAGAACGTGTTTTTTTTTTTTTTTCCGCCAGATATTAAGCTAGCCTTATCTAACCTAACAAATGGGATCATAGCATATTCACACGGCACTAATTCGTCTTGCACAACAAATATCACCCATCCCTCACCAAAATCACTTCGTTTCCTTTATCTTATGCAGGAATTGATGAAGTCTGTTTAATATATGAAAACGCGTTTCCGACAATCTGCGGCATTAAACCATCCCACACAGCATAAAAACAAGGTGGTGATGAGGAGGAAACCTGCCGAAGAGAAGGAGCCCTAAAAGTAAATATTTCCTGAATTGATTTTTCTCTACTTTGGCCTAAAACTGTCATCTCTCCATCTCCAATGCCCCTTTGTAACAGTAAATTAAAGCTGTATTATGATGTTGGTAACGAAGAAGTGCAAGGGACAGAATGTACTAGACCTGCTTCTCTCTGCTGCTAAACTGTGTGATATGAAAGAAGCTGCAAAAGGAGGAACATTTGGGCTACGTTAAGATGAAAGATTTATAGTTCGGTATGTACACGAAAAATAACGGAATTCAACTAAGACAAATAAACATTTCTGTAGGCGCTCGCTTAAGCATGCTAATATTAACCCAAAATTGTATTTGAGCATTTTATGTTATAAGCATAGTCCAGCATGGCAGCTTTTTTCATTAACTAATCACGGGATGGGATAAGTCAGTAAAATCCAGCAGGCTTGTTGTTCTGCTGAATTTTATGCAGCATATTTCAGAGACAAACACTTGGAGGGAAATACGCACAACGCAATAAACGTATTAACAAATGTGTTTGCCGACTGAGTGACCTGCATGTACCATAGACGTTTTCAAAGTGGCGATGATAAAAATAACTGTGGAAAGCAGAGATATTGTATAGGTAAGGTCAAGTGAACATTTGGTAGAAGTGGAGCTGAGACAGGAGAATACTTGGGCCCTGTCAACGTTATTTTCACATGATAATTTTCTATTCCAAACCCGATTTGTGCTAAAACTATCTAATTTATAAGTGTCGACATTTTCAATTACCTTGTAGTTCCCAAACTCGCAAGTAGTTAACTGACTAGATCTGTTAAGTTACTTTAGCTCTGTCAGTGTAAACAGTGCTCTTCTTAGCAAAATAGTGCATCAGATAATCATTAATTACACAAAAAGCTTAATTGCAATAAAGTGCAACATCTTTCACGATATACTGGAATTATAGACAACAGTCATATGAAAGGTTTCATTACTAAACAATCTAATTTCTGTTCTGCTCTGAGGTTTATTTCTCTTCAGACTGTGGAATCTGGAGTGTACCGTGAGCTTGCAGACCTATTTGACACAGAGCGAGTGACCGTCTCCACGTATAGCAACTTAGTGGCAGACATGAACAGGTTGGCGAGGCCTGGTACTCATGTCGTCTTTGATGTCGATATCAACTTCTGGAATTTCATGGCTGTAGATTTCTCTCTGACAGGTTTGGACTCACTGCACCCATGTTCACCGATTGAGAGAGGGTGTCATGACTTTAACCGCTCGCGCACGCGTGCGTACGTGCATGTGTGTGTGTGTGTGTGCGTGTGTGTGTGTGTGTGTGTGTGTGTGTGTGTGTGTGTGTGTGTGTGTGTGTGTGTGTGTGTGTGTGTGTTTGGAAACAATATATATCAAACGATTTTTTTGCAGTTTAAACCAAACTTTGTGGAAGCGTTTAGGGACAGCCCTCGAGGACACTTATACTTTATTACACTTTTTTCCAGTACATTAGATCAAATGTCAAGGTCACAGGGCTATGTTAAATGATGGCAAGATCACTTTAGCAAGTTTTAATTCATTCCAGACCGAACTTGGAGGAGGGGTTGGGGTATGTCAAGAATGAAATGGTTTATTTCTTATAACAATCAGTCAAAGGCCAAGGTCACAGAGCAAAGTCAACCTAATCAGCCTTTTATCGAAGGTTTGCGGAATGCTTGCAGATAAGGAGAAAAAATCAATAGAACAATAATCTGTCAATTGTCTCAGTCGCAGGGAAAGGCCGAGTGCCAAGTGTACAAGTATAGGCAAGTTAAAATATGTCTGATGTGATTTAATCTAAACACAATCGAAATATTAAGGGTCAAGTTAGAACGAAAGGATTCAGTTTTGAGAACAATCAGTCAGAAGTCAAGGTCGCAGGGCAAGGTCAAAGTTCGATGTGTATGTCTGTGCATAAACAAAATAAACTACTACTGTGAACATTTGAATGCATCTTAGTTCTTAACTTACGATCTCTCTCTCTCTCTCTCTCTCTCTCTCTCTCTCTGTTTTTGCTAACTCCGAAAAGAAATTTTTCCGTGATCCTGTTGGAGTGAAGGCCTAAAATGCGATCTCTATTGAAAACTTCCACATGTTTCTAAGAAGCAGGACTGCTAGGTAGGTGACACTGGAAAGTTCTCGGTGGTTCGTGCATTTTGAGTTGCCAGGCAGAGTTGCCAGGTAGCCTGCTGTTGGAATCGGAGCTTTTTTATTAGGTTATACATTAATTTTTTGTCTCTACAATGTTGTATCTGGATGATTGTTTGTTAAATTATATCATTTAATTTCAGTTTGTATGACGAAGTATTTAGAGTGCTACGTAATGTATGAAAGCTCTGAAATATTTTGGATGTTTCCGACTTGGAACTGTTGTCGCTTGGAGTACCTAGGACAATCGACTAGCGAAGAAGGTTATAAAAGGATGAGGGATAGAATAAAAGAAGTTCAGTCAGTTTTACTTGTGGTCTTGTGAAGTTACTGTAGCTCTGGAGTTGTGAAGCAGACAGCGTAATTCCTTGGAAACTGAAAGAAAAGCATTCGGGAGCTGAATGCTAATCGCCAGCCAGAATATGCTCTTCGCTGAGCCCAAGAGTTTGACCACATCTTGATACCCTGAAGGCTTCATGCTCATAACTCAAGCCGTTCATGAGATATAGTGGTGCTAAATGTGAGAGATAAACAATAGTTGACATTTGGCAGCCATTTTGGTGACCTTGGCCTCGACCCCAAGTACCCATTTTCGAACTCGTCCAAGGTCTTGGCAATATATTGATACCCTGAGGGTTTCATGTTATAGCTCAAGCTATTCATGAGATATAATGGTGCTAAAGGCAGGCGATAAAAACTAGCTGACATTTGGCTGACATTTTAGTGACCTTGACATTGACCCCGAGTGCCCATTTTAGAAACTGTCCAAGATTTTGGCCATATCTTGATACCCTGAAGGTTTCATGTTAATAGCTCAAGCCATTCATGAGACATAATGGTTCTAACAGAGGGTGATAAAAACTAGTTTACCTTTGGCAGCCATTTTGGTGAACTTGACCTTGACTCCGAGTGCCCATTTTCGAAACTGTCCAAGATTTTGGCCATATCTTGATACCCTGAAGGTTTCATGTTGATAGCTCAAGCCATTCATGAGACATAACGGTTCTAACAGAGGGTGATAAAAACTAGTTTACCTTTGGCAGCCATTTTGGTGAACTTGACCTTGACTCCGAGTGCCCATTTTCGAACTTCGCCAAGATTTTGGCTATATCTTGATACGCGAAAGGTTTCATGTTGATAGCTCGAGCTATAATTGGAACACACACACACACACACACACACACACACACACACACACACACACACACACACACACACACACACACACACACACACACAGAGGCGGACAAAAACATTATCGCTCGGCCTTGTCTATCTATCTATCTATAGCCCGAAGCCCTAATCCCGCAAAGAGTGGCTGCAGACAAAACGCCTCCAAGTCACTCTGTCACCCACCATTTGACTACCCTCCCCCCAACTCACTCCCCCCTCCCTCATATACCTCTCATCTCCATCCTTCCACCTCATCCTCGGTCTACCCCTCCCTCTCCCTCCCTCAACCTTGTAAAGGCAGGAGATAATAAAGACAATGAATGTCAGAAGCCTGTGTTATTTTGACGCCTGAGTTTATCTTGTGTACACATTGAAAGGCTAACCCTACAAAGAACGATTCACTGGGCGATGTCCTTCCTATAGTGAACTACCGCTGTTCGAGCCTGTGGCAGTGTGGGACGAGGATGTAACAAGTGGTATCAAGAGTTGGGATAGAAATGTGCTGCAGAGAGTCAAATCTTCGACATGGAGCCAGAAGGTGTGCAGACAACAAGCCGTGCTAGTCAGGAGGAGGCATCTCTGGCTGCAGTCATGAAGTTACTACAAACGCAAATTGAAGGAAACAAAGAACTCTGTGAACAACTACAAGCACAAAGTGAACAGCTACAGGTACAAAATGAAGAGAAGAAAGAGCTCAAGAATGAACTCAGAGAACAACTACAGGCACAAAATGAAGAAAAGAAAGAGCTCAAAAAAGAACTCAGAGAACAACTACAGGCAAAAGTGAAGAACAGAAACGATATGAAAGACTTCAAGAGTCATTAGAGGAGCAACAGGAGAAGTTACAACTGAGGATGCAGGGACAGTATAACTCTTTCATGGGGGAAGAAAGGAAAAACAGCAACAGTTGAAGGAGGAAGAATACACTAAGTTTCAGCAGGAAGAGCGTGAGGTATGCAATAACGGAGTGCTGACAGCTTTTAGGTGACCAGTTGAAGTTAATTTATGAGAGAAATGAAGCCATAAAAAAATCTTGCACTGCTGAGCCTCAGCATAGTGTACAGGAAGCAAATAAAAAAAATGGATGGTGTATGGTGAATCTTGACGAATTTGAAGCACGTAAAGGTACCATTACAGAGATGAATAGCTTTCCAGATTTACAGGAGTAGGCTGTAGCACCAGTTGATCAGGGCAGTACCCTCAAGGTGGATGAAAAGCTGAGGACAGGGAGAGCTGGAACTCCCGTTTCATCAGACATCAGGACTAGTTCCTGACCATCCCCCTTTTCTAAATTTTTTCAGTGTCTCAGTAACACAGACATGCTCTCCAATACAAGTTTCTCTAACTATCAGCACCAAACTACATTCACAGTTCACACTACACTTCCTTTTCCAAAATTCAAAAAAAAATAAATAATGGCTAAACAATGCATAGCCTTGCGGTACCCAGGGTGGGGGGACAAAAAATGTTCCCGCTTTCCGCCTCTCTCCCGTTGACAACTCGAGCTGCCTGGAACCACTGTCTGACTCACTTCTTCTCCATTTCTTCAAAATTCGCAGCCTTTCCGCTAACTTTAGCTCTGTTGAGCACCACCTCTCCTCCTCTAAACCTCACATTCTTTTCCTAACTGAGACTCAGCTGTCTGAGGCATCTGACAGCAAATCCTCTTCCGTATCCTCCTACTTCCATTATACTCATTTCAAAGCCAAAGGTGGCTGTTGTGTATATATACGTAACGACTTATCTTGCACTTGTGTTCCTGAACTTGATTCTTCTGAATTCTCTACATTCTGGCTTCGGCTTTCCTGTTATTCTCTGACTAAAAATATCTGCGCTGTTTACATATCTCCTAATTCTACTGACAGTCATAAACTTTTTGACTATCTTACTTCTACTATGGAACACATTCTATCCATTTCTCCTTTCTCTAAAATCTCCGTTTTAGGAGATTTCAATGTTCACCACCAACATTGGTTCTCCTCTCCTTTCACTGATCCACCTGGTGAACAAGCCTACATCTTTTCTTTCCTTAATGACCTAGAGCAGCTTGTACAGCACCCTACCCATATCCCTGACCATCTTGGAGAGAGCTCCAACATACCTGACCTCTTCCTTACAACTAATCTTTCTACTTATACTGTTAATCTTTCAGCTCTGTTGGGCTCCTCCGATCAAAACTTTATTACCTTAACCTGTCCTATCACCCCGGTGCTGCCTGTGGACCCTCCAAAAAACGTCGACTCAGGTAGTACTTCTTTGATTTTCCCTGGAATGATTATTGCCTCCATGGCTGGGAGCCATCTGAGTGTGCCTTGTGCATTACAGAGGTTATTCTCTCGGGCATGGAAGCATACATTCCCTTCTCATATCGTTTGACTAATGTGAGAAAGCCTTGGTTTAATTGCGCTTGTTCTAATGCTGTCCACAACAAGGAGAGGGCCTATAAAAGGTACCGGAGCCAACCCACCACTGAATCACATCCTTTTTACATTTCTGCCCGGAATCATGCTAAGTCTGTTCTTCACTGTGCTAAAAATAATTTCATCCATACTAAATGCTCTCAACTCTCCATCTCGAATTATTCCTGCTCCTTTTGGTACCTTGCCAAAAAAACTCTCTAACAGCTTTACCTCATCATCCTTCCCTCCTCTTTTCTACTCTAATGGTTCTGTAGCTACTTCTTATTATGATCAAGCAGATCTCTTTGCTCAGAATTTCTCCTCCAATTCCACCTTAGATGATTTCAGTGCTGTTCCTCCATCACTTCCCCCTTCTGACTTCCTCATGGCTGACATTAAAATTTCTTCAGCTGATGTATTTTCTACCATCACAGGCCTCAATATTAATAAGGCATATGGGCCTGATGGAGTCCCTGCTGTTGTCCTCAAGAACAGTGCTTCTGTACTTACACCCTGCCTAGATAAACTCTTTCGCCTTTGTCTATCAACTTGTACTATCCTTTTTGCTGGAAGTTTGCTCTCATTCACCCAGTCCCAAAGAAGGGTCACCATTCCCAACCATCTAGCTATCGTCCAATTGCTTTAACATTCTGTGTCTGAAAAGTAATTGGGTCAATTATTAATAGAAAAATTTTAAAGCATATTTCCTATCACAACCTTCTTTCTGATCGTCAGTATGGGTTCCGTCAGGGATGCTCCACGGGCGATCTTCTCACCTACCTTTCAGACTCCTGGTCATCCTCCTTTCGGAACCTTGGCGAAAGCTTTGCCATTGCACTTGACATCTCAAAGGCTTTCGATCGAGTCTGGCATAAATCTTTAATTTCCAAACTGCCCTCTTGCGGTTTCTGTCCTTCTATCTGTGCCTTTATCTATAGTTTCCTTTCTGGTCGTTCTATAGCCACTGTTGTAGACGGCCATCGTTCTTCTCCTAGATCTATCAACAGTGGTGTTCCTCAGGGCTCTGTCCTATCACCAACTCTCTTCCTATTATTCATCAATGGTCTTCTGAGCTGTACATCTAATCCTATTCACTCGTACACTGATGACTCAACCCTTCACCTTTCCATTCGGTTCCCACTACGTCCATCTCAGAAGTTACTTCAACAAGCAGAGGATGAGGCTATGGCACACCTAATGTCTGACTTGGCTCGTATCTCTGACTGGGGTAAAAATAATCCTGTTGTTTTTATTGCATCAAAGACTTAGTTCTTACACTTATCAACCCAACAAAATTTTCCACAGGTGTACCCACTAACGTTTAATAATATTCAGCCTAATCCTGTATCATCCTTGAAGGGGTTTTATTCACTCGTGACTTATCTTGGAAAGATCATGTTACATCTCTTGTAAAATCTACTTCCAAGAGATTAGGTATGCTAAGCCGACTCCGCTCCTTCTTCACCCCTGCACAACTGTTGATTCTATACACTGATTTTATTCGCCCCTGTGTAGAGTACAACTCTCATGTGTAGGGAAGCACCCCCATACAGCTCTTCTCAACTGGGTGGAGTCAAGGACTTTTCATCTCATTAACTCTCCTCCTCTTACTGGCTCACTTCAACCTTTGTCTCTTTGCCTCACTGTTGCATCTTTATCTCTTTTCTATCGCTACTTCAATGGGTACTGCTCCTCTGAATAGTCTCCTTGCATTCCTCCACCTCTACGACGGGCGCGTAGCACCCGTCTCGCAGCAAACTCTCATCCCTTTTCTGTCCAACTCTAATACAAGAGTTAACCGTTACTCCCAGTCCTTCATTTATGCAACAGGTCAACTCTGGAACTGTTTCCCTCTGTCTTTATTTCCTGCTAGCCATGATCTCCAGTCCCTCAAATGCAGTGTATCCAGGCAACTCGAAATTATCGGATCTTGATTTTGCCCCTCTCTTGTATTAGGTTTTTCTCTTGGAAGAAACGGTTATTGCGGGCTTGTAGCCTTTGGTTTCTTCTTCCTAGCATTAAAAAAAAAAAAGAAAAATCAGAATGTAGGAGTTATGAGTCATGGACTTAATTATGAGGCCACAGTTTTTAGGCCTTATACCAGTGAAATGTATGGCTACGAGTATAATGGAGGTCCAATTATAAAGAAACCTCGGGAATATGATGGTGAAGTATCTTGGGATGCCTACCATGTGCAGTTTGAGTTACTTGCTGATCTGAATGGTTGAGATGATAGGCAGAACGTAGTGCAGCTTCCTACATGCCTCAAAGGTGCGACAATGAAGATTCTTGACCAGATATCAGTGGAGGACAGGAACAGATATCAGTCCCAATCAGAAGTGCTGGAGCACAGATACAGGACCCTGTACCAGACTGAGGTATACAGAATAAGATTTTGGACCTGTAAGGGCTCGAGGCGAATCCCTTCAGCAGCTTGCTCATTATCTGGAGAGTATGGCACACAAGGCGTACCCTGGAGCAGCACCTAACCTAGTGGCTACTCTTCTGAGAGACCAGTTCGTCGATGGTCTGGATTGTGCAGAGTTGAAAGTGCAAGTGAAGCAAGCCCTACCAAGAAGCATGCAAGAAGCACTAGCGAGGGCTCTGGAATCTGAATCCTACATCAGGTCCAGTACATCCAGTTTGCAGGCAGGACGTAATGCAGGATGCGAGGCAAGAAAGGGGCAGGTACGTGAAGTGAAAAAATGTAATGGAAGTTGCTGGTTGCAAGAAGCCAGAATATAGGAAATAGGACTGCTACAAGTGGAGGAGGGAACAGAGGATCAGAGGAGGTTGCTAGTTCTGTGAAAGGTCAGGACATAGGAAGGAGGATTATTACAAACTGAAGAAGGACCAAGTACAGTTTCAGAACAGTGCAAAGAAATCTGCAATTGTAACAAAAAGGAGTTGGGCATGAGGTGAGGTGGGAAACTTCAGTTCTGAATGTTCAGAGAAGAAAAAGGAGGATAAGAAGAAGGCTGCAGGGGGACAACTGGCAAATTGGATCGAGAAACTGGACCAGCACAACTATGAATTGCAGCACCATCCTGGGAGGGTACATGGCAAAGCTAACAGCCTGAGTCATTGACCTTGAGACCCAGTTTGCAAGCAGTGTAGTAGGAATGAAGATCTTTGCAAGAAATGCAGCCGTACTGCAGTGACTGAGCCAGTGTCAGCTGAAGAAGACCAGAAGAGAATGCAGATTGAGGATACATTCTTACAACCTGTGCTAGAGCAGCTGCAGCGGAGTACAGTGCTACCATCTTGGGAAAAGGTTTCTGGGTTCAGCCCTGCGACTAAAAGCTGCTGGAGTCAGTGGGACCTTCTTCGTTTGCACAAAAGACTACTGGAGTGACAGTGGGAGACACCTGATAGCCCCAGCAAGTATTGGGAACTGGTGGTACCTAAGAAAATGAGGTAGGGGGACTTAGAAGGGTCTCATAACCAGATCACTAGTGGGCACCTGGGAGTCAAGAAAACTCTAAGTAGGCTGCAACAGAGGTTCTACTGGATTGGCATGGCAGGATGTTGATGCATGTGTTGGGTCTGTCATGTATGTTGATCCAAGAAGGGACCAAACAAACGTGGTTTCCCCCATCTTCAGCTGTACCAAGTGGGTGCACCAATGGAAAGAGTTGCAGTGGAAATTGCTGGATCTCTGCCACTCACTGAAAGAGGAAACCGGTATATATGTGTTGCCATAGACTACTTTAAAAAGTGGCCAGAAACATATGCCATTTCCTATCAGGAGGCCACAACGGTTGTTCAGGTGTTACTTGACCAATTCTTCTATTATTTTGGGATGTCACAAGGGCTTCATTCAGACCAGGGTAGAAGCTTCGAGCCTGCTGTGTTCCGTGAGTACTGCAAGTTGCTGGGGAACATGAAGACCAGGACGACTCCATCAGGGCCACAATCATGTGGAATGGGGGAAATCCAATTGAACCCTGGGACAAAAACTGGCTAAGTATTGTGTAGAGGGACAGATGGAATGGGACCAGAAATGACCTGCGCTGCTGATGGCATATCGGTCTGCATCCCATGAGTCTACAAGGCACACCCCTGCAAAACTGATGCTGGGCCACGAGCCATTATTACCAATTGATCTGTTAATGAGAACACCACCTGGTGAAGAGCTGCCTACAGACACCTCCAGCTATGCGAAGCATCTTCAGGAAGACTGGCTGAGGTACATCATCAAGTTCGAGGAGCTCTGAAGTTTTCAGGCGAAGTGATGAAGCGCAAGTATGATGCCAGGGAAAGTAAGGTGAGCTTCAAAGAAGGAGGCGAAGTTTGGCTATACAATCCTCATTGGAAGAAGGGCTAGTCGCTGATTCTGCAGAGACCGCAAGATGGGCCCTACACTGTGATGGACTGCCTCTCATGTGTAACATACCAGATTCAGGGAGATCGGAAGTTTCGGCCAAAGGTAGCACACGTGAATCGTCTATGGCAGTATCATAGGCCAGAACAGTACGGCTAGGACGTCTTGAAGGAATTGTGCACACGAACAACAGATGATGTTGAGGAGGACCAATGGGCTGAAGCAGAAGAGGATGGTGACAGTTTCACAAGGGAAGAAATAAATCAGGAAGAGAACCAAGTCATTCCAGGAAGAGTGGACTATGCGGAGGAGCAGGGATGTCATCAGAAATGTCAAAGAAGAATTGATTGATTGATTGATTGTAGCAGAAACTAGCGGCGCAACTGCTAAGGTCATATGCCGCTGGACAACAAGCTAAAACACATGGCAAATAAACAGTGCATAATCGATATAAAGTTAATAACTTTTTCTAGAAATAAAACACTGAAAATAGTAAAAGAAAAGAATAGTTAAAAGAAATAACAATTTCTTATAAAAGTGGAAGGAGGCCCGCCTCCTGAAGAAAACCAAAAACATCAGTAAAAATGCTATTGGCTCCACCAAGCATTGAGGAGAGACAGTAGGCACCATCTACCCCTCTATGCCTATGGAGGAATCTCTGACGCAGGTTCCCCAAACATGGACACTCGACCAGCAAGTGACGGACAGTAAGGGGAACAAAGCAATCATCACAGTACGGTTGAGTCTCACCACCCATCAGGAACCCATGTGTAAGCTGAGAGCACCCAATGCGAAGCCTAGCAAGAGCTACCTCCAATCGCAGAGGTATGGAAGGGAGAACCCTTGGCACAACCACTCACTGAAAGACCTCTTTCAGCTTATTATGAGCAACACAATCCCAGCGTCTGTGCCAACACACATGCATTCTGTCCCGCAAGTAAGGTGTTTGATCAGATGCAGGAAGTGGATATTCTGTTGGGGGCTGTTGAGTAGCTGTACCCTTGGCCAATGCAACCGCTGTCTCATTGCCCACCACACCAACATGTGCGGGAACCCAGCAATAATCCAATCTCTTCCCCCGATGATGGATGAGGAATAGCCACTCCAAAATAACTAAAACTAAGGGATGAGAAAAGTTAAAAGAGTCCAGGGCCAAAAGCGCCCCTTGAGAGTCGCTAAAAATAGTAAAATAATTGTCAGGGTGAACAAACACCAACTTCAAGGCTAAAATGATGGCTGACAACTCTGCAGTAAAAACTGAGGCAACCAAAGGAAGACTACCTCCACGGCTAAAATTGGGAAATACCACTCCAAAACCAACACCTGATGCGGATTTAGAGCCATCAGTATACACAGGCGCAGAACCACCATGACTAGAACAATGTTCTAAAAATAACCTTAAAAGACACTGAGGAGCAACTATCCTTTAAGCCTGCAAAAGGCCTGCAGAAAGTCACCTTGGGCAATATCCAAGGTGCAACCCTTGGGATCCGAACAGGACTGACAAGTACTGCCGACAAACCAAACCCCTCCATTATATCCTGAACCCTATAGCCAAACGGACGAGGCATGTGAGGGTGTCTACTATAACACAAAAGACAAGACTGTTTCATCACACCCTCACAGACAAGTGAGTCTGGAGGGCGACGAATCCAGAGCCAGCACCGTACTGCAACAGACTGATGCAGTAGATCTAAGAGAGGCACACCAGCTTCCACCAGTAAGCTGGGAATTGGAGAGGACAGAAAAGCTCCAGTTGCAAGGCAAAGACCAGCATGATAGACAGCTTCTAGAGTTTTTAGTCTTGATT
Source organism: Coenobita brevimanus (assembly GCF_032717465.1). NCBI lineage: Eukaryota > Metazoa > Arthropoda > Malacostraca > Decapoda > Coenobitidae > Coenobita > Coenobita brevimanus. The sequence continues at coordinate 45,634,539 of NC_136999.1, read as the reverse complement.
CTTTGGCAGAGGAATATACCTCACAGCCATATGACAGCTTAGAGGTTACAAATACCTGAAACAAATGCAAGAGCGTCCTTCGATCAGCACCCCAAGAGGTATGGAACAGAACCCTCAATAGACTGAGAGCCTTCATACATGATGTTTTAAGATTTGCCATGTGTGAGACCCATTCAAACAACAATCAAACATCAGGCCCAAGAATTTCGTCTCTGTCACACAAAGGAGTCTCCTCCCACAATGCTGGAGATCAGGGTCCAGGTGTACCCCTCTCATCCTACAGAAGTACATAGCCACAGTCTTTGAAGGGAAAACCGAAAACCCTTGGAAGTGGCCCAGGCAGAAATCTTATCCAAGGCAAGTTACATACGCTGCACAATAGCAGACATGCAGAGCCAGAAAACCATGTAGCTAAGTCATCCACATAAAGAGATGAGGATACTCCAGCAGGCACAGTGTCATTGATACCACTGATGGCCACTGCAAACAGGGAAACACTTAAGACACTCCCCTGTCGGACACCTTCCTCCTGGCACAGTGGCGTAGAGAGGGTAGAACCCACATGGACCCGAAATACATGATCAGTAAAGAAGTCTCCAAGCAACACAGGCAGGCGACCATGTAAACCAAAGGCATGATGTTGTTGGAGGATGCCATGGCACCAGGCAGTGTCATAAGCCTTCTCAAGGTCAAAAAAAACACAGCCACAAAATGTTGCTTGGAGGCAAAAGCTTCACAGATTGACGTCTCGAGCCTGATAAGGTTGTCTGAAGTGGACCGTAATTTACGGAAACCACTCTGCGATGGAGAGAGAAAGCAACCCTTCTCCAGAAACCACATAAGCCTGACACTGACCATCTTTTCGAACAGCTTGCACACATATGATGTTAAAGTGATAGAGCATTAGTTGGAGACTTGGGAATGGTCTTTACCAGGCTTGGGAAAGGGGAGGACAAAACCCAACTTCCAACTCCTCGGAATAGAGCCCTCACTCCAAACCCGGTTAAAAAGGTCCAATAAAAACTGAAGTGAATCAGTTGCAAGATGATGCAGCATAGCGTATGGAATATCGTCAGGCCCAGGAGCAGTGTCACGACACTCTGAAAGGGCAGCACGCAGCTCACGGAGGCTGAAATTTGAAATTATACGGCTCTCTGCCATGAGAGCGAAAGTCAAGACCCAGCCTCTCCTGATTCGTATGAAAGGTAGCAAATGGTTGAGAAGGATCCTTTGTGGAGACAGCGTAAAACTGATTTGCAAAAGCAGAGGCTACTGCATCTGGTGTAGACACAAGTTCTCCGTGAAGGCACAACACCACAGGGGAGGGGGGCGAGAACCTACCAGAAATCTTGCCCTTTTTCCACACCATAGACATTGAAGTTGAAGATGTAATCGTAGAAACATACGACCTCCATGAGTTATGGCGAGCATTCTTCATGACCCATCTATAGTGAGCACATGCTTTGCAAAACTGTATTTTTAGAAAAACATTATGATTGGTAAAATACCGGCGAGCAGCTGCTTTGTAAGTTCCCTTTGCTATGGAGCAGTCATCATTCCACCATGGCACAGGTCTCCGGAAAAAAACACCAGAAGTCCATGGGATAGAATGAACCCCTGCTGAGAAAATGGTCTTAGTAAAATAACATTCGGCATCATCGATAGTTGAAAAATCAGTAACCCTGTTGGGAAATACACATAGTTCCTCAAAGAGAGACCAATCAGCCCTGTCCAGACACCAGCGTGGCAGACAGGCTACAGGAACAGAGCTAGTAGGCTGGACCACTACAGGATAATGGTTACTACCATGTAGATCATCCAAAACCTCCCAAGAAACATCAAGGGCACAGTCAGAGAAGGAGATGGTAAGGTCAATGACAGAATACGTGCCATTCTGAACATGAAAATGGGTCGGCCTTCTATCATTTAGGACAACCAAATCTAAATCCCCAACCAAAGAGGCAAGAAGATCAACCCGGAGATTTGAAAATGAGTCACCCCATAAAGGATGGCGGCCATTGAGGTCACCAAGGAGTAGGAAAGGGGGTGAAAGTTGGCTAATAAGGGTTTCTAGATCAGCACGTATAACAGGTATGGAAGGTGGAAGGTACAGACAACAGATGGTATAGCACCTCCCAACGTGCATCTGTACGGCTAGGACTTGAAAGGGGGACTGAATCTCAAAGGAAATAAAGGGGAAATCAGAACGGCACAAAGTTGCACATCCACCGCTACCACCAGGAGGAGATGCGTGGAAGGCCTCATACCCCCTAATGGAAGGGAACTGTCTGTCCCCCACCATTGTCTCCTGAAGACACACGCATAGTGGGTTCAGAGCAGAGAGTAATAACTGCAATTCTTCTCAATTTGCCAAGGCACCTCTACAGTTCCACTGAAGACAGATTGGTACCGATTGAGCCATAGTGATTAGTATTATATATTATGAACTTATAAACACTAAAGCTATGTAGCAACCTCGTTGGGAAGGGAGTGAAAGCCCTTCTTCCTAGGCGTGGAGCTCTGCCTCACCAACCGAGAAAATAATGAAGATTTAGTGTTTCCATGGGTGGAAGTACCCTTACCCCAAGACACGTCCCACCCATCGCCAGAATGAGTCCGAAGCACAGAGACCTTCTTGGAAGATGCAGGTGCCCTGTCCGCACACCCATGTGAGGGTTCAGCTGGCACCTCGGAGCCAACCGAATCAACCAAAGGTTGGCCGCTGGGTGACAGATCAGAGGGAGCAAGCGACTGAGCTCTTTGAGTATCTAAAGACCCAGGCCCCACCACACCTGAGCAAGAGGCAGGGACGGGAATCCTAGAAGGGCCGTCATGAACACCCACAGTCTTAGTCGCCACCACTGGCTGGGTTGTCGAGCAAAGAGCCCCCTCAGAATCCTCATGCGGTACAGAAGTTTGAGCCTTAGAAGGAGGGGAGTCACCCAAAAACTCCTCACTCCTCACACGTTTGAGGTTGGCAGATGCAATCTCCATCTCTGCACCAGAACTTAAAGCATTAGAAACTGCAGTGCCACACTGTAAAGAAGAGTGAACAACAGTAGCAGAGCAGGCAGATGGTACAGGAGCAGCAGTCGGTACAGGAGTATCAGCCAATACAGGAGTATGAGAGACACTGTTTTTTTTGGATATGTCAGGACAAGGATGCACAGGAAGGACATCGGGAGTTTTGGATGTGTCAAAGCAAGGTGTAGCATCAACACGGGTGATTGTCACAGGAGGAACCAGGATAGGGGAGGCACTCCCAGACGCTGAAAGAACCACCACTTAGGGGACACCCCCAGAGACAGGAGGCACCTCCCTGGAGAAAGCACAGGTGCTTCCAGTCTGCACTCCCTCAGTGGAACCCCCTGGCTGAGAAGACCGGGAAGTAGAACCCCGAGAATTTGATGGGGCATTGTGTGATGGCAGGGGCACCTGCCGGGTAGCTTTATGGCGAGACAACATAGCAGCAAAGGTAACCACAGGGCAAAGGAACTGCTCCCTTACCATGGCCTTTGCCTCAGAAAAGGAAATTTTCTCCTTTCTTCGGACAGAAATAATCTTATATTCATACTTGTATACCTCGCAATGCCTTGAGGAGGCTGCATGTGCTCCTTCACAGTTCAAACATTTAGAGGGTTGAGAACAATCATCCATACTATGAGAAATTGCACCACAATTTCCACAAACCTCAGAAAGGCCAGACGCTTCCCGCCTGCAAGAATGACGAACATGACCAAACTTTTGACAGTAATAGCACCTTTTGGGTCAGGGAACATAAGGTTTAACCTTAAGCTTCCACCATGTAGCGGTGATGACCTCTGGCAAAGTAAGACGATCAAATGTCAAGATAAGAGTGGGCGTCGGGGTTAAAATCCCATCAACTTTCTTCATTATTCTTGGTACTGCTACAACTCCCTGAGGAGCCAGCCCCTCTAAGAGGGAAGAATCAGAATATGAGATCAAGTCACGAGACACAACCCCTCGGGACTGATTTAGGACCAAGTGATGTGAGGCAGATACAGGATAACCAGCGACCATAGTTAGGGACTGGATGCGTGAACTCTCTTCATTCCTGACTTCTAGCAATAGAGAACCATCACCCTGCAGAGAGACCTTGGGGGTAAATCCACATGCTGAAACTAGACCACTGCGAATCTGAAAACAATTCAGGTTCTGGCAGGAAGTACCATTATCCATTTTAAGGACTATTTATTTTGTGTTATTAACAAAAACACCAGGTAACACCTCGATAGGAAGGGCATCCTCATTCGCAGTTTTGGCAGATGACCCTGGGGGCACAGGGTCATCGGCCAGAGTGACCAGGTGATGCCAACTCGTGCGGCTGGTCACTGACCACACGAGTGGTTAAAGGAGTTCGGGATGTATCCATAAATACATGCTTGAGACAAAATGGCACCAGGAGCCAAGGGAAACCACCTACCAGGGAGTGAGGGGACTGAGAGCGGTCTGATGGGAGTGGGGTACCTCGTCCCCAGAGGGTGTCCCTAAAAGGACACCCCGTGATGCGAAAGTTTGCTCCCACCAGTGCAAAGACCCCCGTCCCCAACACCCCCCAGCCCGGACATCCAACCAACCAACTCAGGACAGCACCGAGGCAATCCCTCTGGAAGGCAGCACCGATGACCCATACGGGTAACCTACGTTTCGTGCAGCGCTTAGTCAGACCCCTCACCCACAACCCTACCTGCATGGAAGACCCTGCCGGATGTCGTTACATCCACGGGCAGGCTTGTGGGATCACAGGGGCACGCAAGCCCCCCCACCACGACAAGGTGGCTGCCCAAGGGGGGGTGTCAAAGAAGAAAACTTGGTAAGTTGATGCACTATTTTGTGTACGATTAATTGTTTAGTTTGGATTTCAGATTATGTTTATAAAATTTGTGTACTTTTGTCGGGATGACAAAAGGACTAGGGAGGGGGTAATGTTAAGAAGCAGGGGTGCTAGCAAGGAGATACTGGAATATTCCCTGTGGTTCATGCATTATAAGTTGCCAGAGTTGCCGAGTAGCCTGCTATTATGAGTGAAGGTGTGTTGTAACATAATGCGTTAATCTTTATTTTTTCTCTCTGTAGTGTATCTCGATGATTGTTAAATTATGCAATTGAATTTTGGGTGTCTCAGATTTGGAACTGTTGTCGGTAGGGGCAACCAGAACAATCGAATAGTGAGGAAGGTTATAAATAGTCTGTGAACCTTGTACCCCAACTTTGGGCGATCGGTACCATTCAAGATGACCAATTCTAATAGTCATATTCTGAAAGATAGATATCTGATGATCACATTTTTGCATGCTAGCAAATTGGAATCGGTAGTTTACCTTCTACAAAGCCCATCAAAGGAGATGCCCCTAATGCACAGAATTACGTCAAATAAATCTGAAATTTTTTACCACAGTCGGATGAATTAGCCTAATACATTTGTGAAAGAATATGAAACAAAATATGCAGTTTTATTTTCTTTGTGATACATATTCTGTTGAAAATGAAGACATAAATTTTGTTAAAATTATTGTATTTTGGGAATACACTCACTGTTGGAAAGACTAATGTCTGGAGAATGTTGATGATCAACAGATTTTTCTAGTAATCGTCATCTTCATAATCATCATCATCATAAGCATGATCACATTCATTTTTCTGTCAGCACGTTCATCAGATGGCTGGTTCTCACATGTTAACAGTCTGCAGAGTTCCGAACATTTCAACCCATTAACAGCACAGCTACATTTGGGTGCTGTGCAAGATAGTTACTGTGAGTTTTTCTTTTCCTCTGATAATTTTCACCTCCCAACCATATGCACTGGGTGTTGGTACTTGTGGGTATTGTTCCAGACATCACCAGATACTTGTCTGAAAATTTGTACGAAAAATGTGTTTTTGCAAAGCATTACTGCTTGTCGTAAAAGGTGACTAAAAGGGTTGGCGGAGGGTTAGTGCCCCTCCCCGGAAAACAACTAACTAAAAACAAACAAACAAGAAGCCTCGGACAAGGACTGACCAAACAATGCTGACCAGGACCGGACGAAGGACTTGGTAATGGCAACATGGAATGTAAGAGGAGCGAATGATGAGGTGAAAGAGAGAGAAATTGTCCAGGTTCTTGAGGGTGCGAAAGTGGATGTATGTGGAATAACTGAAACAAAATGGTGAGGAGAAAATGTGAGAGAATGGGAGTATGGATGGGGTATATGTGCAGGAGTAGGTGAGAATGAGAGGGCAAAGGAAGGAGCATGTATAGTTGTGAGTAAAAGACGGAAGAAGAGCATAAGACAGTATGGATCACTTGGGTCAAGGACTGTGTGGGTAAAGTTGAAAGTTGGAATACAAATGTGGGTGATTGTGTGTGTGTATGCGCCAACGCAAGATCGTGCTAGCAGAGTGAGAGAAGAGTTCTGAACAAATGTGGAAGTGCGCATGGAAAAGTTTGGAAGGAATGAGGGAGTGTTTTTGATCAGTGATATTAATAGTAAAGTAGGGAATGTGAAGGTGATTGGAATAGTTGGTGAGTGGGGTGTGCCTGCTGAGATAGATGAGAATGGCAGTGCGTTAATGGACATTTGTGCTGGGAGGGGGTTGGTGATAGCCAATACCCTCTTCAGGCATAAAATGATCCACAGGTATACATGGCAAGTGATGAGAAGGGTGGGTGGTGAACTGAATGAAAGGAAGGCAATGACTGATTATGTGTGTGTGGATGAAAGGATGCGAAGATGTGTAATGGACGCAAGAGCTTATAGAAGTTAGGGGAGTGGACTTTCTGACACCACTACTTGGTGGTGGCCAGAATTAGGATCCAAGTAAGATGGAGAAATAGAAGAAGGGAAAGACGAGACGAAGGAGTAGTTGCAAGGAGAGTGGAAAGGTTACAAGAGGATGAAAAAAAGGCAGAGTATAAGAAAGAAGTGGAGGAACGATTGGGCAAATATGAATTGGAGCAGATGGGGGATGTGGAAGGTGTGTGCAGGATATTTACGGAAGAAATATGTGCAGCATGTGATGTGGTGTGTGGGAGGAAGAGAAGACGGAGGGGGGGTGCAAGGAACAGCGTGGTGGACTGAAGAGGTGAAACAGGCTGTGGCACAAAAGAAGAAAGCATACAATGAATGGATGAGACATAGGGGCATGGAAGAAGTTGAGAGGCGGAAGAGAGAGTTATAAGTAGAAAGAAAGAGAGAGGTGAAAAGATTAGTAAGAGAGAGTAAGAAGAGAGTGGATGAGGAATTTGGAAGGAATTTGAGTGTAAAGTGGAGGGACTGTAAGATAATGTTCTGGAAAGAGGTGAAGAGAGTAAGACAGGGTGGAAGTGAGGTTAGCAGGGGAGTGAAAGATAAAAATGGTAGATTACTAGTGGAGAAGGGAGAAAAAGTGAGCAGATAGAGAAAACACTTTAAGGAATTGTTGAACATGCAGGATGGAAGTAATGCGAGTATAAGTGGCTGGGGAATGGCTGGGAGAAGGGAGGTGAGAAGACAGGAAGAAATCAGTAGGATAGAAGTTGTGGAAGCAATGAAGAAAGTTAAATTGGGGAAAGCCCTAGGAATTGATGGAGTGTGTGGTGAAATGCTGAAGCATGGGGGAGAGATAGTAGTAGAATGGATGTGGAAGATGTGCAAATTGGCCTGGGACGAAGGTAGAGTCCTGGAGGATTGGAAGTCAGGTATAATTATTCCCTTGTACAAAGGAAAAGGGGAAAAAGAAGTGTGTGGTAATCATAGGGGCATTTGTCTTCTTAGTATAATAGGAAAAGTATATGGAAAGATACTTATTGACAGAGTTAGAGAAAGAACAGAGGAATTAGTTGGAGAAAAACAGGGAGGCTTTAGGAAGGGAAGAGGTTGTGTAGATCAGATATTCATTCTTAGATCTTTAGCGGAAAAGTTTCTAGAGAAGGGAAAGAAGTTGTATGCGGCTTTCATGGATCTGGAAAAAGCATATGACAGAGTAGATAGACAAGGATTGTGGAAAGTATTAAGAATATATGGAGTAGATGGGAAGTTATTGAATGCTGTGAAGAGTATGTATGATGGTGCTAAGGCTGCAGTGCATGTGGATGGTGAACTAAGTGAATTTTTCTCTTTGAAGGTTGGGTTGAAACAGGGATGTGTCATGTCTACATGGTTGTTCAATCTGAACATGGATCGGGTAATAAAAAAGGTACAAGGTAAGGTAGCGGATGTTGGAGTGGCCCTGGTGAGAGAGGATAGTGTTTGGAAACTCCCTGTACTGTTGTTTGCAGATGATACTGTGCTGTTGAGTGAAGACGAAGGGGAGCTGTAAGGCTTGGTGGATGAGTTTGGGAGAGTCTGTAAGAAACGGATTCTAAAGGTGAATGTAGGGAAGAGTAAAGTGATGGTCTTTGAGAGAGGTGAAGTCAGTGAATGTACAGCGAGGTTGGATGGTGAGGAATTGGAAAATGTGAGTACGTTTAAGTACTTGGGTAGTGTGATGAGTAAGGATGGAGGTTTGGAGGGTGAAGTGTTTGAAAGGGTACAGCAGGGAAGAAAGGCTCCTGGTTCTTTTGAAAGCAGTGATAAGAAACAGGGAAGTGAGCATGGAAGTGAAAAAGTTACTACATGACAGTATTGTGATACCAACTCTAACGTTTGGAAGTGGAGCTTGGACATTGCTGGAAGGACACAAGTCAAGAGTGAGAGCAGTGGAAATGAGTTATTTAAGAGGAGCCTGTGGAGTCACATGGAGAGACAGGCTGACGAATGAGGATTTAAAGGAGCATTGTGGTGTTGATGTGGATGTGATAGGAAGCGTTATGAGGAACACACTGAGGTGGTTTGGCCATGTGGAGAGGATGGAGGGTGAAAGACTGACGAAGAGAGTGTATGTGAATGAGGTGGAGGGGGGAAGAGGGAGGGGGAGGCCGAGGATGTGATGGAGGGATGGGATGGAGAGGTATAAGAGAGAGGGGTGTGTGAGTTGTGAGCAGGGCAGTGAAATGGGGGGACAGGGCGACGTGGAGACGATTTGTTTGTGGCCCCCCAAACGGGATTGAGGCATCTGGCAATAGATAGATAGAGATTACTGCAGGATGGTAGATGGTGTTGCTCATTATTTCTTTTTTGGATGCAAACATCCCATAGCTCAGTTCATTAACTATTTTCCATAGCAGTTTTTGATATTGCCTACAGATGAACGATTCTAGCCTGTCTTTAAGAGACTGGGATACTGTCCATTCTTTCCCAAGATCACAGAACATTTTCTGTAGCTGAATGTCATCTTTCGGCATTTTAACCCGTCACGTCCCGAGGTTTTCCGCACCTATGACATCCCCCAGTCCCGAGCCTTTTTGGAAAAATTTTTTTTTGCTAAAACTTCCGCTTAGGTCGAGAAACGAAGGAAAATCATAAAGAAAGTGGTTCCTGCGGTCTATAAGTGGTCCGTACAGGTGCGGTTCCCCCCGGCAGGTATCGTATTCTGTAATGGGCTGGATATGCGTTTACGTTTTCTGTGGTAAGGAATAATGGTAGAAACAACACACAACTCCTCTACATTTATTGAATTTGAACTAATAAACAATAACAGTAACAATATAATGGATTTCAGACACATATATATGAAAAATAAGCATTGTACCATCGCACGAGCATAGCGAGTTTGGTCCGAGTCGTAACATGCTATATGCTAAGTTTCTGGTATGAGTCAACCTATCATTTTTTCTACTTGTATACTTCTGTTTCAATGACAATTTACCAATTATAACTGTTTGTAAGTGTTTTCAGATGTTTTCATTCATTATGATGACATGCAGCATAAGTATAGCGCACATCAGCTTAGTAAGCGCACTCGCTATGACTCGTATTTCAACATACCAAATTGTTTTATCACTTTCCAATTATTTTCCCCTTTACATAGAACCTTTCCTCCACCACTGTAAAGGTTTTCAATTATTTTCATTCATTACGAGGGCATTTAGCGATATGCTAGCGCATATTCACGTAGCAACCACGATCTCAAACACTCGTGTTTCATCATCTACTTTATTTATTCACTCCAATTATAATTTCCCACTTACATTACACACGTTTACACCCCTAGAATGCACTGTACATACTTACTGCCATTATTTATTCAAGTGAGCGTGAGAATATCGCCTGAAAATACCCTCGCAGGGAATGTTTCGACATACATAATACTCACACACTTATATGCTAATTCACTCACACACTTATATACTAATTATTCACTTTATCACTTGCTGACTTTTATTTTGACTACTACGTGCCTTATTCATTCAACTGAACGTCAGGAATTCTTATCTTTATACACACGCTATGAATATTTGACTTAGAATATATATCATCACATACAATAATTTGAACTTATATTATACCCGTAAGAATGTCACATAATAATAATTATATAATTACGGGCCGTATTTATTGCACTGAGCGACAGAATATCGCATCATACAACCCTCTCTATGTAAGTTTCAACTTAGGGCAGATTTATATACTTACACACAATGTTTTCACTTATGTTCTACCCGTGGGCACTTTATACTAATATTTGGAGATCCACATGACTGATAATTTCACTGAGTGTCTGTCTGTCGCATTTCCCTCATAATTTCAGCGTCCTTTCGCATTCACACCATGCTAAAATTGCATCAACGTGTGATATTCACTAAAACATGGGTGAATACAGAGACCCACGTCACACTGCATGCACTCATAGCGGGTGTCCTTCCTCTGTGTCGTGAGTCTCACCTGGGAATTACTGCACACGTGACACCTGCGCTGGGGCCTAGGTCTGTTGGGCTGGGGAGGGATAGGAGTGGGGAAATGGCGGCCGGATATTCTCTGGGGAGTTTGGGCAATAGGGGCAGTGCGGGTGCGATGTTGGGGCCTTTCAACAGCATACTTTGCAAAGATTTCTCTTGCGAGCTCCCTCACAAACCCTTCAAATGTTTCCTGAACTCCTGTGGTCATGGCGTGAAGGTGGTGGCAATTCAGAGCAGTGATATCTAGCGAGTGAAAGAACAGTTTTTTATACCACTTCATCGTGGTCCTGGCACACTCTACCGTCGATATCATGGAGTCTGACTGGTCCACGAGGCGCATGTTTATATTGTAATCCATGACACACTCAGGTTTCCAAACACGACTCCTGCTCTCGCTACGGTAATCTACTGAATCAGTACGGTGCATCAAGGGGCGGTGAACCGTGGACAAGAGGCTTACTTCTCTGTTGTGGTTCCACATTGTTGCAAGGATGTTGTTGGCTTTGAAGAAGACAACCTCACTCCTTGCAAGTTTCCGCCCTACCTTGGCCATGTGACGCCGGTTCACCTTTACGGTTCCACAGACTCCCGTTTCATGTGTGTGAAGATAACGAGCAAGAAGAGGGCTAGTGTACCAGTTGTCGAGGTAGAGAACGTGACCGCGATGAAAGTAGTCTTGTATCATCGTCTTTACCACTGCTCCCGACAGTCCAATACTTCGATCTTCGATTATGTCTGTCTGTGCACCAGTGTACAAGACTGTGTCTTGCACGTATCCAGTCCTACAGTCACACATAACAAAGATCTTGAACCCAAAACGGTGCCTTTTGCTGGGTATATACTGTCTGAATGAAATATTGCCTCTCCACAACACGAGACTCTCGTCTATGACGAGATCTCTATAGGGATAGAATGAGGAACGAAAGGTTTGCCTGAGGTGATCAAAGACCAACCGAATTCGCCTCATTTTGTCAGTGTTGTTTGCATTTGCAGGGTCATGAGCATCATAAAAATGGAGGCGACTTAGAATTTGTTGAAACGTTACGGCTCATCACTTGACCAAATATGGGGGTAAACATAACAGGGTCCCTAGTCCAGTAAGCAGGAATTCTATTCTTTCTTATAATACCCATCAAAAGGACCAGGGCAAAAAATAAAAACATTTCTGGAAGGGAGACAGGGTAATCATAGATCATAGAATGCCTACTCCTGGTTCCCAATCTTTCACTTTCTAGGCGCTGGGCGCTTGCAAACAGGTTTGTTTGATAAACGATCTGCTCCACGAATGCCTCACTGAAAAACAGGTGGAAAAAATCCAACCTGGTGGAATTACTGTGAATACCTGGTGCAATGCAGCCAGATCGCCCTTGCTCAGTGAAGGGGTGAATGAGGGGAGAAAAATCACTCCCATCCTCCCAATCCCACGACACAAATCCCTCGTCCCCATCAGCCCCATCACCGCCGAGGAGATCCTGGTTGGGGAGGTGGGGGAGAAGGAGTACGGAGGGCTTCCCCACTGTCACTCCTCTTCCCTCTGCCTTTACCCTTTCCCTTTCCCTTACCCTTACGGCCTTGAGGAACATTAGGGGGCTGTGGGGATGAAATAGTAGAATATTGGGGAGCAGAAGACGTGCTGGGGAGTGGTTCCTCCCCACCTTCCCCCTCCATTACCACACCACGTGCTCTCTCACGCAACCTATCTCGACCAAGTGTTAGGGGATATTGGGGAGCATAAGACGTGCTTTGGAGTGGTTCCTCCCCACCTTCCCCCTCCCTCACAACCCCACGTGATAAGGAACGCACCCGCACTGGCCCACGTGATACACTCTGCCGCCTCACACTACGTAGGGAGAGCAATGACTCACTCACGTCACTCTCACTTTCCCTAATCCCAGGACTTTCCATTTCACTCCCCACTCCCTCCACTTGACTTCCTAGCTCCCCAAACAGAATGCTAGGCCCATACCTGCTCATACGATGTAGTGTGCGCTCTGGGCCACAATGTGTAATGACCTCCCGTCCATACCACGTGGCAGCACGTCCCACGGCTCTGTCCTCGTCCTCGACCTCGAATTCTCCTTCCAAATCACGCTGGGGATAGGGATAGGATATACCACGTGCCTTCTTTGTCTCCTGCCCCTCTCTAGCAGCACGGTAAGTCACGTACTGCCGCTTCCTGGGTGACGGAACTTCCTTGTCACTGATGGTGGTTTCTTCCTCCTCTGGCTGCACATAATCTTTGTCCATCTCCTCGTCATCCAGTGGGGAATCACTGTCGCTGGTAAAGGTGTCCAGGACGACTTGAATCTCGCTGTCTGAGAGACCTCTCTTAGCCATGTCTGAGCAGGACCGTGGCTACCAGGTGAGTGGACGAGTGGCGGGCTAGCGCGGGTCGCGCGGGGTCGCCGAGTGTCCCCGCCTGGTGGCAGGTAGGGGAAGGTCAGGCGAGGGTACGTACTGCAAATCAAGCGCGAAATTTGAAAATTGTCGAAATTATGCACATTGCAATTGCACGACGTACTGGTACGTCGCCGGGACTGGCAAATGCAAATCGTTGCAACGTACCCATACGTCGACGGGACAGGGCGGGTTAAAGGCGCTCAGCTTCTCACCTCCAGCAAATATGGTGACTGGGTCACATGCAGTAAAATTGTGCATTTCAATAATTTCCTCACAAACTGTTTCACCTAGAATCCTAGCGATTTTCTGTACCTCTGTGTATTTCAATCTAGCCTGGGTTCCATTTTTCCAATAAAGTGAAGGAGGAATGTTTTTATCGAAGGTTAGTAGCAAAAGGAACACATCTGTATAATCTGAAACGATGATAATTGTCTTGAAACCACAGGTCGCTGCATGAGCTGAGTGTAAAAGGATACGTGTGTCAGCCTCTTCTTGGGTTGTCTTTAGCTCTGCCACAGTGTCACAACTTTGGACGTTTATCCGATGACAGATATCATTGCATGTGACAAATAAAATTTTGCCATTTACTTTGTTGACATGTCTCTCCTGCTTCCATTCAAAAGCATGGAACTGAAAGAGAGAAGTGTTGCTGCTTGTGGCGTAAGAATTTTTCTCCACTGTACAACAAGCTGTTTGGATTGAATGTTTTTGAATTCTGTGCTACTGGATGTAGATTAGCGTAACTGTCTCTCAGCATTTTTGATAGAGTTTTCATTATAAACACCAAAGACAACATCTAATCTGTCACTGTTTGATGCTTCATGAAGGGCCTTTGACAAAACCAAAGATGCAATGTCTCCAATGATTTACTTCTCTCCTTTTATCTTGTAAACAACAGCCATTCCATCTGCTATGCATGCAGATGATGGAGGAATCTCTTCTTGTTCAGATACATATTTTGTAACTCCTTGGAAAGTACAGACTTGGCCGTTTTCCTCGGCAGGCCATCAGCTGTAGTAGGCGACCATGGCAAGGGACCTAGTGTGAATTTTAAAATCTCCTTCATGTCAAGTTCCTGTATCTGTGCCATCATTAGCATATTGCCAAAGAGTCAAGTGGTTGCTCTCAGAATGTCTGCCATTGGTTTTCAGTCTCTTGGTTTTTCAGGTTTCACTGAAAGTCTTAACCTTCATTCTGGGAAGATCATGGAATTTGATCAATGGAGGACTGGTCTCCAGTCTTATCACTTTGAAGTTCACGTAAGCATTTTCACCACGATTATGTGCTTCTTTTAGATCTGCTGCAACATTATCTGGAGCTACAGTGGCACTTACAATGTTGACATGCTCGCTTGATTCTTTGAAAGTAATCACCAAGTCACCAACGACACTAGTCACTGAACAAACAGCAGTTTCATCTTTCCGCATTCGTGGCTTGTGCAGACCAGCATGCTGCATGTCTGGTTTGTTTAGCTGACCTATCTCATGCAGCATCCCGACGTAAGTACTTCTGTACTCTGCAGTAAGGTAGTAGTATCTGAAGCACCAGCATTCAAACTAAAGTGAAAAGTTCCGTTCCATCTGCATTTTTGGTGTCTTTCTTGACTGTTCTTCTGTTGCCTGGCATCAGGGATGCAACCAAATATACTGAAGTCTCCTATCTGAACAGTAAACCAGCTTTCTTTGAAACTGTCATAGACATCTGGATTTGTGTCAGACAAGTTAGACATTTCAGCAAAATACACACTAAGATACCGTGCATAGTTGACTTTGTCATGCGCAAAGCACCATGGAATCATTGAACGGATGCATGCCATGTGGAGCTTCCAATTTCCCTCCCTAGTAGGCCGTAGCAGACCAAGCAATACAGTGACAATGTCAATGTAGCTCATCCAGAATTCTGACAAGCGCCAATGTCATGTTGAAGAAAATCTATGCATGATGCAAAGTAATGACGCAAACCATCAAGTTTCGCATTTGACATCGTCTGTTCATACATCTCTGAGCAAAGATTTTCATGAAGGTCATGAATAATTTATAGTCCCTCTTCAATGTGTGGTGTATGATTTTGTTCCATCCATGGGACGAATTCCTTGAAGACAATGTGGAGTAAGGTTTCATATATACTTTGTGGGTTCTCGCTGTTCTCTTGTACTGGCGGCCTTCCAGGACACCAGCAACTGATCCTTCCGCAACAATAGCAGCTTCTATTATAATGTCTTTCAACCTGTCATCTTAAAACCGTTTTCCAACAATGGAAAGTAGATTGCACATAGAATGGAATGCTCCTATCTGCAAGATTGCATTCTTGAATCTGTCAGCATGTTTCCACACAATCTCTACAGCCTTAGGATAGATTGCCTGATCAAACACAACTACTATATTGGAAAGGTTGAGGGTGTTCTTGATCTACACTGAGTGCTTTAATATTCCATGTAAGGTTTCCATATCAGTTGCTGGGGCATTTGTAGTTGGGAGATATCCTGTGTTAGCATTTGTCACTGTCAGGTCTCTTCTCATGACAATATTGACACTTGTCTTTCCCATCACTTGTTCATTGTCTCCTTCGACCTGTTTTGTAAGCATTCATACAAGATTCTTCTTGTGTGCCTCAGCAGTCACATTAGTTCTATCACAGTCGACACTTTTGAGGTTAGGAGGACTGACTTGTTTCCCTGGTACATAGACAGTCAAGGGGTCCTTCTGTTCCTGTTTTTTTGAATAGCTGGAAGAGGAGGCTTCTATGGCTTTGATACAAGTATCTGTGGCTGAACAGTTATATCTAACTCTGTGAGACGATCCCTCTCCTGTCAGGGTCTCCTCTTGTTGATCAATGTTTTCTCATGCAAGAGTTGTAAATACATGATCTTTTATATTTTCTCGCAGGATAAAGTTATCTGTAGTACCAGTGAGCTTTAGCAGGCACAGGGCAGTTTAATTTACTACTGTAGTTGTATATGACACTCCATGACCAAGCCTGTTCAAAATCCGGATAAGCTTAACATTGCCGGTCAGTGCCTTTACAGCAGATGGCAGAAGAACATATGTAGGTGGAACTTGAGATCCCCCACTCACTGCATATATAAGATCCTGAGCAAGTGAGTCTACTAGCAGTGAACTTAGTTTTCAGGATTGTTTGGAAGGCACATCTCCACTGATCAGCGCAAAAAAGAACTTTCCTACATTTTCTGGGATTTTCACACTACTAGTTAGGGCTGAGGGTAGAAATGGTCATTGTCTATTTTCATCCTGGTCTTTTATAACAGATCTTAGGTGTCACGCTGCTCACTCCGATGTCTGCTGAACATTAGAGTACAGTTTTCCCAAAGTATTTTCAGCTTGCTCTTCAGCTGCTGATTTTCACGAGACAGGTCATAGGCAGTTAAGCTGTATAGAAATACCAAGAGCTTTCCCATTTCATCGGCAAATATATGAAGCATGTCTCCTAGATCAGCTTTAAGTTTCCTTTGAAAGTGTGTCATAGTGGACTCTCGTATTTCCACTCCAAGGGACAGCATGCGGTCTTGTAACACACTTGTAAGCTCTGCTAGTTTCATAACTGTAGGTGGTTTAACCCGCCCCATCCCGGCCGATTTTCCACCACTGACCCCCCCCCCCCCCAATCCCGACCAATTTTGGAAAAAAAATTTTTTGGTTCAAACCTCCACATTTGATGAGAAACATCGAAAATTCATAGAGAAATAGCTCACCTGAGGTTTAAAATACACTATACAGGTAGCAGTACCCCTTACCTTACTGTGTTTTCTATCAGGGTGGCTCCTAAGAAAACGAGTTCTATGGGAGGGTAACTATTCCACGCAACTCATAAACGGTATTTATTTATTTATTTGGTACGAATTTATATGTAGTACGAGAGTATATTGGAAAACACACTGTAATATAGGCAATATAAGCATTGTTTAACTCATCAGACACATCAACATACCTGATCTTTTTTGGCAACATTATCTGATCAACATTTCTGACTGTTTCTTCCTCTAATGGTACATAAACTTTGTCCTTCACATTGTCATCGATTGGGGATTCACTCTGGCCTTGAATTTCTTACCGCGGCACGACATGTCTTTACTGGCCAGGTCACTGGTAACAGGTGAATTGCCGAGACAATGGCATGCGGGGGGAGGGGAGGTCATGCAGGGTAAGGCATTGACCCTGCCTGGCATCTTGTAGAGGAAGGTGTCCCATGTATATGTACCAATAATCACTCGCAAAAATTGAAAATTGTGCAAATTAGAGACCTTGCCATTGCTCCGTGTTTATATTTGTCAATGGGAGTCAGTGACAAAACGTGTGGACGTAAATATATGTCAACGGGAGTCGGTGGGTTAAACACTTCACATCGGATATACTGCAACAAGTGGTCATAGGCATCCTCTTCAGCCTCCTTGTACTTGTAATCAGAGTCCTCAGGATCTTATAGAGTGCATGTGTCAGTACCGTCTTCTATGCCATTTAAGTTGGTATAAAGTCTGCAGCAGGACTTATGATACTATGTCTGCTGCTGCAACAAGCTCTCTTGAGTCAAGAGCTAGAATTCTGGTGTCATTACAGTTTGTGCCACTTCTGGTATCTTGAGTCTGCTTGTAATTCAACACATTTTATCAGAGGCTCTCTGGTTCTTGGCCCTTTTATGTATTGTGTTGCCTTTGCCGGTGGGCAAAATATACAAGTTTTATCTAAAACTCTTGAGGCTGAGGCCTGCTTCCTTGCGGGACATCCCTTCACCTGTAAAAGGGAGCCGTCATCTTTGCCTTCAGGTTCATCCAAAGCACGCTTCATAGTGAACATCTGGCGACATTTTCTATGCTTATACTTCTGGCACATCTCCCTCTCCTACTGTTGCAGAAATGTCCAGTAGCGGTATGTGCTGTCTTATTCTGGCAGCTCTAAGAAGAGTGTCCCAAGAAACATAGTCTCTTAATGATAAGAGATCACTGTGTGGAACATCGTTGCCAGAATGGATTATGCATGCCTTCTCTGTATGCTGAACCATTTCAGGGTGCAGAGTAACGTTCACTCATGCACCTGATAAGACACAAGATAATTAAAGAAATGAGACATTAATGAAATTAGCATATGCTGCGGTATGCACAGGTAAGCCAAGTAAATATGTCACAAAATTTGTTGATTCATATCACATTCCTGGGAAGTATATTTATTTAAGGCTTCTGAGAATGCTAGACGCTACGTGGCAGTATATTGTAGGGGGTCAAAGTTGGCGCTGTTTTCCATGACAACTGTCAGTTGGATTCTACTGATACTTGAGTCTTATCTAATATACATTCCTTGATGTTAAAATGTTTGACGTTTCGTAAACGGAATGACTGTGACAAAGAGAATGCATTTAGAGACCACCAACCTTTGGTGATGTCAGGCTCATTTATTATTCAGTGGATTTTGATAAAATTTTGCATTGTGTCTCCTATAACCAACACTCCACTCAACAAAACATGAATTACAAACAACACAATGATCATTAAAAGTGAGTTAAACCCACATGTGCACACCCACCCATCAACTCTATTTTCCGAATCTTCAGAAAACAGATTTTCGACACAAATTTGCAGCTGTCTAACCAGTGTAAGCTACCTGTTTGGGATTGCTATCATGCACATTCTCAATGCCTATGGGTAGATCTTTGAAATGAAACAAATAAACCTTGTTCACCTTTCGTGGTACTGACCACACCAGGTACCTCACAGTTTCTATAGGATGGGGGAAAGAATAGAGGAGGTTCAGTCAGTTTTACTTGTGGCCTTGTGAAGTTAGTGCAGCTCTGGAGTTGTGAAGCGGACAATGTAATTACGTGGCAAATAAAGACAACGAAATTGAGAGGCAAGTGTTATTACGACGCCTGAGTTGATCTTGTGTACATTGAAAGGCTGACCTTATGAGAATTATCCACTGGGCAATGTCCTTCCCATACTGAACTACTGCTGTTGGAGCCTGTAGCAGTGTGGGACGAGGACTTAAAAATCTAAATATGTGAAAAAAATCACTTCCCTAAATATTAGAAAAAAATCCAAAAATAACAATATATGAAAAAAGTCCAAATCTGTGAAAAAATAACTTCAGTTTAAATGTATGAAAATTAAAATTTAAGTATGTGAATGATAAAAAAAATTAAATATATGAAAAATCACTTCAGATTTAAATCAACAAAAAATCACATATCTAAATATGTTAATGACCATAATATATAAATCTATGGAAAAATAGCTACACATCTAACTATAAAAAAACCTGTCATAAGATCACCAATAACCCTAGCTCGGTTACGGTTTCAGTTTGGACCCACGTTAATAAAGTATTTTTTATTGAAGATTCCCTCACTTATAATTCTCCAAAGTTACGTCCTTTCCTCCTGGCACCCTGATTTCCGTTTCAGGTACCATTTTTGCTCTACGTGCTAAGTTTGATTTTCCCAGGATGATTACACGTCCAGTTTTTTTTCTCAGGCAAAACTTCACCTATACTTACCTAACTAACAAACTAACATAACTTGGTACCCAGGAAACAAAGCTATCCTAACCTAGACTTTCCTGCGTAAGGAATAGAGCAAAAATGGGACAGAGAAGGGAAAACATTCTCCTGGAATACCAAGGCCTGTATTCTCGTAGGATAAGAAAGCTCCTTAACCCCTTTTCCTCAACGACTTATTTTGCTTTTTACACCTTACTGTCCTTGTTTGTGTTATATAATTACTTATAACATCACCATACTCTTCATAAATAACTTACAAAGGATTTTGACTACCCATATTAAAAAATAGATCGCTATGGAGGAAATGTTAGGGAGCTTCCTTAACCGACGAGAATACGGACCCGTGTGTATTTCTGCATCCCTCTATAAAGTGTCATAATACTCACAGAACTCTTTATGAGCAGGTCAGTGCGATTTCTACGTTGGGCAGAGCACCTACTTTCCACTACCACTGACGATAATAGCTCAGAAAAACAGTCCTGTTTCTCCTGCTGTGGATAGGGGGTAAGTATGCTGAAGAGAATGATCAAAACAAAATGAAAAACACTCATTACGCCCAGATATCCGTGGGCAAATAGCCTTCACTAACAGTAATTCAGTGACTTCCGTTTTTAAAGTGAAAAATTTATGTGAGTAGTGACACTTAATTTAGGGGTCTGAAGACTGGAAACTTGGAGGACTAAGGAGAATTATGATTAATGCAAGTAGCTAGTAGTAGTAGTAGCTTAATAGAGGTAATAATAGTAACAGTGGTGGTGGTAGTAATAGTAGCAGTAGTAACAGTGGTGGTGGTAGTAATAGTAGCAGTAGTTACAATGCTGGTGGTAGCAATAGTAGCAATGGTGAAGATAGCAAATGCAGAGTACTAAGAAGAAGAATTATGGTTAATGGAAGTAATTAGTAGTAGTAGGAGAGGTAATATTAGTAAAAGTGGTGGTGGTAGTAACAGTAGTAGTAGTAGCACTGTTGGTGATAGCAATAATAGTAGTAGTAGTAGTAGTAGTAGTAGTAGCTATATTGGTGGTGGCAGTAGTAGTGGTAGTAATATTGGTGGTGGTGGTAGCAGTAATAGTAGTAATATTGGTGGTGATGGTAGTAGTAATAGTAGTAGTTGCAGCAGTAGTAGCGTATTCATCAAGATGATGTACGCGACCTCACTGCGAAAATGCTACATCAAAAGTGCCAAGATGTCACCACAGAGCCAGCTCTGCTGCCTCTACACGGTGAGCACTTCATACACAGAACAGCAAACACATCAAATGATGCAAGAGTGGATGTCAGTCCTCGAAGTTTCTGGAAACTTGGGCAAAGGGGTTTCTTCGATTTTGGGATATTTGATCCTCTGGCAGCATGTCTCTGCGAAGTGTCTCGAGGTTGCACACAAGAGGAGTGAACAGGAAACAAACTATCAAAAAAGGATCCAGCATGTGGATCACGGTCGATTCACTGCCCTTGTTTTCACAGCATCAGGTGGGATGGGTCCACAGGCGGTGAGATTCTCCTCGAAACTGGCTCAGGTTCTTTCTGAGAAGAAGCATCAACCTCAGAGTTCAGTTATGACCTGGATTAGATGTCGACTGTCATTCTCCCTCATGAAGTATGCACTCCTATGATGTCAGGACTCAATATTATAATAATACAACTCATAGCATGATGGATAGATAGATAGTAGATAGGAGCACCAGCCAAGGTGTGGGAATTGGAAATGTGTCAGCGAGAGTTGACCAAAGGAGATGTGTCTGCATTTCTGTAAGGCATGCCAGAGGACACCGGAAGCACTACATACACACAGACACACGCAAGCTTCTAGAAATCCTACCTACGGGTTATACACGTGACACGAGTCCTCCTAGATAAGAATGCAGGGATTATAGAGTCAGAAAGGGGCTGGCGATCGTAGCGAAAGGTTGGAGAGAGAGAGAGAGAGAGAGAGAGAGAGAGAGAGAAGGGGTCTAGCCAGACAAATCTGAGAGGTAACAGCGGGACTCTATCCTTCTCTCGTGTGTGAGACTTTAGTTAATCTTTTCAAAACAAATAAAATTATACATAGTCCCATACTCATCTTTACCTCTCCTGTCATTGCATGACAATGGGAATTAAGATTCTCTACTTACAAACCTACTCACGTATATTTACCGCTCGTCCGCGAGTATAATACGTGCATAACTGATCTACCAAACACAGTACAAGAAGCTACGAAGTTTCTGTAAGATATATCCTCGACAGATAGTAGACAGGAGCACCAGCCAAGGTGTTGGAATGGGAAATGTGTCAGCGAGAGTTGACCAAAGGAAATGTATATATCTGCATTTCTGTAAGGAATGTCAGAGGGCACCGGAATTGCTACATACACATAGACACACGCAAGCTTCTAGAAACCCTACCTACGGGTTATACACGTGACACGAGCCCTCCCAGATAAGAATGCAGGGATTACAGAGTCAGAAAGGGGCTAGCCACAGAATCGAAAGGTTGTGGAGAGAGGAAATAAGAAGATGGGTCCAACGAGACTTACCTAGTAAATTACGTTCCTGTGTAATACATGCACTGCTCAACTTAAACTTTTCTTTGAAGATAACAAATCAAGTTCAACTCCCTGTATCCATCTTTAACTTCTCCTACCTTCGACTACACAATAACTAAAACTAAATCTCAAGATTAACATATTACAAGCTCAAGATTCACATATATAGTTTGAGATAGCAGAAGTACGAACCTCGTCTTCAAATCTACAGTGAATTCCTACAAAATACAAGCTACAAGTTACAAGCTACGAGACATCTCTACGATAAAACTACAAGTAACAAGTCTACGAGACATCTCTATGATCTTCTACATGCACCTACAAGTAGCGGCAACGAGCAAATCACAATAAGAAAAGACCGAGAATACATCGAGAAGAAACACAAAACAAGCAAACGAAAAGCAAGTACACAGCAACATCCCCTGAACCCCACCACTCTCTCCAACCGCCCCCCAGCCTCCACCGCTGATGCAGGAGTGCAAGAAGGTCAAGACGACGAGGAAAATACCAAGCCCATATTCACAACTCATCTAACTCACCTTTCCTCACTCAGGTTACTCATCGCCACTCATTTACTCACCACAGCTACCAGAGTGTGGGAAGTTGACGTCACCATGTGTGTTTGCTGAACCAATGCCAAGTCAATCATCGTGTGTTTGACACCACGCATCTCTCACCCATTGCTCGTTACTCATTCTTATTCACACATTCCTACTCATACTCATTTATTTCCAACTGCTATTGATTGGAAGTTGGACGTTGAATGGTGAGGTTTTCAATCACTGAGATTAATTCGCACTGCAATAAACACTGAGATCACCAAGCCATGGCAATTCCTTAGTAATATCGTCCATCAACACAGCCCTAGAATTATCAAGAGGGAGATCTTATATCAGCTCTGCATTAACCTTCCGAGAGTGACACCTCTATCAACACGCCTCTCCGAGTGACATCATCTGTATCAAGTGGGTGTAATTATACTTTGCTCATTTCTTCTCAATGCTTTAAATTAGGTACAATCACCCCTTTACTTATTTTTATATATACATTTATACACTTGTTATCTTTCATTTATTACAACTCATTCACTCATCTATTCCGTTAGGACATAAATAAAAGACGTATTTCATAACACTATACCCTAGCAACATGAGTTCATTTTAGCTGAGTGATATGACCAGGATATTTTCGCCTCCACCCGTGTTAATAACAGATGATACACAGCGGTCACTTCAGATCAACAATTTGGAGAACAACAGGACAACACAACCACACAAACTAAAGACAAAGAGACAAATACATAATTTCTAGATGATAATGATGATTCTTGGGAAACTCCCTCTGATGTAGCAAGTGAGAACTTTGTCTATGACTTGCCTGTCTATGAAAATTTACTTAACAGAGTTCATCGCTCAGGTAAAATCTATTCCACTATTCCCTCACACAACGATAAACAAGTCCAAGCTAACCTACCAAAGCAGCCATCCAAAATGAACACCGCAGGCAATGCCACAAATCAAACATCGCCACCTCATGTTTACATTTATCATGAGGATACAAGCGCCCCAAAATTCTCAGGCACAGAAAAAGATCGCATTCATGTGATTTCATTGATCAATCAGTGTGAACAGATCTTCGTAAAAAGACGCATAACGGATGAATAAGAAAAAAATGCATTATTTTCCTCATGGATTAAACAGGAAAGATGCCCAGCAGGTGATTTGGTTAAGTCAGATAAGCTTCTTAAGGCTAAGACATACGATGAGTTTAAAATAGAATTCTTAAAGAAATTTTCTGGAAGTATCAACTTTTTGCCAGGCATAATCCCAGAATTACGTAAGATTGTGGATCTTGTAAGGGAGCACACTACAAATCATGTGCTCAGTGAAATAATAGCAGATGTCTCTGCCGTTAAAAGAACATTATTAGCTACTTTAGAAAACTCAAACTGGATAACACGAGATGGAAAGATGTCACCAGACCTTGCCGTAGACATCCTTGGTTATGTAGCTGCCTTGTGTAAATTACCTGACAGGACACTCAAAATAGCCAAGACGATCCCGTACACCCCAGTTATGTGCTTACTAGACTTAATGAACGAGGTAGAGATGAATTGTAGCAAAGCAGGGGTGACCGAAACACAATCACATTCTAGTAGAATGAGAGTGCCTGAGACAGTATCAGCTGTGAAAACAGCTACAAGTACCCAAAACTGAGATAAAAATCGATCGCGACCCGAAAACTGACAGAAGGAACAACTTAATGCGTCGAGGCAGCGTTCTCAAACTCCAGGCCACATGCAGTCACATAAGTTTCCGCACAGTCCGAGCAGATCTCACGCCACAGACACCACTAAATATGGAAGTCATCTCACAGATCACAGTCGGGAGATATGTCCATTCTATGTTATCACTGTGCTAACCCAGGACACACAAAGAATGACTGCTTTATCAAAGCAAGAAGATAAACAAAAGACACAAGGATATGATCCATACTGTAGACATCATCGGTCCCAAGGGCACTGGATCAGCAATTGTAAGACAGTAGAGAAAATAGTTTCCATTTTCAAATCGGGGGAAGGCCAAGTCACAACAAAAAATGATCAATCGTAAAGAAAAGCAAGTCTAAAATTTACAGAGGAGGCATGTTGGGAAGTGAGTGTATCTTGATACCAGCTGTATGTGAGGATCAAAACTTTTCCTTATTTTTAGACACAGGCTCTCCAGTGAACTTAATAACACAAGAAGAAATAGACAGAATTTTTAGAAATAAGATGAAAGTAACTTTCCTTGAAGAAACTGATTTAGACTTATATACAGTAGATGGCAAACAAATTGAAGTAAAAGGTATGATACGGTTAAACATCACAGACTACAAGACCAATTTCTGCATTTTTGTATATTGTTGAAAACTTAGCAATAAAAGCTGATATGTTGCTGGGCTTTAGATGCATAAGAACAGAGCAAATAACTTTACTTCCAGATATAAATGGAATAGACTTTGATAATGAATTCATAGAAGAAATACCATCAGAGTCCTCACGGATTAGTAAAACAGAACCAAAAAGAATTAGTAATATTAAAAGCTTAAACAAACATACACAAATAGATGGAGTGTATCGATGCACTTACCCTCCCCCCCCCAGCCTCCAGGACTAGAGACCGTGGTAACTGTACTGACATCACTTTTTCCCGCCCATCTCACCAATGACTTAGTTATTGCTCCTAACTCCTACATAAGGGTAACCGTAAAGAGCAAACTAAAGAATAGTACTGTTCTTATCTTGGAAGCATTATGTAAAGTAAAAGGATTGTCAGTAGAAAACGCATTATGTCAGATGAATAACGATGGACAGACTCAGATATTCCTAATTAATCACATGAATGGGGAAATGCAGTTGAAAAAGGGGACTTCTATAGTTAATTTTGAAAAATGCCCCACCCATGTGATGGAAATAGTTTTAGCTGGTCTGACAAGTAAGATAAAATCTACGGATAGAGAAAGCATAAAAGAGAATTTAATTCACTCAGGGGAATCTGATGAAAAACTGATTTGTTAACATTGTTGGAAAAACATAGGGCCACCGTAGCATTCCCCGGAGAACAATTAGTGTGTACTAACCTGATTAATCACAAGATTAATATGCACCCAGACGCACAACTGATTTTCGTACCTGCCTATAGTCCCACAATCTCAACGGACACTCACAAACCAGTGTGTCGATGAAATGTTAAAACTTGGAATTACTGAGCCATCAGTCTCCCCATGGAATGCCCCATCATTGTTCGTGCCCAAAGGAATTGGAGAAATGCGTTAGGTACCGGTAGTAGATTACCGTAATCTAAACAATCACACAATCCCAGACCGGTTTCCCATGCCTATGCTAAGTGACATCCTACAGAATTTTGGATCAGAAAATAATGTATATCTTTGCTAAATGGATACTATCAAATTCCATTAGATCAGGATTCGCATAAATAACTGACCTTTCCACAAATACAGGACATTATCAATATAGGAGAATGCCAATGGGATTGAAGACAGCACCAGGCACTTTCCAAAGCCTAATGAATTACATATTGTCCGGAATTCGTTTATCTTGATGATACAATTGTCGCAACTAATGATATAATAGAACATCTCTAGAAATTATACCTACTCTTACAAAAGCCTGGTGATGCTGGTTTAATAATTAAGCTTTCTAAATGCAAGTTTTGCTTTAAGGAAATAAAATTCTTAGGCCACAAACTAAATCCTGAAGGTATTCACACCACCGATGACAAAATACAGGCAGTGAGAGACTTCCTAGAACCCACTCCGATAGACGAAGTTAGACAATTTTTAGGTCTATCAGGGTATTATAGGTCATTTATAGAACAGTTCTTTCATATAGCCTATCCTCTATTCCAGCTACTCAAAAAAGATATTGTATTCCAAAGGGGAGAAAAACAAAAACAAGCCTTTAAAGAATTAAAAGATAAACTTACAAATGCACCATATTTGGCCTATATGGATTTCACAAAACCATTTATTACTTGCACAGACGGATCTATTAAGGGATTAGGGGCTGTACTGATGCAAGAAGATAAGAGAGGACAGGATCAACCAATTGCATTTGCCAGCAGACAAATAAAAGGTGCAGAGAAAAATTACTGTAGTACAGACATTTAGGCACTTGCAGTGGTTTTTGCATTACAAAAGTTCCAAGATTTGATATATAGTTAGGAAATACACTTATTCACCGACAATAAATGGCTAGTGGGTATGTTTAAAGAAAAACTCCTCTCTGGGAGGAGAGCAAGATGGAAATGTACAGTCGAAAACTACAATGTACACATTCATTACATACAAGGCAAAATGAATCTAGTAGCTGATGCATTATCCAGGAACCAGAAAACAATTCATGTCGCGGCATCAGATCTCAAAGGAAACATCCCAAGCCATGATGAAATCGCCAAAGCACAAAGACTTGACTCAACATGGTCTAAAGTTGTATACAAGTTAGAAAGTGGAGATGACATACAATTACCCAAACTACATGTACCACTAAACCAATTCACAATAATCAATAATGCCTTATACAAGATCAACCGAGGACAACCAAAACGCCGAAGAAATAATAAACAATTAATGGTACCTAATGACATGATACCCCAGATATTACGAACGATACACGATAGCCCACATACAGGACATCCTGGAAAGGATAGGACATTCAAACAAGCCCAGTTGTTATATTACTGGCCATCATTACGAAAAGATATAAACAGTCGTATAGACAGATGCGAATCATGCGCAAAACATACCCAATCACACCTGCCCCTACAGGTGATTACCCTGTGCCACATCAACCATGGGACGTTGTTGCGGTTGATTTACTCAAGATGCCGTTATCATACAATGATAATCAATACCTATTCGAAGCAACGGATCATTTTCCCCATTATGTAATTTTAGCCCTAATTAAGGATAAAGCAGCAGAAACAGTTGCAAAGGCAATAATAGATAATGTAATATGTCGCTTTACTACCCCAAAGGTACTAATAAGCGGTAATGGAGTTGAATTTAATTCTGATATCTTACAAGAAATACGTAAACAATACAATATCAAAAAGGTTAAAGTTTTAGGCTATCACCCAGCATCCAATGGATTAGTAGAGAGATAAAACAAAAAAGTATTGGATATACTATGATACATTCTCCATACAAATTATGGATGCTGGGATGCTTGGATTCCCAGACTAGAAGCATCAATTGATGGATCTATAAATAAGTCTGTAGGAGACACACCACATTTCATTATCTGTCTATCTATCTATCTATTGCCAGACGTCCTAATCCTGTACGGGGTGGCCACAAACAAATCGCCTCCATGTCGCCCTGTCCTCCGCCATTTCACTGCCCTGCTTCCAACTCACACACCCCATCTCTCATATACCTCTCCACTCCATCCCTCCGTCTTTTCCTCGCCCTCCCCCTCCCTCTCACCCTCTCCATCTAACTCACATACACTCCTCGTCAGTCTCTCACCCTCCATCCTCTCCACATGGCCAAACCACCTCAGTGTGTTCCTCCTGACGCTTCCTATCACATCCACATCCACACCACAAAGCTCCTTTACTGTATATCCTCATTTGTCAGCCTGTCTCTCCATATGACTCCACAGGCTCCCCTTAAATAACTCATTTCCACTGCTTTCACTCTTGTGTCCTTCCAACAACATCCATGCTTCACTTTCATACGTTATATATGGTATCACAATACTGTCATGTAGTAACTTTCACTTCCATGCTCACTTCCCTGTTTCTTATCACTGCTTTCAAGGAACCAGCAGCCTTTCTTCCCTGCTGTACCCTTTCAAGCACTTCATCCTCCAAACGTCCATCCTTACTCATCACACTCCCCAGGTACTTAAACGTACTCACATTTTCCATTTCCTCTCCATCCAACCTCACTGTACATTCATTGACTTCACCTCTCAAGGATCATCACTTTACTCTTCCCTACATTCACCTTTAGATTCCGTTTCTTACACACTCTCCCAAATTTATCCACCAAGCTTTCCAGCTCCCCTTCGTCTACAATTAAGAACACAGTATCATCTGCAAACAACAGTACAGGAAGTTTCAAACACTACCCTCTCTCTCGCTAGGGCCACCCCAACGTCCACTGCCCTACCTTGTATCTCTTGTATTACCCCATCCATTTACAGATTGAACAACCATGGAGACATGAAACATCCCTGTTTCAACCCAACCTTCAAAGAGAAAAATTCACTCAGTTCACCATCCACACACACTGCAGCCTTAGCACCATCATACATACTCTTCACAGCATTCAACAACTTCCCATCTACTCCATATATTCTTAATACTTTTCACAATCCTTGTCTATCCACCCTGGCATATGCTTTCTGTAAATCCATGAAGGCCGCATACAACTTCTTTCCCTTCTCTAGAAACTTTTCCACGAAAGATCTAAGAATGAATATCTGATCTACACAAACTCTTCCCTTCCTAAATCCTCCCTGTTCTTTTCTAACTAATTCCTGTTATTTCCCTAACTCTGTCAATAAGTATCCTACCATACACTTTTCGTATTACACTAAGAAGACAAATGCCCCTATGATTACCACACACTTCTTTTTCCCCTTTTCCTTTGTATAAGGGAATAATTACATATGGGATAGATAAAAAATTACCATATGAAATTTTAGAAAATGAAAATCTGCCCATATACAACTACGATAATTACTCTAAACTCCGTTTAAGTGAATTCCAAGACATACATAAAAGAGTGAAAAAAAACAGTTATCAATGTCTAAGGAAGAAATGACGGAGGCATTTAATAAAACGCCAAAAGAATCGCCTATCAGCTTAGGAGACATTGTCTATGGTACCATTCATGCGAGAGACAATAAATTGTCCCTGAAATTTGAGGACCGATACAGAGTAATTAACATAAAAGCAATCAAAGTTGTAATTAGGTCACTGTCAAGTGGCGAAGAGAAACAAGTTCATATTGACCATTTAAAACGAGTTTCAAGGGAATTACCCAATAATTATAAGACCTCGAATACCACCGAACATCCGAACATAACTCATGAAACCAATCAAGAAAACAACAATAATTACAAAAAGAGATTAAGGTCGCATACCAAACAAACAAACATAGATGCAACTGTTCCCGAAAAATCTGCAGGACATCATTTAAATGATTTAAATATTTATTTAAACTCCTATAAATGAAATAACAAGCAAGTTATTGTTCTCTGTTAGTCAACCGTAACGCACATCATCACTATCATTGACCACAGCATGATTATATTAGAAAATTAATAGTTTTTATTTTTCTGTAGGTAATGATAAAGGGACTAATATCATGGATGCACCTCTACATAGTAAGAGGATATGCTCACTTAGACCCCCAACACATGGAACGGCAAGGATGCCTCATAGTTCCAATGGCCACGACGTTAATCGTAAAAGATGTCATGAGTACTGAAATCAGTTTGGATTATTTATACGAATTATCCACTTATCTAGAGAACATCGCCAAACCCATGAGGGCCCTGGACTTCATGATAGGAGGCTATGTTTCACAAGCACATAACACAAAGGAAGTGGATGAAATAGCGAAGTTAGCGAAATGGAAGATAGAACAGGCGAAGTCAACTATGCTCATCATGATCCAAGATCTCCCATCTCATGGACCGTAGGTACTGAACGACACAAACATCACAATTAGTCGCCAAAAGCGCGGATTGTTTGATCTGGGTGGTGCAATTCTTGGGAACATCTTTGGATTGGCTACAGAGGAAGACTTTCAAGAAATAAACAACAAATTTAATAAAATAGCTCAGGTACTAACATATCAAAACAAATTCGTCGCCGGACAAAACTCAGCAATGAAGACAGTCGTGAAAAATCTAAAAAAAAAAAAAACAGAAAACATAGCTTACCAGAGTATAGACAAACTAAATGCCATGTAAGGGAACATAACACGTTTCCAACATTTTTCCATCATCACGGAACATATTGACACACTTATACTCCAGCTAGATAACACAAGAGTTCGTTACAGGGCACTTATGCAAGGAATTGCAAATGCTGGTAATGGTAGGATCACAGTTGACCTACTTCTAGTTCATGAGCTACGTCAGATAATTAGCCAGGGCATACATAAACATAGTTTGAAGCCTTTGTTTCGTGGTTGAGATTTCATGTTATATTATCTATATTTAGAAGCAACACTAACACCAACATCATTAGTAGCTCATGTACCATTCATAACTGACGACCTGTTCACAGTATACTAAATACACCCCTTCCCTTCTAAGAATAATAATACTTTGGTCATTATCAACATCGACACAGACACCGAACTCATCATGGTCTCCAAGAGATGGAACACTGTCACTTTGGCCAGTGAATCAACGATTGAACGAAAGTGCCGTACATCCTTACATGCTGTTCACCTTTGTCCTGCGGATATTTTCACATTTCAGCCTACTGGAACAGTCTCTTGTGAAATGGCTATCATAAGAAATCACGACATTCATAATCACCGCAACTTCACTTTCGCTCCAGATAAGCTTATATACCATCAACGCATCGGACACTCACAGTTTTTTTTTTAAATTTCACTCATAACACATCAGTTTACATAATCTGTCCAAATATACCACCATCTCATACTTCAGCATCAGGATTATACATTGCACCAGACTATTGTGCGGTCTTTACACCATCCATGTCCACTTTATCCACCATCAATCACTATGCCATTCTCAATCATACACACAAATAATTCCACCCTCTACCTAATATGGACTTAAACATGAGCACAAGTATTAAATCCCTCTACCTAATATGGACTTAAACATGAGCACAAGTATTAAGTTGACTTCACCTAAGTTTGATACTATGCAACTAATCAATGAAACAATTATGCCCTAGGAAGATTTGAGTTTGAGTATGGTCAACCCATATTATGTGTATAGCCCAGCACCTATTGTCAATATAATCTACTCTATTGTATTTGCAGTAGTGCTGTTCGCAATGCACAGAATGCATGCAAGAATTGCAAATTTGGAGTCAGTATTTAGTTAGGGTAGAGTAAAGATTCAAGTAAAACCACCTGAATGAAGTGTACATATTTTGTATATAGTATTAATTTTATAAAAATGGAAAGACACATGATATAGAAGTATACCAGTATCATTATCTCTGTACAGAATATTAATAGCTCTTACTATAATCTTAACTTTGAACTATTATTTCCATATATGCATATGTCTGTTATTTATACACATTTTACAATACGTCATACAATATTCTATAATCATTTTAACTATAGTACATTTGTTCAATTATGTATACAACTTGTTTAAAATGTATTATGTTTCTAAAATATTACTGGATCATTGCAATATTAACATGAATGTTATATCTATGCAATATTATAATCAATGTTATGTATTAATAGATTAGCATATGTCAATGATAATTGTTGTAGGAGGATCACCAGCTGGCGTGACCGAGCGATGCCAGGACTCCATTTTATAATAATACAACTCATAGCATGATGGATAGATAGGTAGATAGATAGATAGTAGATAGGAGCACCAGCCAAGGTGTGGAAATGGGAAATGTGTCAGTGAGAGTTGACCAAAGGAAATGTGTCTGCTTTTCTGTAAGGAATGCCAGAGGGCACTGGAAGCGCTACATATACACAGACACATGCAATCTTCCAGAAACCCTACCTATGGGTTATACATGTGACACGAGCCCTCCTAGATAAGAATGTGAGGATTAGAGAGTCAGAAAGGGGCTAGCCACAGAATCAATAGGTTGTGGAGAGAGGATATACGAAGATGGGTCCAACGAGACTTACCTAGTATATTACATTCCTGTGTAATACATACATTGCTCAACTTAAACTTTTCTTTTGAAGATAATAAATCAAGATCAACTCCCTGTATCTATCTTTAACTTCTCCTACCTTCACCTACACGATAACTAGAACCAAATCTCAAGATTAACATATTACAAGCTCAAGATTCACAATGCCTCAGGGGCACAAGATCATCAGTCCTCAGGTCTGTCCCTCTGGCAGGTATGGTTGACGAAGTTACTGTGGTTGGGAGCCACATAGACCAACGATTACTAAAGATTAATGTCTTTATAAGTAATGTTAATGAGAAAACTAAAGTAATAACAATAGTAATCTACAGCTGGTAACCACAGTCGTTGGGCATGTTTTGGGCCAACAGATTGTATGATAAGGGCCAGTGTTGATCTTCACATTCGATTCCAAATGGTGAAGGCCAACAGATTGTATGATAAGGGCCAGTGTTGATCTTCACATTCGATTCCAAATGGTGAACTGTATTAATCCGTTAACCGCGGGGCGTCACTTTCATGACGCTCGGCCACAATGGATCATACCGCGGGGCGTCACTTTTGTGATTCTGTGTTATTTTGAATTATCCCGGGCTCTCAAGTGGTGGCTTGTATCATCTATCAGTACTGCCAATGTCCAACACTAGTCAGCACTCCAAATCTCATCTGTACTCCCATCCATTGTTGACATTTTAGCGATTTAACCCTCTTCGTGACTTCCCTCCCTACCTGCCCTCCATTACCCTGTCCTCTCACCTCCCACGCCACGCTGTGCTACTCAAATTTCCCCCGGATTTTTCCACAGATTTCATCCATTGAAATAAGCCCTATGCCTTATACTTATACAAAATAATATATACAAAAAAAAAAAAATAAGGTAAGTGATAGTGTTATACACCAGGAATTGGCTAATTATCACCTGACAACACCTCACGTGCATTCATTCGCTACATTACCACGGTAATTTCCCCTTTGAATTATGCCTTGTAATCGATGTCTGTAATAAAAATATATATCAGAAAGGAAGTGAGAAGCCTAAGTGACATTTACATTCACCTGGAACTACCTATTTCTTTATGTATTGCCGAGATTTTCTACCTATAAAAAATTAGCATGTAAGTTAGCAGCAGTCATCCTCAGTGTCATTGTCAACCCTTCCCTTCTCAGATAAGCCACGGCATTTAGTTCCTTGTCCTCCACTGTAGTGAAACCATGTCGCACTCGCGCCCCGCCATTCATGCCGCTTCTGCGCCCATTGCAAAGGGCCCCGTGACCTCTACCCCTAAGAAAAGTAGTGAGGGAAGCAGGAAAGGACTTAGTGACTCTGCAGTGGCACGTGAACTTGCAGAATTGTCCATGGTGATGATGGACAGTGATTTTGACGATTCGGGTGAATCGTGTGATGAGCCAGGTGAGGTTATCATGCCAGAAAGTGCTAGTATGAGTGCTGCAGTGTCGGAAGTAGTCTCTAGCTTTAAGGGAAAGGAGCCGTTAGTGCAGCAAGGCAAGGAATATGGGAAGGGAGTGAAAAGGTGGCGTGTTAGCTCCAGAACAATGCCCCCACGTGACCCAGCCCGCCATGAGTCCCGAGTGCATTCACCTCCCCGTTCCCCAAGCCCCACTTCACTCATTTCTTCCTCATCGTCGGCTGAGTTATCTTCGGAGACTTCGTCGTCGGAGTCACCACCAGCATCAACAGTGAAGGCAGGCCGTAAAGGAAGAGGTAAATCCAGGACTGTGAAAAGTAGCGTTGTTAGTAGGGTAAGGGCTGCTAGTGCTGTACAGCAACCCAGGGTCAGTGCGAGTGACCTTGAACGAGATAAATCTGCCTCACAGCCAACCACCACCACCACCACCACCACCACCCACCGTACACCGCCACGACAGGGAATCCTGGACGCCTTCACGTGGACGGAAGGGTCAGATTTTGTGCCTGAAAATTTAGTATTTGATGAGAGCTCCTCAGGAGTTTAGCCTGCCTTCACTATTGACGAAAATGCTGAGTGTGTGGACTACCTTTTGGCCTTCCTAGATGACGAAGTCATGCAGCACATATGTGATGAGACCAACAGGTATGAATCACAATGTGCTGCAAGTGGTACAGGTGCAGCCAAGATGCAACAGTGGTCCATGCTGGGAGTGCAGGAGCTGTATGTGTTCTTTGCCCTCATGCTTCTCATGCCACACTCCAAGAAGCATGAGTTGGAAGAATACTGGTCCATGGATCCCTTACTACCCTCACCCACCTTCAATAAGTACATGGCCAGAGATCGCTTCCGGAACATCATGGGAAACCTGCACTTTGCCGACAACGATGTACCTTCCCAAACCAACCCACTCTGGAAGATCTGGGAGATTCTGAGCAGAATGGAGGATAAGTTTATGTCATTCTTCCACCCCTTTCAGAAGGTTGTCATTGACGAATCCTTGGTTTTGTTCAGAGGACGTCTTCGGTTTTTTCAGTACATTCCAAGCAAACGCCATCGCTTTGGAATTAAGTTCTTTGTACTGTGCGACTGTAAGACGGGGTGCATCCTTGACTTTATCATTTATTCAGCCAGCACTGTCGATCTGGATAAAACACACCCCCTTGGCTTCTCAGGGTGTGTAGTGAAAGTGCTCCTTGAAAAGTATTTTGGTGGGAATCATGTGCTGTATACAGACAACTACTATACAGCACCGAAACTTGCCAAATACCTTTCTGAGCACGGTATTGCCTCCTGCGGCACTGTCAAAAGTAATCGTGCCCACTTCCCCAAATTCACAGAGGTAGGAACCTCGCAGCGAGGAGACGTGCACCTACGCAAGTCTGAGAAGATGCTGGCAATATGGTGGCATGACAAGAGAGTCGTGCACATGCTCACCACCGTACATAAGGGGGAGATGACAGACAGTGGGAAGATCGACCGTAGGACAGGCGAACCTGTGATCAAACATGATGCTGTGTTGGACTACAATATCAACATGCGGCTGGTGGACAAGTCCGACATGATGATTGGTGAGATCGATTGCCTCAGGAAGAATACTAGGTGGTACAGGAAAGTTTTTCTGCATCTCATAGATATGACGATGCTGAACGCCTTCATCCTGTACAAGATGAAGGTCAAGCCACCCAAGTCCTTCTCCCTGAGGTTGTTCGCCAGGACTTGTGTCCAGCAGCTGCTGGAAAGATATGGTAGGGTGACAGCAGCAACTCCAAGGCGCCATCCAGGAACACTTCCAGACCGACTTGAGCAGAGGGCGTATATGGATCGGCACAGACTTGAGCTTATGCCTGCCACAGGGAAAAGGAAGGCTGCGATTCGCAGGTGTCAGGTGTGTGCACATACCACCCGCCGTACACCTGAGCACAAACGCACCTCTTGGCAGTGCGCTGAGTGCCAGGTTCCTCTCTGTGTTACCTGCTTCTTCGATTACCACAGCCAGAAGCAGTTCTAACAGTGCAAGTGTGAAAGGAGAATAATTTGGAAATAATGTGTAAATAATGTGTAAATAGCAAGTGAAAGCAATGGATGTTCAGTACATATGATTGAACAGTGTATTATAGTTTTATCTTACTGAAAGTGACAGTGAATAACATAGTGTAAGTAAAATAGAAGGGTAAATATTGAAAATAGAATAGAAAATGTAAATAGTAATGTAAGTAATTAGTAATATAAGAATATGAGTACAAATAATTTATGTTATAACAGTGAAAGTGAATCCGTGGCTCTCTACGTATTTTACTGAATGAAAAATTGAATGACTTCAGTGACAATAAACTAATACTACTGACGGAAACTTATGGAGAAAGACTCCAGATATATATAAGTGTGATATAGTATTAAAAATATAAAGTGTGAGGGGTTTTATGAATAATAAATGACAGAGTACCAAGAGTGAACTAGCGCAAGTGCGACAATCAGACGCGTTCGTAATTTCCATTGCTTTCACAGTGAGTTTTTTTTGGAGTATGGATCCCAAACTACTTGAAAATCATAGAGTAGTGTTTATAGAGTTAATATCTGGCTGTGGTAATCATATTACGGGTTGTCAGGAAGTGTAAAGTGGAGACTTCGTTACCCAACTTCAGAGGTCTCCACAAGTCCTACTGTAACAGACGAAGGCTCAACAAACATTCCAGGAGAAAGCTGAAGGTATGTGCCATAAGCATATATAATTTTAATATTCTAGGACTAATAACTGATTTTTGGCAAATATTTTTTAAGAGTCTGTCGGAGCTCGAATAACCCCACGGGACACCCAAAACATTGGTAAACATGCCCGCGGTGTAGAGGTTAAGAAAGTTGGTTTTGATCTTCACAATACATTTCGCAAATGGATGGAGGTGAAATTAGAAAAAAGTTGTCATCGTCGTAGTAGTAGTAGTAGTAGTCGTGGTGGTTGTGGTGGTGGTGGTGGTAGTAGCAGCAGTTGTATAAGCAGCAGTAGTAGTAGTAGTAGTAATGATGGAGCAGGTGGTGTGGTGGTGGTGGTAGTACTAATAGTTGCAGTAGCAGTAGCAACAGCAGCAAGAGTATATTATTATATTTCTTATTTGTTGTTTTTTTGGTAGTAGTAGTCGTATAGTAGTAGCTGTGGTAGTAGTAGTAGTGGTGGTGGTGGTGCTGGTGGTGCAAGTAGTAGTAGTAGTAGTAGTAGTAGTAGCAGTAGTATTAGTAGTAGTAGTAGCAACGGCTGTAGTAGTAGTAGTAGCAGCAACAACATCAGTAGTAGTAGTAGTAGTAGTAGTAGTAGCAGTAGCAGTAGTAGTAACGGTCGTGGTGGTGGTTTGGTGGTGGTAGTAGTATTAGTAGTAGCAGTAGCAACAGCTGTATATATTTGTTGTTCTTTTTGTTGTTGTTGTGACCCCAGGCTCATCTAGACGTGAATCTGATGTAATTTTCTTGTCTTAATTTTACCATCATGGAGAAGGCATAGTTATATTGTTCATTAAAACGTATATGGAAACTGAAATTAACAAATATAGATTGTGTGTGTGGGGGGGAGGGGGGTGTGGGTGTATGTTAGTTGATCTGATACTACACGAATCCTTAAGTTACAGACAAGAAAATAATTATATCTGGGTCATGTCTCGTTGATACCATCAGATGAGGTAAGGCCTATCTATCTATCTATCTATCTGCCAATCCATCTATCTATAGCCAGACGTCTAAATCCCCTGAGGGGTGACCACAAACAAATCGTGTCCCAGTTGCCCTGCCCTCTGCATTTTGCTGCCCTCTTTCCAATTGACATCCCACTCTCTCATCATCCGTCCATTTCATTCTTGGTCTCCCTATCCCCCTTTCCCCTCCCACCTCATTCACCTACACTAGCCTTCTCAGTCTCTCATTATTCATCCTCTCCACATGGCCACATGAGGTAAGGTACAACATAAAAACATACAAAAACACTAAACCCTCGCGTAGCTTACTTTAATCATCACACCCAGTAGACTGAATTATGCTGTTGAGTTGCAGTTTTCCTCTAGTCCATCATCCTACCCCTCGTGGGACAGGAATGGGACTAAGAGGCTTTTTTTTTTTTTTCCGGTTGAATCGGTGTAACAATGGGAAGTTGTCCCTCTCCAGCACAAATATGTAAACGAATATGTGGCTAAGCACGCCTTGTTTTTTTTTTTTTTTTTTATGCGAGGAAGAAGGAACCAAAAGCCATGAGCCCGCAGTAACAGTTCCCTCCAAGAGAAAAACAAAATACAATATAGAGCCAAATTCAAGATCCGATCATTTTGAGACGCCTGGACACACTGCGTTTGAAAGACTGGAGATCATAGGCAGCAGGAAATACAGACAGAGGGAGACAGTTCCAGAGCTGACCTGTTGCATAATTGAAAGACTGGGAGTAACGGTTAACTCTTGCATTAGAGAGTTGGACAGAAAAAGGATGAGAGTTTGCTTCCAGACGGGTGCTACGCGCCCGTCGTAGAGGTGGAGGAATGCAAGCAGACAGTTCAGAGGAGCAGTGACCATTAAAGTAGCGATAGAAAAGAGATAAAGATGCAACAGTGCGGCGAAGAGACAGAGGTTGAAGGGAGTCAGTAAGAGGAGGAGAGTTAATGAGACGAAAAGCCTTTGACTCCACCCTATTGAGAAGAGCTGTATATGGGGAGCCTCCCCACACATGAGAGTTGTACTCCACACAGGGGCGGATAAAACCCCTGTATAGAGTCAACAATTGCGCAGGGGTAAAGAAAGAGGGGAGTCGGCTTAGCACACCCAATCTCTTGGAAGCAGATTTTACAAGAGATGTAATATGATCTTTCCAAGATAAGTCCCGAGTAAATTAAACCCCAAGCATGTTCAAGGATGATGCAGGGTTAAGCTGAATATTATTAAACATTAGTGGGTATACCTGTGGAAGATTTTGTCGGGTTGATGGGTGTAAGAACTGAGTCTTAGATGCATTAAAGACAACCATATTATTTTTACCCCAGTCAGAGATACGAGCCAAATCAGACATTAGGTGTGCCACAGCCTCATCCCTTGCTTGTTGAAGTAACTGTTGAGATGGGCGTGGCAGGAACCGAATGGAAAGGTGAAGGGTGGAGTCATCAGCGTATGAGTGGATAGGGTTAGATGTACAGCTTAGAAGATCATTGATGAATAAAAGGAAGAGAGTTGGTGATAGGACAGAGCCCTGAGGAACACCACTGTTGATAGATCTAGGAGAAGAACGATGGCCGTCTACAACAGCGGCTATAGAACGACCAGAAAGGAAGCTAGCGATGAAGGCACAGATAGAAGGATAGAAACCGTAGGAGGGCAGTTTGAAAATTAAAGATTTATGCCAGACTCGATCGAAAGCCTTTGAGATGTCAAGTGCAATGGCAAAGCTTTCGCCAAAGTCCCGAAAGGAGGATGACCAGGAGTCTGAAAGGTAGGAGAAGATCGCCAGTGGAGCGTCCCTGACGGAACCCATACTGACGATCAGAAAGAAGGTTGTGATAGGAAAGATGCCTTAAAATTTTTCTATTAAGAATTGACTCGAAAACTTTTGAAATACAGGACGTTAAAGCAATTGGACGATAGTTGGAGGGTTGGGAGTGGTCACCCTTCTGGGACTGGCTGAATGAGAGCAAACTTCCAGCAAGAAGGAAAGGTACAAGTTGACAGACAAAGGCGAAAGAGTTTGCCTAGGCAGGGTGTAAGCACAGAAGCACAGTTCTTGAGAACAACAGGAGGGACCCCATCAGGCCCATATGCCTTGTTAGTACTGAGGCCAGTGATGGCAGAAAATACATCAACTGAAGAAATTTTAATGTCAGCCATGAGGAAGTCAGAGAGGGGAAGTGATGGAGGAACAGCACCGGAATCGTCTAAGGTAGAATTGGAGGAGAAAGTCTGTGCGAAGAGATCTGCTTTATCAGTAGAAGAAATAGCTACAGAACCATCAGAGTAGAAAAGAGGAGGGAAGGATGATGAGGTAAAGTTGTTAGAAAGATTTTTGGCAAGATGCCAGAAGGAGTGGGAAGAATTCGAGTCGGAGAGTTGAGAGCATTTAGTATGGATGAAATTATTTTTAGTAGAGCGAAGAACAGACTTAGCACGATTCCGGGCAGAAACGTAAAGATGATGTGATTCAGGGGTGGGTTGGCTCCGGTACCTTTTGTAGGCCCTCTCCTTGTTGCGGACAGCATTAGAACAAGCGTGATTAAACCAAGGCTTTCTTGCATTAGTCAAAGGATATGAGAAAGGAATGTATGCTTCCATGCCCGAGAGAATAACCTCTGTAATGCGCAAGGCACACTCAGATGGCTCACGGCCATGGAAGCAATAATCATTCCAGGGAAAATCAAAGAAGTACTGCCTGAGGGCCTCCCAGTCCGCGGCTCCAAAATGCCACAGACGACGTTTCCCTGGAGGGTCCACAGGCCGTTACTGAGGAAGTGATAAAAAAAAATGAAAGATGGAAAACATTAATGTATGGAGGACTACATAATTCTGGATATAACCACGCACACATAAATTAAACAGCGCTTGCGCCGTTGATACAATATGAACGTGTACCCAACAATTCACCACTATTTAGTCTCCTGTACTGTGTTGGTAAATCCGCCATCATATTGTCTCTGAAATGCCAGGGAGTCTATCAAGAGTATTTTGGTATTTATGGACATCACACTGAACCGATCTTTGTTGAATAATGTGATTATGTAAATAACAAGCAGCATTACATGAACTGCAGTCGAAGATAGGATGTATGCTTTGCCCATGATACTTGACAATTAGGGTTTCAACTAGACAACATACCACAATGTTACTTGGTAAATGTCACACCAAGTTCCTTGATTGATATGCACAAAGAGTCTCTCTCTCTCTCTCTCTCTCTCTCTCTCTCTCTCTCTCTCTCTCTCTCTCTCTCTCCAACGACTTATATCCTTTGTCTTTACAGTGCCTTTGCGTTGATGGAATCGGGTTTATTTAATAAGTGGTTGAAGTATTCCCTGGCCAACACTACCGCCTGTGTCAATCCACCCATGGTCATCACCGTCACTACTGTCCTCTCACTCTCCAACCTCTGGGTAATTATAAGACTTTGTGTAGTCTGTCAAGCACTGCATATCTACATCTATCTTTCTATCTGTATCAAATACCAGTTGCCTGTTTCTGTTAGGGATGGGTACTAACAAATCGCCTCCACGTCATCCATTACTTTGTCTGCCTTCCCTCCAAATCATACTCAGTCACTCACCAACCTCTGGGTGACTGTGGATTTCGGCCGGAATTCACGAATATGTTTACGACCAACTCTCTCTCTCTCTCTCTCTCTCTCTCTCTCTCTCTCTCTCTCTCTCTCTCTCTCTCTATCAACTTTGATTTTTTATTGGGAAGAAGTACAATTGACATGGAAAGTTTCTGCACTTCTCTTTTGTTTTCTCTCTCCAAATAATGATGATGGTAATAATAATGATAATAATAATAATAATAATAATAATAATAATAAGCCCTTTCCTCTCCATCTTTCTTTCTTTCCATTCCCTTCTGTCTTTCTTTCCTTCATTCATTCTTTGTCCTT
Organism: Coenobita brevimanus; assembly: GCF_032717465.1. Classification (NCBI taxonomy): domain Eukaryota; kingdom Metazoa; phylum Arthropoda; class Malacostraca; order Decapoda; family Coenobitidae; genus Coenobita; species Coenobita brevimanus. Next base: position 45,592,932 of record NC_136999.1, on the reverse strand, counting down.
CTGCCTATGGGTGACTTTACACTCCCTCTTCTGTCTTTCTTTCCTTCATTCTTTCCTCTTCCTTCAGCCTGTGGGCGACTTTACACTAAGTGACAAGCCAAATGGTTTCCTGTACACCAGGAAACCATTTACTACGCTGGGTGGTAACCATATAACCAAATTTTGGCGCCTGGTGGTTTAGTGGATAATTATTGCGCTCCAATCGGATTGAGCCGGTGAAGGTTTATATCCAAGGGATGGTTGGGGTTGATTGCTCATGTAATGCCACTCAGGGATGAGTGAGGCTGGTCACTTTCATCTTAAATGTCGGGACCAACTGCCTAGCCCCGGGCTCCTACTTTCCTCATGGGGCAATGTAGGATTGGATGATGGATGGATGGATGGATAATACTACTATTACTAATACTACTAATACTACTACTACTACTAATAATAATAATAATAATAATAATAATAATAATTCTACTACTACTACTACGACTAATGATAATAATGATAATAATAATAATAATAATAATATTAATAATAGTAAGGCAAATGAAACACTGAGATCTCAGGCCCGAAGCTGTCAGTGCAAAGCATCTCTTGGTATGCCTTAGCCAATCCTTGCGCATGGACTCTCCTTAAATCCTTCAAGACAAGTTTCACTGTGGGTTGAAACGAGACTAAAGAGAAACTAAGTCGACCCCATATGCCCTTGACCTTGACCATTTGACCTTGCTGACCTAATCAGTTCATCATCCCTTCATAATGTATCACTGAAAAGAGTGTGATCTAAATCCATTGAGGATTTCAGGAGATATTACGCCCACACCAATATGATCTTGACCCTTGACCCCTTGACGTTGCTGACCTTATCGGTTCATCGCTCCTTTATACTTTATCACTGAAAAAAGTTTACCTGAAATCCGTTTAAGAGTTAAGGAGGTATCGCATCTACAATGATACACTAAGTTGACCCCATGTGAACTTGACTTTTGTCCCCTTGACCTAGCTCTCCTAATTAATTCATCATCTCATAGTGCATCACTGACAAGTTTGGTGGAAATCCGTCATGGATTCAGGACATATCATGGCCACATTAATGTTATGGTCAGATGACCGTAAGGATAAAATTAACTGATCCTGTATGACTTTGACCCGTCATCCCTTGATCTTGCTAAGCTAATCAGTTCATCGTCCCTTCATACTGTATCAGTGATAAGAGTTTGGTTGCAATCCGCTGAGGGGTTTAGAAGATATCACACCCACAAGATAAACTAAGTACACCCTGCTAAATTGCAAACGCAAAATTCAGTACCACGGCATCAGCCTCATCTTAGTTTGGATACCATTAGAGGATTATATTAAGTTTAGGATGATATTTTTCATAATAAAAGGGTTAAAAATCATCTCCAGTTACTCATGTACTGCAATTATATCTTTTTTTACTCTTCTTACTAACAGTACGTGACTATGAAGTTTGGAAATTGTTTAAAGTAATGAATGGGATATATAAAATTATAGTTATAGTAAAATTAAAATATTTCAGTTATTATTATTAGACTATTAGACTGTTTTTACTACAAAACAAGGGTTAATCCTTCACTATCGTATATAACTGAACTAAATTACTACATTTCACAGTTCGCACTTGACAAGTTGAGACACCAGTCCACCTCAGCTCGCACTTGACAAGTTGACACACCAGTCCACCTCTATTCCTCCTCAGTCCTCATTCCTTACTCACAGTCAGACTTCTCCAACAACTAGAACAACTCCAATGTATAGTATATCTATCTGTCTATCTATCTATATTGATAGTCGCATGGAGAACGGTGGTTGTTTGGTAAGAAAAATGGTAAAATTGTGTTCAGTTTCATTCCGCATGTTTCTTGTTTAATCTGTTATTTATCTACCTAATGATTTTTTTTTGAGACTGAAATACTGGCACTGGCAATGCTATAAGTCTGGCAATTTGAAATTTAGAATAAAGGTCATATTCTAGGTGGACTGGGAGGCTTCATGGCACATCTTTGCAATTTTCACCTTGTTATTGGCTTCTATGCTAAACAAGTCTTTCTAGTATCGATGTAGTTTACATCACTAGCATATATTATTGCATCTATGAATCTGGAAAATAAACTGATCTTGAATTAGGCTTTATATTTTTCTTTATTTATTGGGGGGAAAAACATCTTTGCTGGCTTTTATCCTTAGATTCTTTTTTCTCACCCTCCCCCAAGCACGCAAAAACAGTATATCATTAAGATAATGTAGTGAGTAACCCTCCAGTGCAAAGCAGAATATGTCTTGCTAAGATGATTTTATGTCTTATTATTTAATCACGAGTACGAACGTTGCCTCCTTTTGGCTTATACCCATTTTCATTCCTTTCCAGGGAGCTTGGTATGATGCCATTGAATATCAAAAAGAAATTAATCTGATACTCAGCAGTTCTCTCTCTCTCTCTCTCTCTCTCTCTCTCTCTCTCTCTCTCTCTCACACACACACACACTCACTTTTAAAACAATCATAAAATTCTCGTACAAAATGTACGATAATAAAAACTGCTACATATACTATTGGCAACATAAGAACCTGGTACAGTATAAGAGTGTGGCATGGGCCAGGCAGTTGGTACGCCTGCAGCCCGTGACGTATTCACACATTTGTTGTGTCAAGGAGGATGAAAGAATGGGTTGCCAATCACTGTTTAAAACTGACACGTAGCTACGAATCAATTATTAGATGACTCTAGTAAGAATAACCATTGGTATGAGTGTTTTTCATTATTGTCATAGCTCATTTCGTTGATAGCTAAACTTCAACTGCAATGATAACCAAATGATATAAAGATATTTTCGTTTCATAGACTGATCTAGCCGGTGCTCTCACACCTTAAAATTGCTCTTGTCTAGCCTTGCCAATTGGTGGATCACACTCTTCAGTGATTTATTTGATACAAAAATCTAATTGTTTCCATAAACTGTATACTGGCATTTCTGTTTGTAAAATTAATAAATCATACGAAGAAATGGTTACTGGCTTCTAATGTCTTCATAAAACATAATCCTCTCTCCCCATTCTGCCAACTCATTCATTGCTGGAAACTCACTCCCATCTTCTTCCCCCACTTACTCCCTCGAACCCCCTACCTCTCTCACTCTCCCCTTCCTCCTCTAAACAGCCAGTTCCTCCCCCCCCCCTCCATTTCCTTTTGAATAACCGAGATGGATGTCATAGAGTCTAACCTCCGTACTTCTTAAACCCACAGTGGTTATCTGCCTAGATGACCCTTCTGTGGTCGACAAGTCATTCTTATTGACAGTTTCTCTCTCTCTCTCTCTCTCTCTCTCTCTCTCTCTCTCTCTCTCTCTCTCTCTCTCTCTCGGGCCACCTCACATAAGATCTTACCCGAACTGTGTCGCCAGTTCGTAGTGCCACAGAGCGTTCTTGAGGCTGGCGAGGATTCTATGGAAGCCACTAACCTCCAAGTCGCTCTTTGATATGTATTAGCTTATGTGTATAATAGGATAAATATAATACACTGGAAGTGATGGGATTTCAGCTAAAGTTAGTACTGATATGGTTAAATGAAAGAAAAAAAAAGACCTTGTTTCCATTTGAAGGAGAGGTTCATGTCTTATTGGTGTATAAGAATGACCTATATATTCATTCTGCAATAATTATATTATACTGGTTATGATGACAGTTCAACAATATATTTCATTCATAAGATGTGCAACATCATAACTGCAAGAACAATGTATACTGACAATGTTGTTTCATCAGATCGATCTAGACTGTGTATGACTCTTGCTTGAAATCTGTCGCAGCTGTGTCCCACTGAAAAGAGGCTAACCATCTACACACGGTAAACAGAGCCTCCCACTTACACTCCACATCTCCGTGACTCATAGCTACGTGGCGCAATTTCCAAAAGAGGTCTGTCCAATGCACCCCAGATGACATGGGACTGATATTTGTAGCTTAGAACGGAAGTTGGAGATTTAGCCCTCATTCTGGCGCTGGGAATCGAATCTTCCCAAGAGCTGAAGTTTTCGGCTGTATAAAAGGAAACCAACATAGCTGTAGTTTGTATGATCATTATTATGATAAGTAGTCTATTGTTCTATACGTATGGATTACAGATGATCCTGTAGAACATATACAAAGGCATACTGGCTGATCCCGTTTCCAGGCCAAATGGGCCATTATCATCATCAGCAGCAGGAGCCTATAGCGGACTATTGCAAGCAGAAGGGCTCTCCTACCTGTAACCTGCTGAAGTGTGTGTGCGTGTGTGTGCGTGTGTGTGTGTGTGTGTGTGTGTGTGTGTGTGTGTGTGTGTGTGTGTCACTCAGAACATAGGGTGAAGAGCCCATTCCCTGAGGCCCAGCAGTCATTCTGTAAACCATTCACTTCCATACGGCACCATGTCGGCACTAACACCCACCGTCCATTTTAGGATGTTTCGTGCTGGTATATTTGTATTAATTTGGGTGTTTTTGTGAGATGCCATCAAGTCTTATGGTAAATAAATCCGTTTTTAACGAAATTCATGCTCATACACTGCTCCCTGCCTCAACCAAGATATAAACCTGCGTCCAGTGGAACAACAGACCTATCGAGTTTCCCACCGCTTCTCCCACTCAGTCCTAGTAAACAGATGATACTCATTTCCCTACCAAGTTCTCTAGTCTCTTCCTCTCATATCATTTGCAGGTTTCAAACACCGACCTTCATTTGGTCTCTTCTTCGGGGGGGGGAGGGATATTAATTTCACCCTCATAATTCTGATGATTATATTGCTCACTATTTGTGCTAATTCCATCCCATTGTTTACAAACGGATTAGTGGTAGAATAAATTTATCTTGCCTAAGTATAACCACATGACACTGTACCAACATTATATGAGGCAATCGTATTTTTTTTATTAAAAGACGTAAAAATTCTGCTGATCTTCCCACCATGTTTGTTAATACTGTATAACATTCGTACACCACAGATGGATAACAGTTTTCCTGTGCCATTCATATACGACAATTCCTTTTATTGATAGTCACCCTCTCCTTCACTGGTACAGATATGTTGTTAACCCGCCACGTGCCGCCTATTTTTAGCCCTATGGGTCACCTCAGTGCCGGCCATTTTTCGACCTATTTTTTTTGGGGGGGGGGTTAAAATGATAGATTTTGATGTGGAAACAACGAATTTTGCCATTAAAATGCTCACCGAGGTTCGGAAATGAGTTTTATTGAGTCCTGCATACTTGTGTACAGGTATAGCAGCTCTCTCACGCTTACCATGTACGTGAGAGAAAGCCGTTTTCTATGTAAGGTATACTCAGGTATTTATGCTGGGAAGGTATAGCAATGTTCAGTACACTTTTCTGATTACTTATTACTTCAGCATCTATCACAATTTGCATGTCTTTCTCACTGTGAATGCATTATCTTACACTTACTTGAAGATAGGTACAACCTGACTTCATTACGTACAGTCCTGGCACTTACAAGATGGTATTTACAACTTGACCAATATATTGTCCTTACACTTACAAGAAAATATTTACAACTTACACTTACATGAAAATATTTACAAAATGCCTTCACTATGTACAGCACTGGGTGAGGCACACAGACAGAGTGAGGCAGAGCGAGCGGAAGGGGGGAGAGAGTGAGTTTATGTCCTTGACAGCCTGGGGAATGGCAGAGGAACAGTTACCTAACATGCCTGCCAATTTTTACCAGCAAATCTTTAAAAATGTTGTCACAGTGAAGTTTTTTTATTGTAAACCATTTTAATACGGTACTGGCACTGGCCGCGGAATTATGTCAGACCGATTTAAAATGGCACTGGCATGCGGCAGGTTAAAGTATCTGCATTGATAACATATGATTCATGACAATACTTTAACCTAGAAAATATATTTCACATGCAGCCTAACTGCTCATGAACATCATGACCGTGTAGCAGAAACAGTAATTATGACAGTTTGCTAACAAGGTAAATTCTGTGATTTCTAAGTCTGCTGTAGACACCTTGTTTACAAATATAGCATATAGTTGTAAACCATTACCAGTATGTATCTATTTCGTCCATGCATCATTTGCAACAATCACGGTCTGCTGTGTTGTTCGTTCCCCTTCTTCCCAAGTGTATACCATGTTCTACCACAGGTTTTCGATGGGGCTTATATCACAACCCCGACTCGTCAAGTCCAGCAGTTCCAGGATCTGGTGTTCATCAAACCATCTCTGGGAGATGTGGGGTGTGTGCACAGGGCATTGGTCATGGGCAAATATTATCCGCCTGGGAAATGGGTAGTCCTGGCCAAGAAGAGATGGCAGAAATTCCTCTTCAAAAATTTCAAGGCAGTTGTAAACTGTCTGCTAATGGGAGAGACAACCCACCGCATGGTGTCATGCCATACCCACACATTTTGCAAGACATGTCCACTACTTGTTTTTTAAAAGATGTTTTGACCACTGTATGTGTTACTGGGAAAATAGGGCAAATGATATAACTACGTGTGTTGTTACATCCGTGCGTGTTATGCAAGGCTGCATGTGCTTAGTTAATTTTGGCCTGTCTGTCAGTATTTCCGTTTGTGGCAAAATTACGAATATCCTACTGAACAAAATATTGCATTGTTGAATTATGGCAGAACAAGTTCATATCTCAAGTGCATGGTCATTTACTTTTTTTTTCTTTTTTTTTATCAGATATAGACCAAATGTGGTAAAGTTAAGGATGAGCACAGGATGAAGTGAATAATATTTTAGAACCTTTGGAAAGAGGTAATGGCTATAATTCGGTCCTTTGTCACAGCTAGCTACTCCGTTTGGCCAGAGCATGGGAGGAAGAAGTGATTGTATTTCGAGGACAACAGTTAAGACAAGTATCATAAATAAGGTCAGCCTAGACATCTCTAATCACAATCGTACTAATGTTCGTTGAATGGCTGAGGGTCCATGCATACAGTAACTGGATTTTGCAATACTCAGTCAAAGGTAAAGGTTATAGGATATGTTCAAAAGCTACGACCACGGATGTTGCACTCTGAGCTCTCCTTATTATTTACTCTAAAACCAACTTTGCATCCATATGGAATATGTTCTGTTTTACACAACAGGCTTAGATATGTCATACTTAATACCTAAGTCGAATACACTCGTTATATTTACTTGTATATAAACAGGTATGTGTGGTGCCTTTTGCAATAATAAACCTGCTGTTTTTCTCCCCCAGCAATGTATCTTCCTGCATGTTGTTGAGGAGAATGATTTTTGTCAGTGAATATAATACGAGCCGAGTAAATAAGATCTTCCTGCACATGGTTCCTGCTAATCTACATCTGCCCTCACAATGCCCAGGTATTAGATGCAGTTTTTGGCTGGTGTCCTGTGGTGAATACACTCGACAACTCACACAGTCTGAACAGTCACATCTAGCTGTAGTTGTCTCATATGGCCGCAGCATTGGTAAAACGATAATTTTTTGCAGCTTCTCGTATCTGTCCATCATCTGTGGCTGTGGTCTTACATGCTGGTCATTCCCCCGGTTTGTTGTTCAGGTTTGCATTTGATACCCAACGCGTCAGCCATCATGGAACTGTTGTCTTTGATATTCCTATGGTGTTGCCAGTCTCCCTATTTGACTTACAACTTTCTCGACTGCCATCAGGACGAGAGTAACTTCTTGTCGGATCATAATTTATATTTCTGCTCTGTGCTAGGTTTGTGATAAATATTGGCAACGTCCTAAAACTGTAATACAATCAACTTCAAACGATCATTAACCATAATAAGTATACCCATCAAAGAGACAGCGACTTATAAATTAGTGGCTTCCCGCTTCCCCTTGGAGCACCCTGTGGCACTAAGGTTTGCTAACACACAGATTGGGTAAGATCTGGGATGAATTGGTGTGGATGACAGAAAAAGAGAGAGAGAGAGAGAGAGAGAGAGAGAGAGAGAGAGAGAGAGAGATTGTCAATAGGAATGGCTTAATGACAGCAGTGAGTTTATTAAGGCAGAATACCACTATAGGTTTAAGATGTAAGGAGAGTAGATTCTGCGACCTTACTCCCTGAGCCAGGTGGTGTGGAGTAGAGGAACTGGCTGTTTAGAAACGAAAGGGGAGAGTGAGGTAAGGGGTTCAAGGGAGGGAGTGGGGGGAGGAGAAGATGGGAGTGAGTTTCCAGCAATGAAAGAGAAGGCAGAATGGGAAGAGACGATTGTGTTTTATGAAGACACAAGAAGCCAGTAACCATATCTTCTTATGATTTACTAATTTTTCAAACAGAAAATGCCGGTATACAGTTTATGGAAACAGTTTGATTTTTGTATCAAATATATCTGGAAAGGCAAGACAGAAGCAATTTTAACCCGCCCCGTCCCAACCGATTTTCCACCACTGACTCCCTCCAATCCTGACCAATTTTGGATTTTTTTTTTTTTTTGGCTCAAACCTCCACTTTTGGTAAGAAATATCAAAAATTCAAAGAGAAATCGCTCATCTGAGGTTTACAATACTCGAAATAGGTAGCAGTACTCCTAACCTTACTGGGTTTTCTATCAGGCTGGCTCCAAAGAAAACGAGTTTTATGAGAGGGTAACTATTCCACACCACTTATAAATGGTATTTATTTATTATTTTTTATACAAATTTATATGTATTACAAGAGTATATTGGTTTTCACATAGTAACATAGGCAATATAAGCATTGTTTCACTCACCAAATACATCAACATACCTGACCTTTTTTGGTGACATTACCTGATCATCAATTCTGACTGTTTCTTCCCTTAATGGTACGTAAACTTTATCCTCCACATTGTCATCGATTGGGGAATCACTCTGGCCCTGAATTTCATATCATGGCACGACATGTTTTTACTCTGGTAACAGGTGAATTGCTGAGACAATGCCGTGCAAGGGGGGGGGAGGTCATGCAGGGTAAGACATTGTCCCTGCCTGGCATCTTGTAGAGGAAGGTGTCCCGTGTATACGTACCAAAAATAACACGTGAAAATTGAAAATTGTGCAAATTAGGGACCTTGCAATTGATTCACTTTTATATACGTCAACGGGACTGACAGTGACAAAACGTGTGGACGTATATACACGTCAATGGGACGCGGTGGGTTAAAGTATGTGAGTACCTGCTAGATGTGTCTATGAAACAGAAATCTCTTTATATCATCTGGTTATCATTACAGTTGAAGTCTATCTATCAATGAACTGAGCAATGACAATAATGAATAACACTCATACCTATAGTTATTTTTACTTGAGCCTTCTAATATATGATTTGTAGCTATGTATCAGTTTTAAACCATGATTGGCAACCCATTCATTCATCCTCCTAGACACAGCAAATGTGTGAAAACATCACAACCTTCAGATGTACCAACTGCCTGACCCAAACCACACTCTTATACTATACCAGGTTCATTTGTTGCCAATATCACATTGTCCTGAAAGTGAATTTATCGTACGTATACAATATTTCTTGTACATATGGCAAGAGTTTAGGAGTGGCAGGCAGCGCCAGTGAGCCAGACTCACCCTGACTCCACCTGCCAGGCTAGGCAACGTAGATGTTCGCGGGATTTGCGTTTGCAGAAATGCTTCCGTAAGCACAAAACAGTAAATTTGCTTAGGATTTGTCACAAATACAAATCCGCAAACAAAATCACACTTCAATAGTTGCAGACTTTGTGGTTTGCGGAAGTGATCGTGGAAGTGTCCAGCTGTGCTACTATCGTTTATTCACTTTAACTTGGCCCAGACTTTCGTCCTTTTGCAGCTTATTTCCCGTGACACAGTTGTTCAATACATCAATATGAGGGCTGTGCATCTCTTCCACAGCTCTTCTTCGTGACTAGCACCATAAGCTAGTATTAATCTTTTGTTATTGCCCCGCATTCAAGATGGAGAGACGGCAGTTTTATGCCAAGTTAAAATGAACTGATTATGGTATGATAAATGATATTTTTTAAAAAGAGGCATAGACTGCACCTTCTATGGAAAGAATTGCAACAGCAGGCAACTAGGCCCCATGTTGCCTCCCACCCTCTCCCAACGCTCGCTCAGTTGCTCTGCATTGTTCTCTGTTTTTGTTTCCATCTTTGTTTCCTTTTCATTAATTTTTATTTTGATTAGTTTAGCCATGTTTGGTACTGTATAAGCTTGTTTTATGATTGCCTACATCATTTATGACAGACAGTGCTTGATAATACGAGGATATATAGAGAATGGTTAAGGTGGATGTCGCTATCAAAGAAAAAAAAAAAAAAAGTCCTGTTCTATATTTAACCCCAATTCTTTTATCCTTATAAAACAGGGTAAGCCTAAACAATCACTGTTTCCTGCAGTAGCTCTTTGACATTAAAAAAAAAAAAAAAAAAAAAAAGGATGACTTCATCAAACCTGTCAGCCCATGCTTCAGCAAAATTTACAACGGTGTGAACACCGTATTAGTCGTATGTTTAAAAAATGTTTTTTTTCTCAACTGTCGATTCTACATTTAGTCTTTATGCTTAGGCACAACTGTGGCACTGGTGTGGCAATATGTTTATTTTTAGGCTTACCCTAAAGTTTCATATACATTTCATTTTCTTTGAAGTAAAGATTTTAATTTCTGTTTTCTGCAGTGATTTATGGAGTAATTCATAATTTAATAACCTCCAAAAAACCGTTAAATATAATATTCAGTCTTTAAGCTTATTTTTATAAATCATCATTACGATTCTTACAACTAACAACTCTTTTGTGGAATACCACATATGTGCAAATTTTAAAAACCATTGCTTGAAAACATACAAAGTGCAAGCCGTTGTTGATAATCCTCTGAAAATGCCAAAAAAAATGTATTGTAGGTGAATTAGAAAGCAGTTGTTGAATCGTTAAGCTTACCACGAGTTAAGTTCCGTGCCACCAGTTGTGACAGGACAATTTTTATTTAAGAATATGACCATAAGTTACAAGACTGCAAAGGATATCCTAAAAATTATTTACTTTGTATGACAATGAAGTGATTGAGGGATCAAATGTAAGAATCACAAGTAATATATAAAAAAACGCACACATTTAACTTTATCGCAGACGTGTCGTCATTTGTTCTCCAATTTTCCAACCTGACTTTTATTTCCCGTTACTTTCTTCTCTGAGAATTTGTGGAAAATTTGTGCATCATCTTCCCTTCTCCAGGTTTGGTAGAATATCGCCAGGAAACATAGCAGGGCATATTTGATAAAGAAATCTGGTTAATCACAGATAAAAGCAATAAAGCGTGCTGACCATTCAACTTACTCACCCCACTGGGGGACAACTTGGCACCTGTGGGTCATGTGACCTAGGCAGGCTGAAACAGTGGTCACAGCTTAACAGAAGGCGCTGTATGGAGTGATTTGATGACAAACACCGACACTTGTCATGCATCATCACTGTTCCTCAGCTAACAAGTGGATACCATATAAAGACATGCGCAGTGGAAAATTTTTACAATTCTATAATTCCTCATTATACTTCTATATATCTATCTATTGCCAGACACCTTAATCCCGTAAAGGGTGGCTACAAACAAATCGCCTCATGTCGCCCTGTCCCCCGCCATTTCACCGTCCTACTCACAGCTCACACCCCCCTCTCTCATATACTTCTCCACTCCATCCCTCCACCTCATCCCCGGCCCTCCCCTCCCTCTCCCCCCTCCACTTCACTCATCGACACTCTCCTCGTCAATCTTTCGCTTTCCATCTTCTCCATGTGGCCAAACCGCCTCAGTGTGTTTCTCCTAACGCTTCCTATTACATCCACATCCACGCCACAATGCTCCTTCACTTCCTCGTTTGCCAGCCTGTCTCTCCATGTGGCTCCACATGCTTCTCTCAAACTACTCATTTCCACTACCCTCACTCTTGACTTGTGTCCACCCAGCGAGGTCAAAGCTTCACTTCCATACGTTAGAGTTGGTTTCACAATACTGTCATGCAGTAACCTTTTCACTTCCATGCTCTCTTCCCTGTCTCTCTGCTTTCAGAGACCAGGAACTTTTCTTCATTGTTGTACACTTTCAAGTACTTCACTCTCTAAACTTCCATCCTTACTCATCACACTACCAAAAGTACAAAAATGCACTCAAATTTCCTCCTCATCCAACCACACCGTACAGTATGTGACTTTATTTCTCTCGAAGACCATAACTTTACTCCTCCCTATTCACTTTTTCTCTTCATATCTTACACATTATCCCAAACTCATTCACCAAGCCTTGCAGCGCCCCTTCGTCTTCACTTAACAACACGTATTATCTGCAAGCAACAGTACAGGGAGTTTCCACACACTGCCAAGCCTCATTAGGGCCACTCCAACATCCACTGCCCTACCTGGTATCTCTTTTATCACCCCATCCATATACAGATTGAACAACCATTGAGACATGACACATCCCTGTTTCAGTCAAACCTTCAAACAGAATAATTCACTCATTTAACTGTCCACAAGCACGGCAGCCTTAGCACCCTCATACATATTTTTCAAGGCATTCAGCAACTTCCCATTGACTCCATATCTTCATAATACTTTCCACAATCCTTGTCTGTCCACCCTACCATATTTTTTTTTTTTTCCAAATCCATGAAAGCTGCATACAACTTCTTTCCCTTTTCTAGAAAATTTTCCACTTGAGACCTAAGAATGCATATCTGACACAACGTCTTCCTTTCCTAAAACCTCCCTGTTTCTCTCCAACTAATTCCTCTGTTATTCCCATAATTCTGTCAATAAGTAACCTACCATATGCTTATCCTATTACTCTGAAAATAGAAATGCCACTATGATTGCCGCACATTTCTTTTTCCCATTTTCCTTTGTACAGGGTAATAATTATACCTGACTTTCAATCTTCTAGGACTTTACCTTCCTCCCAGGGCAATCTGCAGATCTTCCACATCCATTCTAATACTGTCTCTCTTCCATGCTTCAGCATTTCACCACGCACTCCATGACTTTCTGGGGCTTTCCCCATTTTGACTTACACTCATTGCTTCCACTACTTCCATTATACTGATTTCTTCCCCTCTTCTCACAACCCTCCTTCTCCCCAGCTATTCCCCATCCACTTACTCTCGCATTACTTTCATTCTCTATGTTCAACAGATCCTCAACCTGTACTGCACTAGGCAAAAAGAAAACTGATAGCCTATACATCTACGCCGGCCAATTTTGTATTTTCTTTTCTAGCTAAATGGGCATAATACATCAAACATAAGACGCCTGACACTAATAAAAGTAATCACCAAAGCCAGAAAGTTGGTTGAATTGAGTCAGTTTATTGCCATCCAACCTCTGAAATCTTCAAGGTTACTGAAAGAGCAGAGCGACTGTTAGCTTGTGAACCGATTTTGGATTTTGTTGTGGGTAAATGGCCTTAATACATCAATATAAGATCCCTGGCACTAATAATCAACAAAGTCAGAAAGTTGGTTGAATCGAGTCAGGTTGGTGCCACTTGACCTCTGAAATCTTCAATGTTACTGAGATGGCAGAGCAGCTGTGAGCCTGTGAAGACTGTCACTCGCCTCCCACGCTCCTAAATCAGTGTTGTAAGAGTAGCAGAGAAATGTCTGAAGTTAGTGAGATACGTTATTACCTTCCATTTTCCTTTGGTTCCTTGCAGTGACTTCTCAGTGCTGCAGGACATAGATCTACGTCACTGGCGTTTCTGAAGGGGACATAGATCTATAACGCTAGTCCATCTGCTCACTTTTTCTCCCTTCTTCACTAGTGATCTGCCATTTTCATTTTTCACTTCCCGACTAACCTCTTGAATATCCAGTCTAACTCAACCTCTTTCCAGAACATTTTCTTACATTCCCTCCACTTTACACTCAAATTCCTTCCAAATTCCTCATCCACTCTCTTCTTACTCTCCCTTACTATTCTTTTCACCTACCCATTCCTCTCTACATATAATTATCTTCTGCCTCTCAACTTCCTCCTCACCCCTGTTTCTCATCCACTCACTATATGCTTTATTGTTTTGTGCCACAGCCTGTCTCACCTCTTCATTCCACCATGCTGTTCCTTGCACCACCTTTCGTCATCTCTTCACCCCAAACATCACCTCACATGCTGCATAGATTTCATGTGTGAAAATCTTGCACACACCTTCTATATCCCTCCTCTGCTCCAAATCATATTTACCCAATCGCTCCTCGACTTCTCTCTTATCTTTTGCCTTTTTTCCATCCTCGTATAACCTTTTCACCCTCTTTGTAAGAACTACCTCCTTCTGTCCTTCCCTTCTATTCGTCCACTTCATTTCAACCTTGACTTTCACTGCCACCAAGTGGTTGTCAGAAAGTCCACTCCTCCAACCTCTTTATGCTCTTGCATCCATTACACACATTCTCGTTCTGTCATCCATGCACTCATAATCAATCTTCGCCTTCCGTTCATGCAGTTCATCACCGACCCTTCTCCTCACTCTCCACGTATACTGTACCTGTGGATAATTTTGTGCCTGAAGAGGGTATTAGCTATCACCAACTCCCTCCTGGCACAAATGTCCACTGGAGTACTGCCATCCTCATCCACTTCTGCAGGCGCACTCCACTCACCAACTACTCCATCGACCTTCACATTCCCTACTTTTTCATTTATATCTCCAATCAAAAACACTCTTTCATTCCTTTCAAACTTTTCAATGTATGTTTCCACATCTGCCCAGAAGTTTCTTTCACTTTGCTTGCATGATCTTGCATTGGGACACACACACACACACACACACACACACACACACACACACACACACACACACACACACACACAATCTCCCACAATTGAAGTGCAACTTAAATCTTACCCATACAATTCTTGAGCCAACTGATCCATTCTCTCTTATACTTTCCTTCCATCTCTTGCACACAGCAATACACACTTCTTCTTGTGCCCTCACATTCTCACCCACTCCTGCACATACACCCCATCCATTCTCCCATTCTCTCATATTCTCACGTTTACATTTAGTTTCAGTTAATCCACATATTCGTACATCCACTTTTGCACTCTCAAGCACCTGGACAATCTCTTTCTCTTTCACCTCATCATTTGCACCCCTTACATTCCGTGTCGCAATCCGTACCATGCCTATGTTCCGTCCTTAGTCGTCACCTATTTGTCAGTCATGGTCTGAGGCTTCTTGTTCATATTTATAGTTACCGGTAGTTGTTTTCCGGGAAGGGGCACTAACCCTTCATCAACCCACTTGTTGTCACATAGGGAACGTGTGTTGGTTTGTTATAAGGTTAACACTCAGCTTTGCAAATGATTTCCTGGTTTAGGGGAAATTATCTGGTTTGCCACTGACTGTAGAGCTACCCGAAAAACAGAGTAATGCTTCACTAAGTGGGTGGATGATGGGCGCCCCCACTTACCCTTCTTACCTATTATACTTACTGGACAAAATTAAGCATGTAGACGTCATTGAAATTTATGTTTCCAGTCTGGAAACGATTACATTAATGATATATATACATTGTCCATGGACTGTGTAACAGGGACTAGTCACAGGCAGAGGGAGACAACCAACTCTCTTGCTCGCATTATTCCAACTAACTACAACTGGCTCACCAACTCGTCACGTTGGTCTTGGCACTTCGAAGCTCCAGATGACTCAACAACAACTGGCTTAACAACTCGTCACATTAGTCTTGAAGCTACAAAGCTCACAGGGAACAATGTTTAAGAGTAAATGAGTAATGAAAAATACCAAACACACACACACACACACACACACACACACACACACACACACACACACACACACGCATACATACACACGCACACTACACTTCCCCCGATCCTACAAAAGATCACTGTACTGGAAGGATCGTACTGGACAGCATTCCTGTGAACTTTGATGAAGGAGCGATCTCTCAGGACTGCCTTCTTCTTCAGTCGAACTTCCGACATCACCCGTCTCAGAGCCCCTCAACAGAGCCTGCACATTAACCAGCAAATCGTCGTCCTCTGCTGCTACAGCTGGCCTTCACGACCGAGGGTTCTTCTGGGGTGAGTGGTAGTGATGTAAAGAAACACTGGTCCCGCACATGACGAGGCATGTCGCCAACCTTGATGTTCTGGGCCGATACAATTTTCGTCACTCTGCCCAGGAAACTTGTGGAATCGCAGTTCCTACTGGGGTGTCGGATCCACACACGATCCCTGATGCTGAAGCAGTGCTGGTCGTCCGTTAGCTGATGTTGCTGGGTCACCCTGTTGATTCCAAGCAGCCTGATCTTCTGGTTAGCAGGGGCAGCTGCAGCGCCATCATCTAGTGGCATCACGATATAACAGTAAACTGCCTCCGCCACGGAGCAGCCTGTCCATGCCAGTATCGTCTTCACTGTTCAATGACACCGCTCTGTTATTCCATTACCAAAGGGAACATTGGCACAATGTTATCTGACTGCCATGCCCCAGCAACTGGTAAACCCACTGAAGACAGAACTATGGAAGCTGGCAGCATTGTCAGTCAGCAGCTCTTTGGGTGCTCCACACTTTAAAAACACAGATTCCAGCTGTTCAATAACACTGCTGGGGTTTTGACGTCTGATTCTACTCCAGATGGCGTAACACAATGGGCCGCAGTCAGTGAGAGTCAGGTAGTGCTGATTTCTGACATTACAGATGTTCATGCTAACTCTGCCCCAAATCTCTGAGGTTCCAAAAACCCTCTTTTGCCATCTCTCAGGTGCCGAATCAATAGACTGGCATTCTTGGCACCCACAAATGACATTGCGTACCTGTTGCCGTTGAACTGTTGGGTAGAGTCTTCAGCAGAAGTATAATGTGTGCCTAACACCTGGGTGTCTGCTGGTTTCATGAATTTTGGTGATGTCTTGCTCAGAAACAGCGGCAACAGGCCCGCATACTGGTTGAACATTCTGAAGACAAAGCCATCTCTTTGGTACTCGAGTTAGTGCGTCGGCCTTGTTCTCAAAAAAGGACACAAATTTAACATCAAGATGCAGTCTGTAATCGTTGACGATGATTTTCAGCATCTCTAAGCATCTGCAAATCAACATTTCACTAGATGGTTTAGTCCTCACGTGTGCGTTTCCAAATA
Source organism: Coenobita brevimanus (assembly GCF_032717465.1). Classification (NCBI taxonomy): domain Eukaryota; kingdom Metazoa; phylum Arthropoda; class Malacostraca; order Decapoda; family Coenobitidae; genus Coenobita; species Coenobita brevimanus. The sequence continues at coordinate 45,575,806 of NC_136999.1, read as the reverse complement.
GAGTGTCCACAATCCAATGATACACAGTGGTCGAGTCAGTCATGAGAGCCAATAACTTCATCTTCCAGGAGATAGCGAGATTTAAACTTTTGATGACAGCATCCAGATCTGCAAGACTGATGCGGGGGCAGTCGTTTCATTGTAGCCAACACGCATCTTCTATTATTTCCCTGTTCACTTCTAAAATAGCTCCCAGTGCAAGAGAACTCACACTCTAATATAGCTCCCAGTGCAAGAGAACTCGCATCCACCCCAAGAGTAGCTTCTTCTCCTGCTAAATCCCATCGTCCTCCAGATGGATCAGACCTCTTCACCTGCTTCAGTGTCTCTTTGAGTATGGAGTGCAACTTAGAGTCATTAATCTCATCGTCCCACGAAGTAGTGGCCTCACTGACGTGCCTCTTCATGTAAGACGCCACCGCTCTCAACCAGCCACATACAGGCAGATGACTTGTCAACTCTCTACAGAGAAAGAACATGATGCACCTTGTCAGTTTCTTGAGCACTTCACTAACATCGTTGTCAAAGAAGAGACCGTGGTGTTCCCCTCAGACTCTGATGCCAAGCATTCAGACTCCTTCAGATACGTGCTCGGCAGGATTGCAGGTCCGGTGGTAATGATTCAGGTGACTCTCAACCTCCGCCGCAAATGATATGCTTTCATCCACCAGTATGTCATCCAGATACAGCAAGGTGGTGCGGTTAATCCTCTCATCCCAGCTCAGCATGGTGCCCAGGACCTTCTTCAAGACGAGAGGTGCGATGTTCAGTCCAAAGCCCAGTCTTGTCAAGCAATAACAACTTCCCTGAAATACCACTGTCTGGGTCGACCATAATGACGGGTGAACGTGAATTTGCAGGCAGGCCTTGCATAAATCCATGAGAGTGACCCTCTGTTCATACCTGAGCCACTCCCTAATTTTCTCTGTGCAGACATCTGCTTCCACTGTGTGCACATCGGGATACGAGTTCAGTTCACAGAAATATAGTACCGGGTGCACCTTTTTCTTATGTTGTCGCACAATTGACATCAGAGGAATGGTTCCTTTCACTGGCCCGTGGGTGCTCTCGTCATACTGAACCAGTCAGCCATCCTTCATCCACTGACCCAATTCGTTCTTGTATTCATGATGAACCTCTTGAGGCACCCTGTACTCTGAGGCAGTATTCATTAGACGTGGCGGCCATTTGCCACCACACCACTTCCACAACACCTTCCACGTGCTTGCTTTCACATCATGTCACTTTAAAGTCCATCTCGTCAGTGTCAGTAGTTGCCACCAATGCCAAAACCCCCGAATCCTCGTTACCGACCTTTACATCATTCGACGAGCGCTCTGTCACACTCTGGTATCTAGCAGAGGTCCATGACAAGGCTGTCCAAGCGAACTGTAGGTTTTTCATACTGCGACATTAGTTGCAGTTAAGTGCCTAGATAGCTTGTAACAGGGACTTGTCGTAGGCAGAGGGAGACAACCAACTCTCTTGCTCACTTTATTCCAACAACTAACTACAACTAGCTCATCAACTCATCACGTTCGTGTTGGCACTTTGAAGCTCCAACTAACTCAACAACAATTTGCTTAACAACTCGTCACGTTAGTCTTCAAGCTTCGAAGTTTGCACGGAACAATGTAAAAGAATAAATGAGTAATGAAAAGTATAGCACACACACACACACACACACACACACACACACACACACACACACACACACCGCTCGCTGGTGCAGTGGTAACGTTCCCGCTTGCCAACTGGCGGACGGGAGATCGCGCCTTGCTCAGGTTGCGAAAAGTTTCACTGACGAAGTGGGTGGTTACTGTCCCCCTTGAGCAAGGAGACGGGTGTGTGCGTGTGTGAAGGTCACAGCCTTGCCCTTAGATCGGACTATATGAGCTCTCAGCTCCCTTCCGGGAGGGTAAAAGCTGACAATCACGACCATCAAGTGATCCTGACCGACCCGGTGAATTACACACACACACACACACACACACACACACACACACACACACAGGATTACATATGACATAGATAACAGCGATGAAAGTTACCAAAAGAGCCTAAACTATAAAAAGGGAAAGTATCATGACCTAAAGAAGTACATCTTAGAAATTACTTGGGAAAAGGAGCTTAGAGGACAAGATTTAAATGCTATATATGAAAAATTCTGTGAACTTTATGAAATAGGAGTCCAGAAGTACATCCCAAAGCACAAAGAAGTAGAAAAGAATATAAAGAAATGGTTCAATACAGAATGTAAAAAATCAAAAGGAAAAAAAGATTTGTTGCGGAATAGATACAGAAGACACAATAGTGAAAGGGCATATAATAATTACAAACAGGCAAGAAACGATTATACAAGAATAAGGAGGGAAGCCCAAAAATATTTTCAGGAGGATATCATAAATAAAAGTAGTGATCAACCAAAGCTATTTTACAGCTACATCAGAAGCAAAACCAAAGTAAAAGATAAAATACAATCCATTACGGACGATGGAATCACCTATACACAAGAGAAGGATATTTGTGAAGCACTAAACAAGAATTTCCAGTCAGTTTTTACAGAGGAAAAAAAATTTGAGAGGGATTATGGGGAACATACATGCCCACACATACTACCAGATATACAAACATCAGAAAAAGAAATACAGGAGGAGCTAAGTAAATTAGACAAAGGAAAAGCAAATGGTCCTGATGAAATTTCATGTTGGGTGCTACGTGAATGTGCAAAGGAGTTAAATAAACCATTATTTTTAATTTTCAAGACATCCTTGAGTCAAGGTAAACTACCTGATATTTGGAAGAAAGCAAACATTGTCCCCTTATTCAAGAAAGGGAATAGACAAAATCCACTTAACTACCGACCAGTATCACTAACCAGTGTTGTATGCAAGGTATTAGAAAAGCTTATAAGAAAAGCTTGGGTAAATAACATAGAAGAACACAGTACGATAACAGAAAGACAGTCTGATTTCAGAAAAGGAAAATCATGTGTTACTAATCTGTTGAGCTACTATGACAAAGTAACAGACACATTACAGGAAAGAGAAGGATGGGTGGACAGTATCTATTTAGATTTCAAGAAAGCGTTTGACACAGTACCACACCAAAGACCTTTATGGAAACTGTACCATCAAGGAGGAGTTCGAGGCAAACTGTATTGTTGGATGCAGGATTTTCTCATGAAAAGAAAAATGAGAACAGTACTAAAGGGAAATTACTCATCATGGAAAGAAGTGACTAGTGGAGTACCACGAGGCTCAGTGCTGGCACCAATCATGTTTTTAGTGTATAAAAATGATAAAGACAGTAACACTGGAAATGAAAGCTATCTAAATATGTTTGCAGATGATGCAAAAATACAAAGGAAAATTACTAACACAGACTCTTGTAAAGAGCTACAAGAAGAATTAAATAAACTTCATGAATGGAGTAATACATGGCAAATGGAATTCAATGCGGACAAGTGTCATGTAATAAAGTTTGGTAAAAGTGGAAAAAGACCTGATTGGGATTATACATTAGGAAATAAAACCTTAACCACATCAGAAAGAGAGAAGGACCTAGGTATGATTGTCAATAACAGACTATCTCTGGCTGACCACATTAGTGAGAAGGTATGGAACATGTATACACTGCTTGCCAATATGAGAATAGCGTTTACATACAAAAATGAAGACATGTTAAGAAAGATAATAACATCATTCATCAGACCAACACTGGGGTATGCATCAGTAGTCTGGAGTCCTCAACTTAAAAAAACACATAGACAAGATTGAAAAAGTTCAAAGGGCCGCTACAAGATGGGTACCAAGCTTAAGGGATCTAAACTACGAAGAAAGACTAAATAAACTGAATCTACCAACACTAGAGGAGAGAAGGAAAAGAACTGACATGATTTTGCTATATAAATGCATATCAGGGAAGGAGAAAATAGACATAAATGCTTACTTAACGTATGGGGAAGCATCAGCAAGAGGACACTGCAAAAAACTGCATAAAAAGAGAGGTGATAAAGATGTAATGAAATATAGTTTCCCAAATAGAGCAATTGATCAGTGGAATGCACTACCGAATGAAATAGTGTGTGCCAAAACAATTCATAAATTTAAGGATATGTACGATAAATATGGTTTAAGACACGGGACAGTACTAGCTTGACTCATTCCTGTAAAGATACAATTAGGTAAGAATTAGGTAAGAACACACACACACACACACACACACACACACACACACACACATGCACACTACAAACTTTTTCGGTACAAATGGGTTTTCTGCAGATATCTATATTTCATTCTATCAGTCTGACTTTCAAAGGGGAGAATTTTTGTCCTCAGACACTACCATGCCACATAAAAGTACAAAAACTCTTAAAATAATCCCAAAACTTTTTATAAATATCGATAGTAATGCTGATTTTCTTGCTGTTATACGTCAAATAGTTCTTTTGAATTGAGGTAAATAAGCTAAAATATATAGTTAATTAAAATAACCACCAATAAGGTGGGGGAGGGGGTCTAATTACCTCCTTTGGGAGTAAGGGGAGGATCGAAGATTTTTTTGGCAAATGTTGGGAATGGCAAGGATATTTGGGAATGTGTTTTATAGTGACACATTTATTATTACTAGTAGTAGTAGTAGTAGTAGTAGTAGTAGTAGTACTAGTAGTAGTAGTAGTAGTACTAGTAGTAGTAGTAGTAGTATCTATTGCATGACATCTTAATCCCGTAAGGGGTGGCCATAAACAAATCGCCTCAATGTCGCCCTGTCCCCCGCCATTTCACAGCCCTGCTCCCAGCTCACACCCCCCTCCCTCATATATCTCTCCACTCCATCCTTCCATTTCATCCTCGGCCTCCCCCTCCCTCTTCCCCCCTCCACTTCACTCACATACACTCTCCTCCTCAGTCTCTAGCTCTCCATCCTCTCCTTATGGCCAAACCACCTCAATGTGTTTCTCCTAACGTTTCTCATCCACATCCACACCACAACGCTCCTTCACTCCCTCATTTGGCAGTCTGTCTCTCCATGTGACTCCACGTGCTCCTCTCAAATAACTCATTTCCACCGCTCTTACTCTTGACTTCTGTCCCTCCAACAAGGTCCAAGCTTCACTTCCATACGTTAACGTTGGTATAACAATACTGTCATGTACAGTGAGGTTGGATGAGGAGGAAATGGAAAATGTGAGTGCGTTTAAGTACTTGGATAGTGTGATGAGTAAGGATGGAAGTTCACAGGGTGAATTGCATAAATGGTACAACAAGGAAGAAAGGTTGCTGGTTCCTTGAAGGCAGTGATAAGAAACAGGGAAGTGAGCATGGAAGTGAAAAAGTTACTACATGACAGTATTGTGATACCAACTCTAACGTATGGAAGTGAAGCCTTGACATTGTTCGAAGGACACAAGTCAAGAGTTAGAGCAGTGGAAATGAGTTATTTGAGAGGAGCCTGTGGAGTAACATGGAGAGACATGCTGACAAATGAGAATATAAAGGAGCGTTGTGGTGTGGATGTGCATGTGATAGGAAGGATTAGGAGGAATACGCTGAGGTGGTTTGGCCATGTGGAGAGGATGAAGGGTGAAAGATTGACGAAGAGAGTGTATGTGAGTGAGGTGGAGGGGGAGAGAGGGAGGGGAAGGCCGAGGATGAGATGGAGGGATGGGGTGGAGAGGTATATGAGAGAGGGGTGTGTGAGTTGGGAGCAGGGCAGTGAAGTGACGGGGGACAGGGCTACGTGGAGGCGATTTGTTTGTGGCCACCCCGAACGGGATTGAGGCGTCTGGGAGTAGATAGATAGATTACTGTTATTATTAATATTATTATTATTATTATTATTATTATTATTATTATTATTATTATTATTTTGTTTTCAGGGCATGTTTGTGGTGTTTGGCCTAGGCTGTGGGATATCATGCCTTGTTTTTCTGGTGAAGAAGATTGTGTCCAGTACAATGCCGTTGACAGAAATACACTGAAGTATATAAAGGCGATCCTACTCTCTCTCTTTCTCTCTCTCTCTCTCTCTTAAACTGTTCTCGCATTATTTTGCATTCATAGATCTGATACGAAACAGATTTGTTATATTTCAAATTTATTTAGGATATCTTTTGCTGCGAGGTTTATTTTTATACAGTTAACGGACTGATTGAAGTAAAAAGATTATCAGAGCAGAATTGAGGTCATTGCAGCTATTAGTATATATATACACTTTTGTTTTATCTGATGTATTCGTCTTTTATTGTAGCAGGCCTGATGTCAATAAACTTGTAAAGGTATTTCTGTTTTTTTCCCGAGGGGAATGGGAATGCTGGTGATAGGAGAGCTGGAGCTCCTGTTTCACTAAGGAAATATCTAACCATCCCCTTTGCTTTGAACCTTTTCAGTGTGACAGTAACATGGAGAGTAGACCAGCATACTCCCCAAACATTTCCTCTAACTATTTCTATGCACTACACCACATGGCACTTTACATTTCACACAACGTATCCCACTACGTTACAGGGGGTTGGCGCCAGCAAGGAAGCATGTGGCCAAAAACTTTGCCCCCGCTACCCTAGTGGCAGGACTTCTGGGGGAGGCGTGACGGCGGGGGTTCCGCGGCATAGATCATGGGTCCCAGGGCGAGATGGGGCTCGGACCTGTGCTAGAGGGTACAGGGCATTGCGGTTCCCAGAGCTGCACGCTTCCACACCCAATAGAGAGGGGCCTAAACCTGGGAGTAGCGCCCCAGCAGGCTGCCCTATCAGTGGGTGTATAATGGCGGGATAGTTGCAGTGCCAAAAGACGCAGCTTGGAGGGTGTCCCTGCAGCTGTCCTGGCAGGGTGCCCCCGAGGCCACTACCACAGCCACTGGTAAGCTGGTGGGCTAGGGGTCCCCAGATCCATTGCCTGGACCTGGGATTGTCTGGCAGTGAGTGGGACCTGTGCTGGCATGTCTGTCCCCATTTATTAATACTGAAGATGACAAAACAAAAAAGGTTTCAAAGCAAGCCTGAGGACAGTAAATCACCCATAGGGGATGAGGGTGGGTTCAACTGGAATGTGGGAAGTTTGAGGGGAAGAGCAGAGGAAGTCGTTGAGGCATTCAGTAGGAGGTGGGTGGATGTGGCGTGTTTGCAGGAAGTCTGGTACAGGGGTGGATCAGCCAGAAAGATTGTTGGGAAGGACTGTTTCTATAAGTTGTTTTGGCCGGGGGGGACAGACGGATATGGAGGTGTTGGTGTGATGGTTGCGGAGAAATGGGTGGAGTATGTTATGAATGTTTTGAGAGTAAGCGATAGGATATTGGTGGTGGAAATTCTGTTGAGAAGAAAGATAGCTACATGTGATTATATCGGCATATGCTCCACAGGCAGGATTGGATGAATCAGAGAAAGATAGATTTTGGGATGATTTAATACGTGTAGTGAGTGGTATGCGGGATGATGAGATAGTGACTTTGGGAGGGGACTTAAATGGTCATGTAGGTGAAACAGCACAAGGTTATGAAGGAGTGCATGGGGGATGCACATATGGTCTAAGGAATGCGGAAGGGGAAAGGATACTCGAGTTTGGGGAGGCAACGGACATGATTGTGTGCAACACATATTTTAGGAAAAGAGACAGTAGGTTAATTACATATGAGTCTGGGGGAAATAGCAGTCAGATAGATTATTTTCTGGTTAGGAGGGCTGATAGGAGGTTAGTGAGGGATGTTAAAGTTATAGGAAGTGAGGAGTGTGTGCAGCAGCACCAACTATTGATTTGTGATATGGTGCTTAAAGAACAAGTGATGAAAAAGAGGGACTTATGTACCTAGGAGGAAAATAGTGGAAGCTGAAAAACCAAGTAGTAAGGGATGCCTTCTATAAAGGCGAGTTGGAGGAGAGTGGTGGCTGAACAGGGAGCTGTAGGCAGTGGCGTTAATGAACAGTACAGAGCCCTCAAGAACAATTTCTTGAGAGTTACTGATGTAACATGCGGCTGGACAAGAGGACCACCAAGACATAAAGTAACTTGGTGGTGGGATGAGGGTGTAGAAGCTGCAATTAAGGAGAAAAGAAGGCTTTTTCCGGGAATGGAAGAAGGGTGGTAGCAAAAGAGGAATATTTGGCTGCTAAGCGTAGGGCTAGGAGAGAGAGAGGTATACAGGGCAAAGTCTGAGTCACAGAGACAATTACTTGATAACCTAAATCATGGGGAAAGGAAAAATGTATTTAGGGTGGCAGGTCAGGTGAAGAGGGATAATCGGGATACTCATAGGTGAGCAACGTGTGTGAAGAATGATGAAGGAAGGGTAGTGGTGAACAGTGAAGATATTAAAGATGCATGGAGAGAGCATTATAACCGGTTATTGAATGAGGAGTTTGACTGGGACAGGGAAGGTTTGGAGCCAGCAGATCCAGTGTCTGGCCCTTGGCCTTTGATTGATACTGCACTGTGAGTGAGGCAATAGGCAGGATGAGGGTGTGGGAAGGCAGCATGAGTGTGTCTGGGTTGACTGCCGAAATGTTGAAGGCCTCAGGCGATATAGGGGTGAGTTTAGTCACTGACCTGATAAATAGGATTATTTATGAGTGTGTTGTCCCAGATGATTGGCTGAGGAGTGTAATTGTAAATGTGTATAAAGGGAAGGGTGATGCCCTGGAAAGAGGGAAATTATAGAGGTATAGAAGCTTTTTAGATCAGATAATGAAGGTAATAGAGAGAGTTTTAGAAGGTATGATTAGAGAAAGAGTGAATATTGATGAGATGCAGTTTGGGTTTATGCCAGGTAGGGGGACCACTGATGCCATATTCATTGTTCGACAGCTTCAGGAAAAATATATCGGTAGGAGAAGGGATCTTTATTTTGTTTTTGTTGATTTGGAAAAGGCCTTTGACAGAGTCTCTAGAGAGGTGGTGAAGTGAGCAATGAGAAAGCTTGGCTTAGAGGAGTGGCTGGTTAGGGTGGTTATGGCCATGTATGTGGGTGCTCACACCCAGGTGAGAGTGAATGGAGATTTGAGTGATGAGTTTTCCGTGAATGTTGGTGTGCATCAGGGGTCAGTTTTGAGTCCCATGTTGTTTATCATGGTACTTGAAGCCCTTTCACATGACTTTAGAATCGGACTCCCGTGGGAGTTGTTGTATGCTGATGATTTGGTGTTGATTGCAGAGAATGAAAGGGAGGCGGAGGAAAGGTTTAGGAAGTGGAGAGATGGTATGGGGCAAAAGGGTTTGAGGGTAAAATGCAGATAAAACAAAAGTGATGATATCTAGGGTTGGTGGCGGTACTGTGAAAGACGAGGGAGAGTGGCCATGTGCAGTTTGGCCACAAGGGCGTGGGAAGTAATTCCATCTTGTGCGGTGTGTGTGATAAATGGGTGCATAAGAGATGTAGTGGTATCAGAGGTAGACTACGAGATAATGCTGATTTTGTATGTGTACGGCGTGCCGGGGTGAGCAGGTGGAGATCGTCAGACGTGAAAGGATTGAACTTGCTGGTGAATCTCTTGAGTGTGTGGAAGAGTTTTACATTTGGGAGACATGCAGTGTGCTGGAGGTGGGGCTGGAGCTAGCTCTGTGGCTAGGGTGAGAAGTGGTTGGAAGAAGTTCAGGGAGCTCTTGCCTCTCCTGACATTGAGAGGGCTCTCCCTACGTGCTAAGGGGTCTTTGTATGCAGCATGTGTTAGGAGTGTAATGCTGTATGGCAGTGAAGACCTGGGCAGTGAAGGAGGAAGACATTCGCCAGGCTCAGACGTACAGAAATGACAATGATTAGGTGGATGTGCAGTGCGTCCCTATGTCCAAGGCCTGGAGGGGCTGGGTTTACAATGGAAGAGTTGAGAGGTAGGATGGGACTGGAGTGTATTGGTGTTGTGATGAGGAGAGGTAGATTGAGGGTGGTTTGGACATGTGGAGAGGATGGGGGATGATAATTGCGTGAGGAAGGTGAGAAGTGTTAATATTGGGGGTGGGGTTATGAGGGGTAGACCGAGAAAGCCATGGGACGAGGTCATTGTGACCTTAGGGTTAAGGGACTGAACAGGGAGGCTGCAATGGATCATGCAGCGTGGAGAGCCGCCATTAGGTGACCAAGGCCGACACATACAAGCATGTTGGAGCCTTTAAAAACGAAACGAAAACGAAACGAACGATTTGTTGGCAGATGATTAGGGTATAATGCAGTCATCTCTTCTGCCCCTTGACTACAAAGATGGTGCGAATATATTAGTTTTGTTTAGTACGACTCATTTTTATCAAGCATATTGTAATTATCTTTGTAACAGAGGTTATTGGTTTCACTTTCTACTTCGTTACTTTCACAGCTTTCCTCTGATCAGAAAAAATACAATCAAGTGGTTTTTAAGAACAAAGTACATTTATCACTGTACTGAAATGTTAAGTCAGTGTTCCTACATCGGAAATTATATATATCTATATATCTATCTATCTATCTATCTATCTATATATATATATATATATATATATATATATATATATATATATATATATATATATATATATATACAGAGAGAGAGAGAGATAGAGAGTCACGATTGCTGTCCTGTAAGAGAGAGGACCCTGGCCTACACCTTAATGCAAAGGCTGACTGTCCTCTCACGGCAAACCTCCAAAAGACAATTCTGTGAACAGACTCTACCGCGAGGTAGATCTGTTGGGTCCAGGTTCTCTGAGACCACGATGCATGGGGTGGGATTCCCCATGTGACTCCAGTAATTACACCAAGGCCAAGCAGATGGAGACAACTCCGTCCCAAAAGATATTTCAGATTCTACTGCAGGAAGAACAACAACTCTACCAATACACCTTTATCCCCCGCACCAAGTCGCAATGCCCTGTGGTAAGTTATGTCCAAGTAATACAGTACCCCGTTCTGCAACCAGCTGACACTGGATGTATTACTGACCACAGCTGCTGGAAATAACCTATAGCCAACTTGATCAGATCAGAGCAATACG